>NC_090390.1:79331710-79667285 GCF_036365525.1 Heterodontus francisci
TTTAATAATCCACAGGTCTCGATTTACAATCCAGAGAACAAGTTCAAATCCCACGACGGCATTTGGAGAATTTCAATTCAGTGTTTATTTTCAAAAAGCTGGAAATAAAAAAATCCTGACACTAGTGGCCCATGAAGCCACCATATTGTCATTAATGTCCTTTGGGGAAGGAAATCTGCTGTCCTGACCTGATCTGGCTTATATGTGACTCCAGTCCTATGCTAAAATGGCAGACTCTAACTGCCCTCTGACATTGCATTGTAAACCACTCAGTTGCATCACCTTCTTTAGTTCATGTATTCTACAAGCTCTCACACCTACTGTATCCTATTGCTCACGAATCCTGAACCTGCCTTCATACATTTCACCTCTCTGGGCGAATGGTTCCATTTTGACTTTTGAGTTACAACCTATGCTGGCAGCAAGGAGCAGGGGTCACAAACATGGAGGGTGGGGGTCCTGGTGCAGCTGCAATCCAGATTGTGTGGGGATCCAGGACAATAATCCTCCAGAGCCAAGATAAATAACTCAAACACATACATTTGCCAGGTCTCTTCACTTCAGTTCCATCACCCATGGAACTGGTCAGAGTTTGCACAGTGCAGGTCCTGACCTGTTCCAACCGAGAATGGCAATGGGGAACCTAGTTATATCAATGGACCCCAGTTTCCATATTTAAAGGAGCCTATCACCTGAAACCAGCAGGCATTCTGAACATCTGGTGGTAGGCCCCTTTTTTTTTAAAAAAAAAAAGGGGCAGCAGTCGCATCACCAGTGTTAACAAGGTGGTAAGATTACTGACCCCATTTTGAGGCTGTTATTGCCCGTTACCTGCAGGTGAAGGTAGTCAAAATAAACACCTAATGTCTGCATTCAGACCCTCATTTCACAGGTACGATAAATTCAGTTACTCTGCTAGTTGTCATGCCTCTTAATCACCAGATTAGCTCCCAAATTATAACATAAGAACTAGGAGCAGGAGTAGGCAATTCAGCCTCTCGAGGCTGCTCCGCCATTCAGTGCAATCATGGCTGATCTCAACTCCACTTTCCTGCCCGCTCTCCATAACCCTTCATCCCATTACTAATTAAAAATCTGTCTATCTCCTCCTTAAATTTACTCAATGTCCCGGCATCCACCGCACTCTGGGGTAGTGAATTCCACAGACTCACGACCCTTTGAGAGAAGTAGTTTCTCCTCATTTCTGTTTTAAATCTGCTATCCCTTATCCTAAAACTATGACCTCTCATTCTAGATTGCCCCACCAGAGGAAACAACCTCTCTACGTCTACTTTGTCATCTTATATAATTCAATTAGATCTCCTCTCATTCTTCAAAACTCTAATACAGGCCTAAACTGCTCAATCTCTCTTCATAAGACAAACCCCTCATCTCTGGAATCAATCTAGTGAACCTCCTCTGAACTGCCTCCAATGCAAAACTATACGCAATACTCCAGGTGCAGTCTCACTAATGCCTTGTACAGTTGCAGCAACACTTCCCTACTTTTATACTCTATTACTTTAGTAATAAATGCCAAAATTCCATTTGCCTTCCTTATTACCTGCTGTACCTGCATACTAGTTTTCTGCAATTCAGGCACGAGCACACCCAGATCCCTCTCCACCGAAGCACTCAAGTTTCTCTCCATTTAGATAATAATTTGCCTTTCTATTCTTCTGACCAAAATGGATAACCTCTCACTTATCCACGTTAAACTCCATCTGCCAAATTTTGGCCCATTCACCTAACCTATCCATATCCATTTGTAAATTTATTTCTTCATTGCAACTTATTATCCCACCCATTTTAGTGTCATTCGCAAATTTGGCTATAGTACCTTCTGTCCCTGCATCCAAGTCATTAATATAGATTGTAAATAGTTGGGGCCCCGAGGACTGAACCCTGTGGCACCCCACTAGTTACATCTTGCCAACCAGAAAAGGACCCATTTATCCCGACTCTCTGTTTCCTGTTGGTTAGCCAAGCTAATAATTTGCCCCCAACTCCATCTAATCTTACCTTGTGTGCGGCATCTTATCAAATGTCTTCTGGAAGTCCGGATATACATCTACAGGATCCCCATTATCCACTTCACTTGTTACATCTTCGAAGAACTCTAGCAAATAGTCAAACACGGTTTACCCTTCATAAAACCATGCTGACTCTGATGGATTGCGTTTTGACTTTCTAAATGTCCTATAATACTTCCTTAATAATGGATTCTAACAATTTCCCAATGACAGATGTTAAATTAACCAGTCTATAGTTTCCTACTTTCTGCCTCCCTCCCTTTTTGAATAAGGGCGTTATATTAGCATTTTTCCAATCCACTGGAACCTTACCCGCATCCAGGGAATTTTGGAATATTATAATCAATGGATCCACTATCTCCGCTGCCACTTCCTTTAAGACCCTAGGATGGAGGCCATCAGGTCTTGGGGACTTGTCTGCCTTCAATCCCAATAGTTTGCTCAGTACTTTTTCCCTAGTGATGATGATTGCTCCAAGTTCCTCCCTTTCAATAATCTCTGCATTACCTGTTACTCTTGGGATAGTACTAGTGTCCTCCACTGTGAAAACTGAGGCAAAATACTGATTTAGTGTCTCCACCATTTCTGTGTTCCCTACTATTAACTCCCCAGTCTCATCCTCCAAGAGACCAACATTCACTTTAGCTACTCTCTTCCCTTTTATATACTTATAGAAGCTTTTGCTATCAGTTTTATATCTTGCACTAGTTTTCTTTCATAATTTACCTTTGCTCTTTTTATAACTTTTTAGTAACCCTTTGTTGATCTTTAAAATTTTCCCAATCTTCCAGCCTGCCACTGGCCTTTGCAATATGGTATGCCTTAGTTTTTGTCTTTATGTTATCCTTAACTTCCTTGCTTAGCCATGGATGTTTCCCCCACTCTTGCAATCTTTCTTCCTCTCTGGAATATATTTCAGTTGGGAGGAATTGAATATCTCCTTAAACATCTGCCACAGCTCATCAACTATAACTAGCAATTAAAGCCAGCTTCTCAAAGAGGGCACAATTGTCACTTTGTATTGGGTCAACTGCACTCTGCTATCATGACTTGCATTCAGCGAGTAAGTTCTATGGAAGGAAATTAAAAACCCACTAGAACATTGACAACTAAAATCAAAAGTGGCAGAACAAAACATGCCAGTCATCCTTTACCAACTGAATATCACCAGTAGAGACACATGGGCCGAATTGATGCTTGGGTAGAAGAAAGGATTTTACTTAGATCTCCAATTGCTGAAATGGAAGCCAACCAACTTCTGTACTAAAGGAAAACAGAAAAAGATTTTAATGCAGCATTTGCTGCTGAACTTAGGTGCCCCGGTGCCAATGGCAATAGGAATTATTACCATTCAGAAATGCTTGCTTCATAGACTTGTAACATTTAACCACTCTTTTATTGAATTAATCCTAGTCAGGGGCTATCAGTATTGACTCATGCCCCTGTAATACTTCAGATATTGCTTCAAGTTAAACTATTGCTTAAGGACAAGGGGGGCTTACATACAAAGGCAGGGGAGAGGAGACAGCGCAGTGGCAATGTCATTGACCTGGCAATCCAGAGGTCCAGGCTTCAATTAATTAATTTAAAAAGCTAGTCTCAGTAATAAATCTGGAATTAAAACTAGTGTAATGATGACACGAAACCATTGTTGATTGTCGTAAAAAGCCAACTGGTTCACGAATGTCCTTTAGGTGAAGGAAATCTGCTGTCCTTACCTGGTCTGGCCTACATGCGACTCCAGACCCACAGCAATGTAGCTGACTCTTAAAAATGCCCTCTGAAAATAGCCTACCAAGCCACTCCGTCAGGAGAGGCTATGGCATAGTAGTATTGTCACTGGACTAGTAATCCAGAGACCCAGGGGACATAGATTCAAATCCCACCACAGTAGAAGGTGGAATCTGAATTCAATTAATAAATCTGGAATTAAAAGCTAGTCTAATGATGGCTGTGAAACCATTGTTGATTGTTGTAAAAGCCCATCCGGTTCACTAATGTCCTTTAGGGAAAGAAATCCACTGCCCTTTTTCCCTGGTCTGGCCTACATGTGACTCCAGACCCACAGCAATGTGGTTGACTCTGAAATGCCTTCTGAAATGGCCTAGCAAGCCAATCAGTTGTATCTAACTGCTACGATGTCAATAAAGAATGAAACTGGACAGACTACCCGGCATTGACCTAGGCACCGGAAACAACAACGACAAACCCAGCCCTGTCGACCCTGCAAAGTCCTCCTTACTAACATCTGGGGTCTTGTGACAAAGTTGGAAGAGCTGTCCCATAGACTAGTCAAGCATAGTCATACTCACGGAATCATACCTTACTGACAACGTCCCAGACACCGCCATCACCATCCCCGGGTACGTCTTGTCCCACTGACAGGACAGACCCAGCAGAGGCAGCAGCACAGTGGTATACAGTCGGGAGGGAGTTGCCCCCGGAGTCCTCAACCTCAACTCTAGACCCCATGAAGTCTCATAGAATCAGGTCAAACATGGGCAAGGAAACTTCCTGCTGATTACCACCTACTGTCCCCCCTCAGCTGATGAACCGGTACTCCATGTTGAACAGCACTTGGAGGAAGCACTGAGGGTGGCAAGGGTGCTGAATGCACTCTGGGTGGGGAACTTCAATGTCAATCACCAAGAGTGGCTCGGTAGCACCACTGCAGGCAGAGTCCTAAAGAACATAGCTGCTAGACTGGGTATGCGGCAGGTAGTGACGGAACCAGCAAGAGGGAAAAACATACTCGACTTTGTCCTCACCAATCTGCCTGCCGCGGGTGAATCTGTCTATGAGAGTATTGGTAGGAGTGACCACTGCACAGTCCTTGTGGAAACGAAGTCCCGCCTTCACATTGAGGATACCATCCATCGTGTTGTGTGGCACTACCACCATGCTAAATGGGATAGATTTCGAACAGATCTAGCAATGCAAAACTGGGCATCCATGAGGCGCTGTGGGCCATCAGCAGCAACAGAACTGTACTCAACCACAATCTGTAACCTCATGGTACGGCATATCCCCCACCTACCATTACTATCAAACTGGGAGACCAACCTGGTTCAAGGAAGAGTGTAGGAGGGCGTGCCTGGAGCAGCACCAGGCATATCTCAAAATGGAGGCGTCAACCTGGTGAAGCTACAACACAGGACTACTTGAATATCAAACTGCATAAGCAGCATGCGATAGAGCTAAGCGATCCCATAAGCAATGGATCTGATCTAAGTTCTGCAGTCTTGCCATATCCAGCCGTGAATGGTGGTGGACAATTAAACAACTAACTGGAGGAGGTGGCTCCACAAATAGCCTCATTCTCAATGATGGGGGAGCCCAGCACATCAGTGCAAGAGATAAGGCTGAAGCGTTTGCAACAATCTTCAGCCAGAAGTGCCGAATTGATGATCCACCTCGGCCTCCTCCTGAAGTCCCCAGCAACACATGCCAGACTTCAGCCAATTCGATTCACTCCGCGGGATATCAAGAAATGACTGAGGGCACTGGATACTGCAAAGGCTATGGGCCCTCACAATATTCTGGCAATAGTACTGAAGACCTGTGCCGCACCCCTAGCCAAGCTGTTCCAGTACAGCTACAACACTGGCATCTACCCAGCAATGTGGCAAATTGCGCAGGTATGTCCTGTACACAAAAAGGAGGACAAATCCAACTCGGCCAATTACCACACTATCAGTGTACTCTCAATCAACAGTATAGTGATAGAAGGTGTGCTCGACAGTGTTGTCAAGCATTTGCTTAGCAATAACCTGCTCACTGACACTCAGTTTGGGTGCCGCCAGGGCCACTCAACACCTGACCTCATTACTGCCTTGGATCAAACATGCACAAAAGAAATGAACTCAAGAGTGACTGCCCCTTGACATCAAGGCAGCATTTGACCGAGTATGAAATCAAGGAGCCCTAACAAAACTGGAGTCAACAAGCATCAGGAAGAAAACTCGCTGCTAGTGGGAGTCATACCTAGTGCAGAGGAAGATGGTTGTGGTTGTTGGAGGTCAATCATGTCAGTTCCAGGACATCACTGCAGGAGTTCCTCAGGGCAGTGTCCAAGGCCCAACCATCATCAGCTGCTTCATCAATGACCTTCCTTCAATCATAAGATCGGAAGTAGGGATGTTCGCTTAAGATTGTACAATGTTCAAACCATTCTTGACTCATCAGATACTGAAGCAGCTCATGTTCATATGCAACAAGACCTGGACAATATTCAGGCTTGGACTGATAAGCGGCAAGTAAAATTTGCGCCACACAAGTGACGGGCAATGACTAACCCAAAACAACAGAGAATCTAACCATCTACCCTTGACATTCAATGGCACTACGATCGCTGAATCCCCCACTATCAACATCCTGGGTGACAGAAACTGAACTGGAGTAGCCATATAAATACCGTGGCTACAAGAGCAGGTCAGAGGCTAGAAATCCTGCATCAAGTAACTCACCTCCTGACTCCCCAAAGCCCGTCCGCTATCTACAAGGCACAAGTCAGAGGTCTGCTGGAATACTCTCCACTTGCCTGGACGGGTGCAGCTCCAACAACACTCAAGAAGCTCGACACCATCCAGGACAAAACAGCCTGCTTGATTGGCACCCCATCCACCATCGTCAACATTCACTCCCTTCACCACCGACGCAGAGTGGCAGCAGTGTGTACCATCTACAAGATGCACTGCAACAACACATCAAGGCTCCTTAGACGGAACCTTCCAAACCTGTGACCTCTACCATGTAGGAGGACAAGGGCAGCAAATGCATGGGAACACCACTACCTGCAGGTTCACCTCCAAGCCACACACCATCCTGACATGGAACTATATCGCCGTTCACTCACTGTTGCTGGGTTAAAATACCAGAACTCCCTTCCACTGTGGTGTACCTGGGGTACACCGGGGTGTACGTACCCCAAACGGACTGCAGCAGTTCAAGGCGGCGGCTCACCACCACAGGGCAATTAGGGATGGACAATAAATGCTGTCCTAGCCAGTGACGTCCACAGCCCATGAACTAATTTTTTTTTTAAAGTAATGGTGCCATGAACCTATCGATTGTCGTAAAAACCCAGCTGGCTCACTATTGTCCTTTACCTGGTCTGACCTAAATGCGATTCCAGACTCACAGCCATGTGGTCAACTCTTAACTGTCCTCTGAAATGACCTAGCAACCCACTCAGTTGTCAAGGGCAAGGAATCGACAACAAATGCTGGCCTTACCAGCGATGCCCACATCCCATGAAAGAATAAAAAAAAAAATCAAGGTCAACATTAAAAAGGCAGAAACTACTTCTGTAGAAGGGTGATAAAGATGAACTAAATAGCATCCCACCCATCCCTACTTATCACTGTAACCTAAACTCAGGTGGTGTCAAGTCTGCCTTTTGATTCTGACCATTAGCATGCTAAACTCCCAATATACTGAGAATCCTGGGTTTGAGTTTCCTTGCTAATTAACAAGAACTAACTTAACTACTATGAGTGACTAATTTTAAATTAGAGTTTTCACTAGCTGTGCAATGATTATGCTTATACTGAACTGCATTTTTTAAACCCTGCTTGTGATATGCCCTTGTTACAAGTGGCTGAGAGGTGACATTGTGGGAAACTGTGGCTTGGGTCTTCACTGAAAAAATGTTTTATTGACCCCAATTTTTTTTTTTTAAAACAGACCAAATGTTCAAAAATCAAACTTCAGCTTGCAAACTGTGGAAACAGACAGCCTTTGTGTGAGAGACTCAAAAGATAGCACCTTGTTAGAATTCCAGAGAACCAGATAAAGGGTCATTGAAAACAATAGTGCCTTGAATCCCAGAGAAGATAGCAGGGTACCAAGGCCAATCCCATGTTTTTCTTGATTTGGCCAGGCACTAGCATTGAGATGTCAACATAATAAGGATCAGACAGTAGAAAAAACAGATGGCATCAGGAATCATGAATCAGTGACCTGGCTTGGGCAGCCACATGGATACGTAACATGATTTGCAACTGGACAGCTCAAATCAGAGCAAGGCAACACTTGGGTTAAAAATCGGTCTCCATAGGTTTTGCTGGATTACCTGAGCACGCAAGGTGTAGAAACATTTGGCCTGAAGCTTGGGACCATCCTGCAGATGAACTCCTGCGGAAGAACAGGCTGGTGTAGGGACCACACGTCACACAGATGGACGACGGTGCCTGGGGCATTGGGTGTAGTCATGTGGCGATCATGCTGCTACCCAGAATGCGACAGTAATGCTGTTGCGCTTTGATATTACTGCACAGACATTAGCATGGGTCAAGTCTTGCTTACAGTGAATAAAATATAACCACCGTCACCAATATGGATATAATTTTGAATCATTTCGGAACTTGGGATGAAGGTGTCAACTGGCTCAGTTCCAGTAAATTCTAACACTGCATCAGGCAGCCCAGCAATGTGGTTTCTGCACATACCTTTACTGGACGTCCGTGAAGGTCAGTGGCCAGAATAACGAGACATGGTTGAGGCAGACACTAACCACACTCATGCAAACCTTTACAGCATCCTGTCAAATCCACCCACTGTTCAAATGGCTCAGCATTATGGGGACCAGCACATGTTACAACACAGCCTTCATTGGAATAAAGAGGATATGAAACTGGCATATTCCGTAAAGTGATTAGTCATATTTACAGTTCACTCGAAATTCTATAATCAGATTGAGAACAGATACTGCACAGAAGGTGGCACATTAACAGGCAGATCGGGATCCCTCGACAGCCCCAGTCACAAACAAGTCCGTGTGGTAACTGTTTAGTGACTTCTATTTTTGAGAAATTGCCTGTTATGCAAACTCACCTTTAATTACTTTTGCTTGTTCTGATAAAACCTACAACGCTAATTAATTGTGGATCGTCTTTGCCATCAGCAGCTATCATGGAAAAATTCAAGGTCAGCGCACTTGGAGACATTGATCACATGGATGTCAATACCCAATTGTGGAAAAACACCGCAAGGGTGTACCTCCAGCGCAAGAACTACAACAGTTAGGATGGTGAACCTACACCACCTTCAAGGGCAATTAGGGATGGACAATAAATGTTGGCCTTGTCAGAGGCCCACATTCTGAGAATTAATTTTATAAAAAGTTTGGAGTAACACTTCATAAGAATCAAGAGAACTATTCAGAATAAGCACTGTTGCTTATTCTGGTGTTATTGGCACCAAGATTCTAGTTGAGCAGAATTAGTTTAAGTACAATTTTCTTACACGCTGACCCAACAGACAACTTTTAATCTATTACTTAAAATTGCTCCTATCCTGAGCACCACGAGCCTCGCAAACGTCGAATGCGGTCTCCAGACACAGCCAAAAACTGGAAGGACAAAATCTACACTTAGAATGCTTAATGGGTGTTCTGAGCTCAAGTGATGCACTGAACCATGCCCCCATACCCAGGATTCAGGGATTTCGGAGGTCCAACACTATTCACCCTCCCACCCCCACAGGATTCAGGGGTCCCTAACTATACGATCCAAAGGAGAATTGAGATAGCCAAGACCAGCTTTGTCAGCATGAAGGACTTGTTATCAAAAAAAGTGACCCTGAATCTTAGCAAAAGAATGCTGAGGTGCTACATTTTGTCATCTATGTTATATGCTTCAGAGACATGGACAACAAATAAAGAGACTATTATTCCGCATACCATATGATGGAAAGACTAAATGAGGAAGTGCTGAAAATGGCTGGAGAAAAACAGGAAATTAGTGCCTAACATCTAGGAGAGAAAGATACAATACTTCAGTCAAATCATTAGAGCAGAAGGTAGACAGAGACAATTAATGGAAGGAAAGATCGATGGAAAACATAGGAGAGGGAAGCAAAGAAGAAAATGGATGATGGATATAATGGACTGGATGCAGTTGACCTATACAGAATGTGTAAGGACAGCACAGGACAGGCAGAGGTGAAGATCCATGACAGTCAATCTTCAGGGAAGATGATAACACCAACAAAAGACCAAAACGAACCACACTATCCCCTCACCCAAGGTTCAGGCATCAGTAATTGTTCTTCCACCTCAGGGTTCAGATGTTCGCAACTGTCCCCAGGGTTCCCTACCCTTCCCCCATTCCAGACTCTTGTCACCCCACACCCTACCTGCCGCCCATCCCTCTCCCCAACACTAGGGTTCAGGGGTCACAAACTGAGCTATATAGTGTCGGCTTGCAGAGACTGCAAAGAGGATCAGCCTCAGCTACAAACAGGAGGGACCAGACCCGTACCCCTTCCCCACCAACTGCGCCTCTGGACCGGGCCCCGCGGGTCTGTGAGCCCGGGAATCGAGCTCTCGCTCGCGGATCCATCCTTACCTCCGACTCCCAGGTTCACCTTCTTGGGGTCAGAGTCTGCCTTGAAGTCGGCCGTCAGTTTGAAGACTGCCACGGGCGACGCCAGCGGCACGGCAGCGAAGAGTGAAGAGGCGCACGCCATGGCCCCGGGGATAAGCAGAGGGTCCGCCCGCCGACAAGAGGCCAAGCTCCGGAGAAGCAGAGAACGAACAACCGCCACTAGCGCGAGGTGACCTTCAGCCCCCTCAACCCAGCCTGATACCAACCATTGTGATATCATTGATCGACACCCCGTTCCGCCACTGAGCGCGTGGGATCCCACCCAACCTCTCGTGCGATTGGTTGCGAACACCATAGAAGGCGTGGTTTTGTCTCCACTAAAGTTAGGTTGTACTTTAACAACCCCGCGCTGGACGCCGGTTATTGCCTTCTGAATGACTGATTGCAGCATAGGAAGCCATTCGGTCTGTCCTGTCTGTGCTGACTCTCTGAAAGAACAATTTGACCTAGTACCAGTCCCCCGCCTTCTCCCCATTTATCCTGCATATTCTTCCTTTTCAGATAACAATCCAATTCCCTCTTTTTTTCTTTCATGGGATTTGGGCGTCCCTGGCTAAGGCCAGCATTTATTGCCCATCCTTAAATTCCCTGGAGAAGGTGGTGGTGAGCTGCCATCTTGAACTGCTACAGTGTTTAGGTACCCAAAGTGCAGTTAGGAAGGGATTTCCAGGATTTTGATCCAGCTACGGTGAAAGAACGGCGATATAGTTTCAAGTCAGGATGATGTGTGGCTTGGATGGGAACTTGCAGGTGGTGGTGTTCCCATGCATCTGCTCCCCTCGTCCTTCTAGGTGGTAGAGGTTGAGTGTTTGGAAGGTGCAGAAGGAACCTTGGGCGAGTTGCTGCAGTGCATCTTGTAGATGGTATACACTGCTGCCAGGGTGCGTCGTTGGTGAAGGGAGTGAATGTTGAAGGTGGTGGATAAGGTGCAGATCAATCAGACTGCTTTGTCCTTTATCGTGTCGAGCTTGAGTGTTGTTGGAGCTGCACTCATGTAGGCAAATAGAGAGTAGTCCATCACACTCCTGATTTGTCCTTTGTAGATGGTGGACAGACTTTGGGGAGTCAGGAGGCGAGTTACTCGCTGCAGAATCTCAAGCCTATTACCCACTCTTGTAGCCACAGTACTTATATGGCTGGTCCAGTTCAGTTTCTGGTCAATGGTAACTCCCAGGATATTGATAGTGGGGGAAAATCAGCAATGGTAATGTCATTGAATGTCAAGGCGAGATGGTTGGATTCTCTCTTGTTGGAGATGGACATTGCCTGGCACTTGTATGGCACAGATGTAACCTGCCACTTATCAGCCCAAGCCTGAATGTTGTCAGGTCTTGTTGCATATGGTGTAACGACCGAGGCTGGAGGACTGCACTGTCTTTCTCGATTTCTACTTTTCCACGAGTCACAACATATATTTAAATGTTTTAACCAGTTACCAATACGGCCAATTATATACTTAATATATTTTAGTTTTAGAATGAAATCTGCCAACCAGGTTTTTTTTTAATAAACAACAAAAATTAAATTATAAAATAAGACTTATTCAATAAAGATGCAAAGCTTAGTAACACAGGTTGAAATAATGAAAGTTTCCTTCAAAGTAACCCAACATACACCAGTTTAACACCAGTTAAAGAAAAAAATTAAGTTTTCTCTGCAGAGATTCACTTCACAAAAAAAAAATGCCTTGGCCAAATACCTGTTAATTCATGAAGGAAAGTATATGATATGGAATATTCCAAGCTAATCCTTTGGTCTGGCGTCCAGGTACATGGAGACAGCGGTCAGTGGGTTCTTTTTGGAGCAGTTCTCTTCAGGCGACATCAAGGATTAGTCTGGCAGGCTTTTCACGAGAAATGTGGCATCAGTTTCTCTATTTCTCACACTGGATTCTCAGGGTTTCTCAAAGACGTGGCTCAAGATGGACTAGGTGCTTCTCTCAGCAGGCTGCAATCCTAACTGACATTCAGAAGAGTCCACACCCCAAATGAACCAAAACAATATCTAAAACGAAACCAACTCTTGACCACCATAAACCTTTACATGTCACTTCTCCGTAAACAACTCCCATAGTCAACAAGGTTGCTGTTGTTTACTTAGCTCAAGACATGTGACGTCCAGTAAGTGATTTTAAACAAAGTCCCAAGTCCTTCCAGTGACTTTTTTTTTTAAAAGTCCAGCATTTCCTCAGGTATTTCCACAAACATTTACACACAAGTCCTCAAAAAAATATTTAAAAATGGAAGCACCTTCATAACGCCTCCATCCTTGGAGGAATGAAACACCATTTTTAAATGCATCTCATTACAAAGTGTGGACAAAAAAAACAGAATATGAAAAAAATATTAAAACACATTTACACACATTCTCATTCACTCGTTACCTGCAACTAATACGGTTATGCCCTGGACCATCTTTGTACTCAGATAACTCAAAGCAAGGTTAACTTCTAGACAAAGCAACAGCCTTTAAGTGATAGGGGCTGCAATAGTCCATCAAAAGTCTGGCATTTCAGTTTTGCGAATTTTTCCATAAAGATTAGTGGGTTGTGATCAGTATATACCAGTGTCTTTCTGTATGTTTCTAAAATGTTTAAGAGCTAGTAGTAAGCCCAGGGTTTCTATTTCCACCATGGAGTATCTCTTTTGGTCTCAATTTAGCTTTTTGGAAAAGTATCCCACTGGCCTTTCTATGCCCGATTCATCATCTTGTCACAGGACTGCACCTATCCCTAGGTCACTAGCATCAATTGCTACCTTGAAGGGCTTAGTGAAATTTGGGGCAGTCAATGCTGGTCCGTTGATCAAAATTGCTTTCAGCCTTTCAAAAGATTCTTGGTACCCTCCTGACCACAATACCTTGGCTTTCTCTTTTTGTAGCAAATCCATCAGTAGAGCAGCTTAAAGTGCTGAAATTTGGTACAAACTTGCGGTAGAAACCACACATCCCAAAAACCTCATGATTTATCGTGTAGTCTTAGAGGCAGGGAACTCCACCAATGCTTGTACGTTTGCTGTTCTTGGCAACAGTTGTCCTTAACCTATTATATGCCCTAGGTAGGTTACCCACACTTTTGCAAATTCACTTTTGGCAAGGTTTATCACCAAATCAGCTGACTGTAATCTTGTAAACTGAGCTTTTAGTTGTTCCAAGTGGTCCTTCCAAGTATCACTGTATACCACATCATCAAGGTAAACCACAAAGTTCAGAACACTGGCTACCACTTGGTTTATTAGTCTCTGGGAAAGTTGCTGGGGCATTTTTGTTTGGCGCGAGTAGCATCACTCGGCATTGGAAAAGACCGTCTGGTGTGACAAAGACCAATATTTCTTTAGCTCAGGGTGTTAAAGGAACCTGCCAGTATCCCTTTAACAAATCTATTTTGGTAAAAATGTGGCACTGCCCACTCTGTCAAAACAGTCTCCCAAATGAGGAATTGGGTAGGAGTCTGCCTTTGTTACTATATTAACCTTTCTGTAGTCTATGCAAAATCTAGGTGTACCGTAAGGCGTAGGCACCAACACCAGTGGGGAACTTCACCTGCTTTAGCTGGGTTTAATTAGGTAGTTTTCCAACATGCATTGGATTTCTGCTTTCACCTGGGCTTGTTTCTCTGGACTTAAGCAATAAGGATGCTGTTTTATAGGAGAGGATTCCCCTACATCCACATAATGTATGGCTAAGGTTGTACATCCTGGCTTATCCCTACAGACTCCTTTAAATGCTGTGAGTAGCCTTGTTAGGTCTTCTTGTTGTTCTGTATCTAAATATGAAAGCATAGTGTCTAATCTCCCTAACAATTCAGTATTAGCTAACCAAATAGGAAGAGGTTGAATTTGAGAATTGTCTAGGCCTCCTTCTACCTCATCCTCACTATCCCTTTCATCCTTCACTGTCATTACTACCTGATATACCTGTGCTTGCTTATCCTCCTCCTGGCAGTGATGTTGTTTCAACATATTGATGTGACACAGTGGATTCTTTTTCCAGCGATCTGGGGTGTCAATCAAATAATTAACTTTCCTAATCCTTCTGACTACTCTATATGGTAGACTGAACTGTGCTTTCAACAGTTCACCCTGTAAAGACAACACTAAAACATCATCCCCTGGTTGAAATGTTCGAGTTTTGGCATGCTTGGCTGCCCATTTCTTCATGATTGTTTGGGAAGCTTTTGGGTGTTCCTGAGCTACTTTGCAGGCTCTCATGAGCCACTCCCAGAACACAGATACATAAGCTAACCTGGAAGATTAGTCATTCTGTTCTAAAAACTTTTCTTTGATTAGTTTTAGAGGACCACTTACCTCATGGCCATAAACTAATTCAAAAGGACTAAAACCGGTAGACTGATGACAATCAAAAGAAACTCCAGCTTTTTGTCCCAATCATGGGGATATTCATGACAATATACCCTGGTCATCATTTTGAGGGTCTGATGGTACCGTCCTAAAGCTTTTTGTGTCTGTGGGTGGTATGCTGAAGACATTAACTGTGTTATATCCAGATTACTCTTAACTTCATGAAAAATTTTAAGACATAAAATTGGAACCTTGATCCAACTGGATCTCAATTGGTAATCCATAGAGTGAAGAACTGGGTTAACTTCTCTATCACTACTGTTACAAACAGGCGAGAAGGGGTCTAGGGGGTTCCCTCTCAGCCTTTGCCTGGTTTAACTGAAAAAGGGTTTAATTTTTAAACACCATGTTTTTAGCTTCCCCCTTAGTGAATGCCTTATTATTGGAGCAGTGAACGAAAGTTTATTAATCTTAAACTCTAATCTGGTTAACGATTATGAATATGCGACACGCCCACGTTAGCATGCATACGTGATAAACACAAGCAAATAGAAAGAGAAAAAGTAGAAGGAATAAAGGGGAAAAGTTTGAGGCAATATCTGGTAGTTACAGTCCTTTACGTTCAATGTGGAGTCTTTGGTTGCTGGTAAGTCTTGCAATTCATTGGGGTTCAGTTCACGCTGCAACTTGTTCCAATGTAGGAGTCTAATCTCTCGAGGTCTACGTGTCTTCCGTGGGTCCAGTGGCTTGGGGAGAAAGCTAGAGAGGGGAGACATCCAGGCGAGAGACTTGCTTGTTTCTGCTTCAGTTGCACACTACCTTCTGAATTCAAACTGTCTTGCGGCTACTTCACAAAACCTGGACCAGCCAGCCAGTTAGTCATGTGACCAGCTGATTTAACCAGTCCTGGCTCTGTGGATTGTATCATCTTAGCAGGGCCTGGAATGTGCTTCCTTACACCTTCAATGCCTGGTGATCAAAATCCATTTGGGGTTAATTGGAACAGGGAATAGTCCTTTGTCTCCACAAGCAGCATCTCTTATTATACAAATATCCTTCCAGCCCAGTGTCTGGTGATCTTCAAACAAGTCATTTCTTCACTCCAGCAACAGTTAAAATCAATGTTCATATGACAAAGTTAATATGCCTCATTCTTGGCAGGTGGGGGTCTGCATGACACTACCTCAGCGGAAATTGTTCTCAAGGGAATGGCCTCTGGGAACTGAGTATCCATATCCATAATAGTGAATATATATCGATGTCCCGCTTTTGTTTTCGGTAAAGGTACTGCACAGTCCACCAAGACCCTACTAAATGGTTCCCGAAAAACTGGTATGGGAATTAGAGGCGCCGGTTGCAGTTTTCCCACAATCTGGCACATATGACATGTTTTACAAAACTGCACCACGTCCTCAGAAAGACCTGGCCAGTAAAACTGTTGACTTATACTGAACATTTCCTTCGGATTATCCAAATCCCCAAAGAAAATTTCAGATAGCCTAATATCTGTCTGTTGTGCCAATTTGACCTCCAACAATGGAACATGTTTAGCCATTGCTTGGGTCACTACACATGAAGGTAAAAAATCCTGGAACCTTTTCCTGCAACTGCTCTATCTCCTTGACTTCACTTAAGTCTTTCCGTTAATGCTGGAGAAGCTACTAACTTCAGTCCGGCCAAATCATTCCCCAGGAGTAGGTCAACTCCATCTACAGACAAACAATGGACAACTCCTACAGTTACTGTTCCAGACATTAAGCCTTAAATGCTAAAAGACAAACAAACGGATACAGCAATTCATTGCATGTGGCACAACACACATTGCACGACGAGAGGATAGGGCAGTGAACTTGTGCTGATATTGACATCAATGTGAATAGACTGGTCTTTTGGGAAGCAAAGTGATAATGACCAGATAATCTGTTTTTTGAATTTTTTTTATGGTTGTTTCAAAGGTAGGAAATGTAACACTGCTTTTCAAGAAAGGAGGGGAAGAGAGAAAACAGGGAATACAGCCCAGTTAGACAGACATCCGTCATTGGGAAACTGCTAGAATCTATTACGACGGCAGTGGTAACAGGATACTTAGACAATCATAATATGATTAGGCAGAGTCAGCATGGTTATATGAAAGGGAAATAGTGTTTGAAAAATCTATTGGAGTTTTTTTGAGGTTGTAACTAGCAGGATAAGAAAACCGAAGAATATAGTATATTTGGATTCTCAAAATCTAATCTATATGATGTCACACAAAAGGTCATTACACTTTGACATACCTCAATATGAGGCGTCAACAACAGAGGACTACTTGCGTGCCAAACTGCGTAAGCAGCCTGCAACAGACAGAGCTAAGCGATCCCATAACCAACGGATCAGATCCAAGCTCTGCAGTCCTGCCACATCCAGCCGTGAATGGTGGCAAACAATTAAACAACTAACTGGAGGAGCCCAGCACATCAGTGCAAAAGATAAGGCTGAAGCATTTGCAACAATCTTCAGCCAGAAGTGCCAAGTTGATGATCCATTTCAGCCTCCTCCTGAAGTCCCCATCATCACAGATGCCAGACTTCAGCCATTTGATTCACTCCGCGGGATATCAAGAAACGAATGAAGGCACTGGATACTGCAAAGGCTATGGGCTCTGACAATATTACGGCAATAGTACTGAAGACCTGTGCTCCAGAACTTGCCGCGCCCCTAGCCAAGCTGTTCCAATACAGCTACAACACTAGCATCTACCCTGCAATGTGGAAAATTGCCCAGGTATGTCCTGTACACAAAAAGCAGGACAAGTGAAACCCGGCCAATTACCACCCCATCAGTCTACTCTCAATCATCAGTAAAGAGATGGAAGGTGTCATCAACAGTGCCATCTAGCCGGCACTTGCTTAGCAATAGCCTGCTCAGTGACGCTCAGTTTGAGTTCCCGCCAGGGTCACTCAGCTCCTGACCTCGTTACAGCCTTGGTTCAAACATGGACAAAAGAGCTGAACTCAAGAGGTGAGGTGAGAGTAACTGCCCTTGACATCAAGGCAGCATTTGACCAAGTATGGCATCAAGGAGCCCTGGCAAAACTGGAGTCAATGGGAATCAGGGGGAAAACTCTCTGCTGGTTGGAGTCATACCTAGCGCAAAAGATGGTGGTTGTGGTTGTTGGATGTTAACCATCTGAGCTCCAGGACATCACTGCAGGAGTTCCTCAGGGTAGTGTTCTAGACCCAACCATCCTCAGCTGCTTCATCAATGACCTTCCTTCAATCATAAGTTTAGAAATACCGTGTAGAAATACCACCAGACCAGGACAATATCCAGGCTTGGGCTGATAAGTGGCAAGTAACATTCATGCCAGGCAAAGACTATCTCAAACAAGAGAGAATCTAACCATCTCCCCTTGACATTCGATGCCATTACGATCGCTGAATTCCCCACTATCAACATCCTGGGGGTTACCATTGACCAGAAACTGAACTGGAGTAGCCATATAAATGCCATGGCTAGAAGAGCAGTTCAGAGGCTGGGGATTCTGCAGTGAGTAACTCATCTCATGTCTCCCCAAAGCCTGTCCACCATCTACAATGCACAAGTCAGGAGTGTGATGGAATACTCTCCACTTGCCTGGATGGGTGCAGCTCCAACAACACTCAAGAAGTTTGACACCATCCAGGACAAAGCAGCCTGCTTGATTGGCACCCCATCCACCACCTTCAACATTCACTCCCTTCATCACCGCGCACAGTGGCAGCAGTGCGTACCATCTACAAAATGCACTGCAGCAACGCACCAAGGCTCCTCAGACAGCACCTTCCAAACCCGCAACCTCTACCACCGAGAAGGACAAGAGCAGCAGATGCATGGGAACATCACCACCTGCAAGTTCCCCTCCAAGCCACAAACTATCCTGACTTGGAACTATATTGCCATTCTTTCACTGTTGCTGGGTCAAAATCCTAGAAATCCCTTCTTAACGGCACTGTGGGGGTACCCACTCCACACGGACTGCAATGGTTCAACAAGGTGGCTCACCGCCACTTTCTCAAGGGCAATTAGGGATGGGCAATAAATGCTGTCCTAGCCAGTGGCACCCACATCCCATGAATGAATAAAAAAAAAAATGAAAAAAGTTAGTCTCAGTAAGAGTGCCTTGAAACTATCATTGATTGTCGTTAAAAACCTATCTGGTTCACTAATGTCCTTTATCTTGTCTGGCCTACATGCGACTCCAGACCCACAGCCATGTGGTTGGCTCTTAACTGCCCTCTGAAATGAGCTAGTAAGCCACTCAGTTGTCAAGGGCAATTAGGAATCAGCAACAAATTGTCCCTGCCAGCGACGTCCATTTACCATAAAAAAAATTTAAACAGGCACCGCCAATATTAAGAGGCAACTAAGTGCTGCCATGGGGCAAACTGACGCCATTTGGTTTTCTATAGAAGGGTGAGAAAGATGGACTGAATAGCATCCCACCCATCCCTAACCTTATCACTGTAACCTAAACTCAGGTGGTGTCAGGTCTGCCTTTTGATTCTGACCATTGGCATGCTAAACTCCCAATATACTGAGAATCCTGGGTTTGAGTTTCCTTGCTAATTAACAAGAACTAACTTAACTACTATGAGTGACTAATTTTAAATTAGAATTTTCACTCGCTGTGCAATGATTATGCTTATACTGAACTGCATTTTTTAAACCCTGCTTGTGATATGCCCTTGTTACAAGTGGCTGAGAGGTGACATTGTGGGAAACTGTGGCTTGGGCCTTCACTGAAAAAATGTTTCACTGACCCCAAATTTTTAAACAGACCAAATGTTCAAAAGCCAACTTCAGCTTGCAAACTGTGGAAACAGACAGCCTTTGTGTGCGAGACTCAAAAGATAGCACCATGTTAGAATTCTAGAGAGCCAGATAAAGGGCCATAGAAAAATATCATGCCTGGTATTCCAGACAAGATAGCTGGGTACCAAGGCCACCACCATGTTTTTCTTGATTTAGCCAGGCTCTAGCATTGACATGTCAACATACTGATAAGAACAAGACAGTACAAAAAAACCGATGGAGTCAAGAATCACATGTCACTGACCTGGCCCAGGAAGGTACATGGGTACGTAACATAATTTGCAATTGGCAGCTCAAATCATAGCAAAGCAACACTTGGGTTAAATCGGTCTCCATAGGTTTTGCTGTGTAAAAAGAGCATAAGAAAGGATTAACTGAACACACAAGGTGTAGAAATATTTGGCCAGGGGCTTGGGACACTCCTGCAGATGAACGGGCTGGTGTAGGGACCACACGTCACACAGATGGATGACCGTGCCTGGGGCATTGAGTGTAGTCATGCAGAGATCATGCTGCTACCCAGAACATGACAGTAATGCTGTTGCGCTTTGATACTACTATTCAGATATTAGCATGCACAAGTCTTGTATAACCACCGTCACCAACATGGAAATCATTTTGAATCATTTCAGAAATTGGGATGAAATTGTGAATTGGCTCAGTTCCAGTAAATTCTAACACAGCATCAGACAGCCCAGCAATGTGGTTTCTGCACTGCTGGGTTACACTAACCTTTCCCTGATGCCAGGGAAGGTCAGTGGCCAGAACAAGATACAGTTGATGCAACCATGACAGCAACCTTCCAAATCCATCCACTATTCAAATGGCTCACCATTACGGGGGACCAGCGCATGTTACAACACAGCCTTCATTGGAATAAATAGGAAATGAAACTGGTATATCCCAAAGAGATTAGTCATAATATGTAAATTTATCAAGCATATTTACAGTTCACTCAAAATTCTATAGATTGAGAACAGATACAGCACAGAAGGTGGCACATTAACACTGAAAGGTAGACCTGGATCCCTCGACAGGCTCAGTCACAATGTGGCAACTGTTTAAGTTACTTTTGTTGTTGAGAAATTGCCTGTTATGCAAACTCACCTTTGATTACTTTTGCTTATTCAGATAAAATCTGTGACGTTAATTAATTGTGGATTGTCTCTGCCATCAGCAGCTATCATGGAAAAGTCAAGGTCAGCGCACTTGGAGTCAATGATCATATGAATGTCAATACCCAATTGTGGAAAAACACTGCACGTGTACCTCTGGCACCGCATGGGTGTACCTCCACTACAAGAGCTACAGCAGTTCAGATGGTGACCCTACACCACCTTCAAGGGCAATTTGCGATGGGCAATAAATGTTGGCCTTGTCAGAGGCCCACATCCTGAGAATGAATAAAAAAAGGTTTGGAGTAACACTTCATAAGGATCAAGAGAGCTTGTTCTAGTGTTGCTTATTCTGGTGTTATTGGCACCAATATCCTAGTTGAGCAGAATTAGCTAAGTACAATTTTCTTTAATGCTGTCCCAACAGACTACTTTTAACCTGTTTCTTAAAATTGCTCCCATCCAGAGCACCACGAGCCTCAGACAATTCGAATGCGCTCTCCAGACACAGCCGAAGACTGGAAGGACAAAATCTACACTTACAATGCTTGATGGGTGTTCTGAGCTCAAGTGATGCACTGAATCATGCCCCCGTCCCCAGGATTCAGGGGTTTGGGAGGTCCAGCACTATTCACCTTCCCACCCCCACCAGGTTCTGGGGTCCCTAACCATACGATCTAAAGGAGAATTGAGATAGCCAAGACCAGCTTTGTCAGAATGAAGGGCTTGTTAACATCAAAAAAGTGACCCTGAATCTTAGGAAAAGAATGCTGAGGTGCTACATTTTGTCATCTATGTTATATGCTTCAGAGACATAGACAACAAACGAACATACTATTGATAAGCTGAATGCATTCGAGATATGGACATATCAGTGGATGTTCCACATATCTTACAGACAGAAAGACTAATGAGGAAGTACTGGAAATGGCTGAAAGAAAAGAAGAAATTCGTGCATAACATTAAAAAGATACTTCAGTTACAATAATACATTAGAAGGTAGACAGAGACAATTAATGGAAAAAAAATCGATGGAAAACATAGGAGGGAAGCAGAGAAGAAATTGGCTGACAGATATCATGGACTGAATGCAGTTGATTTATGCAGAACGTGTAAGGACAGCACAGGACAGACAGATGTGAAGATCCATGACAGTCAATCTTCAAGGAAGAACATGACACCAACGAACAAACAAACGAACCACACTATCCCCTCACCCAAGGTTCAGGCATCAATAATTGTTCTTCCACCCCAGGGTTCAGATGTTCCCAACTGTCCCCAGGGTTCAGGGTTCAGGGTTCCCTACCCTCCCCCCACCCCCAAACCCTAACTGTCACCCCACACCAGGGACCCAGTATCTGCAACCCACCCCTCCCCGACCAACACCTAAGTTCAGGATCAGGTTTGTCGAGGCAGCAAACAGGAGGGACCGGAGCCCGACCCAGAGCCAAGACCCAGACCCAGACCCACCTACTACACCGCTGGACCGGTCCCCGCGGGTCAGCGGGACCGGACCCCGCGGGTCAGCGAGCCCGGGGAGCAAGCACTCGCCCGCGGACCCACCCTCACCTCCGAGTCCCAGGTCGACCTTCCTGGGGTGCGAGTCCGCCTTGAAGTCGGCCGTCAGTTTGAAGACCACCACGGGCGACGCCAGCGGCACGGCAGAGAAGAGTGAAGAGGCGCACGCCATGGCCCCGGGGATGAGCAGAGGGTCCACCCGCTGACAGAAGGCTAAGCTCCGAATAAGCAGAGAACGAACAAACCTTCCTCAACCCAGCCAACTATTGTGAAGTCAGGTTTCATCGACAGCCAGCTCGCCACTGACTGCGTGGGATCCCACCCAACCTCTCGCACGATTGTTTGCGAACGCTATAGAAGGCGGTGTTTCCCTGCGCTAAGATTAGGTTGCAGGTTATTACAAATTGTCCCCTGTACACCAAGGTGTAAAATACATCAAGAACAGCAAGGATCCTAACACTGACTCCTGGGCAACTCCACTAGGAACTTTCCTCCAGTCCCCAAAACATCCATTAACCACAGAATTGTTAAAGCGCACAAGGAGGCTATTCGGGCCATCGTGTCTGCACCCACTCTCCGAAAGAGCAATTCACCTGGTGCCATTCCCAGCCCTTCCCCCTATAACCCAGCATATTCTTCCTTTTCATATAACAGTTTAATTCCCTTTTGAATGCTTTAATTGAACCTGCCTCCACCACACTCAGGCAGTGCATTCCAGACTTTAACCACTTGCTGCCCACAAAAGATTTTCCTCATGTCACTTCTGCTTCTCGTACCCATTACTTTAAATCTGTGCCCTCTAGTCCACTACTCTCCGTCTCCTGTCACTCAGCCAATTTTGTATCCATGTTGCCACCGTCTCGTTCACTCCTTGGACTCTAACTTTGCTGACAAGCCTGTTATGTGGCACTTTCGCAAATGCCTTTTGGAAGTCCATGTACACCACATCAACAGCATTACCCTCATCAACCCTTTCTGTTGCCTCTTCAAAACCACAATTTTCCCTTAAGAAACCTGTGTTGACTGCCCTTAATTAATCTGCATTTGTCCAAGTGACGATTCATTTTGTCCGGAATTATCTTTTCTAGACATTCCCCACCACCGAGATTAAATTAACTAGCCTGTAGTTGCTGGACTTATCATTACACTGTTATGACCGAAACGGGAGGAGTGTACTGTTTATTCTAGTTCCACTCCTCCACGGGTTGGAACATATATTAAAAATTTCCCCCACTTACCAATACGGTCAATCATAGACTCTATATTTATTCCAGAATAAAACTACGGTCAATCATAAACTGATAATTTTGTTGTTTATTAAAGAAACCTGATTGGTGTGTTTTATTCCAGGATAAATATGGAGTCTATTATAAAGCAAGTCTTAACCAGTAATGAAATAAAGCATAAACACACAGGATTGAAATATTAAAGTTCCCTTTTTACCTTGGCCCCTTACACTCACACACACATACACCATCCCATCACGCTCGGGCTTCGTTCCCCACAATCCTTGCCCAGTTAGTAGCCCATCTAATAATAATCCAAATGCCTATTATTGTTAGCGGGAATGAATCTAGAAGAATCACTCGACACTCAGGTCTGCTCCAATGTCAAACAGTTTATTTAGTTACGCCAGCGGGGAGCAGGTCACTGGGCTGTCCAGATGCCTCTCCACTGAACAAAGGAAAATCATCCATACTTATACATTTTCAAACAGTTACTCAGCCCATCCCGGCCGGACATGGTCCAATCACAACGATTATCGATTATATACATTGATTATTAGAGCCAATAGAAGCGGTTACTAGGCACAAAGGGGCTGCATGACCGGCCCATACACAGATAGGGGATTACTCATGATGTTTTCCATACCCCCTTATCTTCACCTCATTACAATTGTTAGCACCTTTGTCAGCGTCTGCTTTTCATTTTAATTAGCCTTTTGTTTGAGTTACTAGGCATAGAGGGGCTGCATGACAGGCCCATTCACAGATAGGGGATTACTCATGATGTTTTCCATACCCCCTTATCTTCACCTTGTTACAGGCTAGCACCTTTGTCAGCATTCCACAAGGGCGTCTGCTTTTCATTTTAATTAGCCTTTTGTTTGAGATTGGATTACTCAGCTCCTGTGGAATGTGGTCAAGTTAACTGAGCCCCATGGTGCTTTGCAACCTCCTCACTGTTCACTAATATTATGTTACTGGTTACTCAAATAATATTTAAACATTATGATATTTACGGCAGGTGCCTCTGCGCTTGGGAATACCCTACAACACCAGTTAACCAGAAAAATAAAGGGATTTGTGTTTTAGAGCACTATTACAAAAAAAAGGACAAAAATACACTTGGGATAAATACTTGCTAATTCTTGAAGAAGAAAGAGAAGATATGGAAGATGTCCTTTGTTTTAGTTTGGTGTCCCAAATGCATATAGACAGCTCTCACAGGGATCTTCCTAAAAAGGTTCTTTTCAGGTGACGGTGAAGATCAGTTTGGGTAGGCTTCCAGGAAATGCGCAACAGAGGTTTCAGACACAGGCCTTAAAGGTGGACTACAGCCACAGTTTCAGTCTGCTTCTTACATTTGCTTTTCAGTTCCTTGAGAGATGGAAAACTAGCAGGCTTGCCAAACTGCTGGAACTGAGTTGGGGTAGTTTGTTCTTCTTGGCAAGTTTTCTCCAAATGTCTTTTTTCAAACCATTGTTCATCCCCAACTGTCTTTTGTAACAATTTAAAGTGAAACCAAAAACATTCCAGAAGTCAAACCTCCTGACCCCAATATATCTTGACCTGAAACTTCTTTGTACACATCTCCCCAAGTCAAAAACTATTATTTGTTTATTTTCAAAGCCAGACCTTGAAGTGGCCCTGGTAAAAACACATCCATGGAGTTTTTTCAGTTTTCCCAAAAATAAACCAATGTCCAGCTCTAAAATATGTGAGTCCTCAAAAAAACCATAAAAATATAGAAGCACTTGTAACAACACCCTTTTTTGAACAAGGGTGTTACATTTGCAATTATCCAGTCCTCTAGCACCACCCTTGAATCTAAGGAAGATTAGAAAATTATGGCCAGCATCTACACAATTTCAACTCTCACTTCCCTCAGGATCCTTGGATGCACCTCATCTGGTCCTGGTGCCTTATCAACTTTAAATAGAGACAGCCTTTCCAATACCTCCTCCTTATTAATTTTAAGCCCTTCAAGTGTCTGAACTACCTCCTCTTTCACCATGACCTGCACAGCATCTTCTTTCTTGGTAAAGACAGATGTAAAGTATTCATTTAATATCTCAACCCTGCCTCCTGCCTCCATGTGTAAATCCCTTTTTGGTGCCTAATTAGCCCCACTCCTCCTTTTACTACCCTTTTATTATTAATATTCTTAGAGAAGACTTTTGGAATCCCTTTTATGTTAGCACTCAGTCTCTTCTCATACTCGCTCTTTGCTTCTCTTATTTGCTTTTTCAATTCCCTTCTGAATCTTTTATATTCAGCCTGGCTCTCGGTTGTATTATCCATCTGACATCTGTCATAAGCACACTTTTTCTTCTTCATCTTCATCCATATCTCTTTTGTCAGCCAGGGAGCTCTGGATTTATATGCCCTACCTTTCCCCTTCATGGGAATATACCTTGATTGTGCCCGAACTATCTCTTCTTTAAAGCTAGCTCATTGTTCAGTTACAGTTTTGCCTGCCAACCTTTGATTCCAATTTATTTGTGTCAGATACATTCTTATCCCATTGAAGTTGGTTTTCCCCCGGTTAATTATTCTTACTGGATTGTTCTTTGTCCTGTTCCATAATCACCCTAAACCTTATGATACAATGATCACTGTCCCCTACAGGCACTTGATCCACTTGGCCCACCTCATTTCCAAGCCTAGCAGTGCCTCCTTTCTCATTGGACTGGAAACATACTGATGTAGAAAATTCTCCTGAACACACTCTAGGAACTCTTGTTCCTCACTGCCCTTTACACTACTACTATCTCAGTCTATATTCAGATAATTAAAGTGCCCCATTATAACTGCTCTAAAATTCTTGCACCTCTCTGTAATTTGCTTGAAATTTGTTCCGCTACATTTTTCCCACTAGTTGGTGGCTATAGAATACACCAAGCAATGTAATTACACCTTTTTTGTTCCTTAGCTCTAGCCAAATAGATTCTGTCCTTGATCCCTTTAGGATATCCTCTCTCTCCAGCAATGCAATGTGCTCCTTAATCAACAATGCCACCCCTCCCCCTTTTCTTGCTTTCCTATCTTTCCTGAACACCTTGTATCCAGGGATATTTAAAACCCAGTCCTGCCCTTCTTTGAACCAGGTTGCCGTTATAGCCACATCATATTTCCACATGGCTAACTGCGCCTGCAACTCGCCAATCTTATTTACCACACTCTGCACATTCACATCAATGCATAGTAAGCCTAATTTAGACTTTATTACTTTCCCCCTTACTCTTACCCCACCTAATAACTTACTATATCCTACTGTCATGCAGACCCCCACCTGCCAAGAATCAGGCATATTAATTTTGTCATATGAACATTGATTTAAAACTGTTGCTGAAGTGGGGAAGCAACTTGTTAAACAGATCAGCTGTGGCTGCAAAAAACATTTACATACTAACAGACAGTGCTTATGGAGACAAAGGACCATTCCCTGACATGTTCAACCCACAATTGACTTTGATCACCAGACATGGAAGTGAGGAAGTTCACATTCCAGACTTCATTGAAAAGACCGCAGAGTGCTGGGAGAGGCTTCATTGAAAAGACCGCAGAGTGCTGGGAGAGGCTTCATTGAAAAGACCGCAGAGTGCTGGGAGAGGCTTCATTGAAAAGAGCGCAGAGTGCAGGGAGAGGCTTCATTGAAAAGAGCGCAGAGTGCAGGGAGAGGCTTCATTGAAAAGAACACAGAGTGTGGGGAGAGGCTTCATTGAACAGAGCACAGAGAGCGGGGAGAGTCTTCATTGAAGAAAGCGGGCAGAGGCTTCAATGAAAAGACCGCAGGGAGTGGGAGAGGCTTCATTGAGAAGAGCGCAGAGTGCAGGGAGAGGCTTCCTTGAAAAGAGCGCGGAGAGCGGTACAGGCTTCATTGAAAAGAGCTTGGAGAGTGGAAGAGACTTCATTGAAAAGAGCGCAGAGAGCGGGGAGAGGCTTCATTGAAAAGAGTGTCTATCCTCTATCCTATCCTCGAGCCTAACCAGTAGCCTATCCACTGGTCTATCCTCTAGTCTATCCTCCAGCCTATCCAGTAGCCTATCCAGTAGCCTATCCACTAGCCTATCCTCTAGCCTATCCAGTAGCCTATCCAGTAGTCTATCCTCTAGCCTATCCAGTAGCCTATCCACTAGCCTATCCAGTGGCCTATCCTCTAGTCTATCCTCTAGCCTATCCAGTAGCCAATCCACTAGCCAATCCAGTAGCCTATCCAGTAGTCTATCCTCTAGCCTATCCAGTGGCCTATCCAGTAGTCTATGCTCTAGCCTATGCAGTAGCCAATCCACTAGCCAATCCAGTAGCCTATCCAGTAGTCTATCCTCTAGCCTATCCAGTGGCCTATCCAGTAGTCTATGCTCTAGCCTATGCAGTAGCCTATCCAGTAGTATATCCTCTAGCCTATCCAGTAGCCTATCCACTAGCCTATCCAGTGGCCGATCCTCTAGTCTATCCTCTAGCCTATCCAGTAGCCTATCCAGTAGCCTATCCACTAGCCTATCCAGTGGCCTATCCTCTAGTCTATCCTCTAGCCTATCCAGTAGCCTATCCAGTAGCCTATCCACTAGCCTATCCGGTAGCCTATCCACTAGCCTATCCAGTAGCCTATCCAGTAGCCTATCCACTAGCCTATCCACTAGCCTATCCAGTGGCCTATCCAGTAGTCTATCCTCTAGCATATCCAGTAGCCTATCCTCTAGCCTATCCAGTAGCCTATCCAGTGGCCTATCCTCTAGTCTATCCAGTAGTCTATCCTCTAGCCTATCCAGTGGCCTATCCTCTGGCTTATCCAGTAGTCTATCCTCTAGCCTATCCTCTGGCTTATCCAGTAGTCTATCCTCTAGCCTATCCAGTGGCCTATCCTCTAGCCTATCCAGTAGTCTATCCAGTAGTCTATCCTCTAGTCTATCCTCTATCCTATCCTCTAGCCTATCCAATAGTCTATCCAGTAGTCTATCCTCTATCCTATCCTCTATCCTATCCAGTAGCCTATCCAGTAGTCTATCCAGTAGTCTATCCTCTAGACTATCCTCTAGCCTATCCTCTAGCCTATCCAGTAGCCTATCCAGTAGTCTATCCAGTAGTCTATCCTCTAGACTATCCTCTAGCCTATCCTCTATCCTATCCAGTAGCCTATCCAGTAGTCTATCCAGTAGTCTATCCTCTAGTCTATCCTCTAGCCTATCCTCTATCCTATCCAGTAGCCTATCCAGTAGTCTATCCTCTAGCCTATCCAATAGTCTATCCAGTAGTCTAACCTCTAGTCTATCCTCTATCCTATCCTCTAGCCTATCCAGTAGTCTATCCAGTAGTCTATCCTCTAGTCTATCCTCTATCCTATCCTCTAGCCTATCCAATAGTCTATCCAGTAGTCTAACCTCTAGTCTATCCTCTAGCCTATCCTCTATCCTATCCAGTAGCCTATCCAGTAGTCTATCCAGTAGTCTATCCTCTAGCCTATCCTCTATCCTATCCAGTAGCCTATCCAGTAGTCTATCCTCTAGCCTATCCAGTAGTCTATCCAGTAGTCTATCCTCTAGTCTATCCTCTAGCCTATCCTCTAGCCTATCCAGTAGTCTATCCAGTAGTCTATCCTCTAGCCTATCCTCTAGCCTATCCTCTAGCCTATCCAGTAGTCTATCCAGTAGTCTATCCTCTAGTCTATCCTCTAGCCTATCCTCTAGCCTATCCAGTAGTCTATCCAGTAGTCTATCCTCTAGCCTATCCAGTAGTCTATCCAGTAGTCTATCCTCTAGCCTTTCCAGTAGCCTATCCTCTAGCCTATCCAGTAGTCTATCCTCTAGCCTATCCTCTAGCCTATCCAGTAGCCTATCCTCTAGCCTATCCTCTAGCCTATCCAGTAGTCTATCCAGTAGTCTATCCTCTAGCCTATCTTCTAGCCTATTCAGTAGCCTATCCTCTAGCCTATCCAGTAGCCTATCCTCTAGCCTATCCAGTAGCCTATCCTCTAGCCTATCCAGTAGTCTATCCTCTAGCCTATCCAGTAGTCTATCCAGTAGTCTATCCTCTAGCCTATCCTCTAGCCTATCCTCTAGCCTATCCAGTAGTCTATCCAGTAGTCTATCCTCTAGCCTATCTTCTAGCCTATTCAGTAGCCTATCCTCTAGCCTATCCAGTAGCCTATCCTCTAGCCTATCCAGTAGTCTATCCAGTAGTCTATCCCCTAGCCTATCTTCTAGCCTATTCAGTAGCCTATCCTCTAGCCTATCCAGTAGTCTATCCAGTAGTCTATCCTCTAGCCTATCTTCTAGCCTATTCAGTAGCCTATCCTCTAGCCTATCCAGTAGTCTATCCAGTAGTCTATCCTCTAGCCTATCTTCTAGCCTATTCAGTAGCCTATCCTCTAGCCTATCCAGTAGTCTATCCAGTAGTCTATCCTCTAGCCTATCTAGTAGTCTATCCAGTAGTCTATCCTCTAGCCTATCTTCTAGCCTATTCAGTAGCCTATCCTCTAGCCTATCCAGTAGTCTATCCAGTAGTCTATCCTCTAGCCTATCTTCTAGCCTATTCAGTAGCCTATCCTCTAGCCTATCCAGTAGTCTATCCAGTGGCCTATCCTCTAGCCTATCCAGTAGTCTATCCTCTAGCCTATCCAGTAGCCTATCCTCTAGCCTATCCAGTAGCCTATCCTCTAGCCTATCCTCTAGCCTATCCAGTAGCCTATCCAGTAGCCTATCCTCTAGCCTATCCAGTAGTCTATCCAGTAGCCTATCCTCTAGCCTATCCAGTAGCCTATCCTCTAGCCTATCCTCTAGCCTATCCAGTGGCCTATCCTCTAGCCTATCCAGTAGTCTATCCTTTAGCCTATCCTCTAGCCTATCCAGTAGCCTATCCAGTAGTCTATCCTCTAGCCTGTCCAGTAGCCTATCCAGTAGTCTATCCTCTAGCCTATCCAGTAGTCTATCCTCTAGCCTGTCCAGTAGCCTATCCAGTAGAATATCCTCTAGCCTATGCAGTAGCCTATCCAGTAGTCTATCCTCTAGCCTGTCCAGTAGCCTATCCAGTAGAATATCCTCTAGCCTATCCAGTAGCCTATCCAGTAGTCTATCCTCTAGCCTATCCAGTAGTCTATCCTTTAGCCTATCCTCTAGCCTATCCAGTAGTCTATCCTCTAGCCTGTCCAGTAGCCTATCCAGTAGAATATCCTCTAGGTCAGTGGAATGAGCCCTTCAAAGAAAATCAAGTGTGGTGTCACAGGCAAGCAGATAGGTGATTGTTTGGGGAAGAAGCTAGCTGTTTGGTGAGTATCTGGCAAGTGATTAAGGTCTATTCTAACCCAAACATTTAAAATAGTAAAGGAACTAGTGGTAAGCTTAATAAAATATAAGTAGTTAATGAAACACATTCAGGATGGCAGGACAGATGATGTATGACGGCTGCAGCATGTGGGAGCTCCTGAATGCCAGTGTGATCCAGGGCAAACACGTCTGCAGTAAGTGGCTGCAGCTCGAAGAGCTTCTGCTCACAGTCATTGAACTGGAGCCCGAGCTGCAGACACTGCGACACATCCAGGAGGGGGAAAGTTACCTGGACACTTTGTACCAGGAGGCGGTCACACCCCTTAGGATAGGGTCTTCTGATTTGGTCAGTGGTTAGGGACAGGAGAGTATGGCTGCAGCTGAGGCAGGTAAGGGGACCCGGAGGACAGGAGTGCAGGAGCCTCAGCCTTTGCGATTGTCCAACAGGACTGCAGCGGTTCAAGAAGGCAGCTCATCACCATCTTCTCAAGGGCAATTAGGGATGGGCAATAAATGCTGGCCTAGCCAGCGATGCCCACATCCCATGAATGAATAAAATAATAATAAAAAAAGATTTGAGGTTCTTTCAGCTTGTTTGGATGAGAGTGGGGGCTGCAGGGTGGATGAGCAACCTGCCCATGGCACCATGGTACAGGAAGCCATTCAAGTGGAGGGAGAAAAAAAGAATATAGTGGTAGTAGGGGACAGTATAATGAGGGGGATTGACACTGTTCTCTGCAGCAAAGAGCGAGAGTCCAGACGGCTGAGTTGCCTCCCAGGTTCCATGGTTCGGGACATCTGCTCAGGGCTGGAGAGGAACTTACAATGGGAGGGGGAGGATCCAGTCATTGTGGTCCTGTACCAATGACATAGGAGGATAAGGATAGAGGTTCTGCATAGTCAGTATGAGGAACTAGGCACCAAATTAAGAAACAGAACCTCAAAGGTAATAATCTCTGGATTATTGCAAATTGGCATAGGGCAACTAAAATTAGAGAAATTAATGCATGGCTCAAAGTCTGCTGTGGTAGATGTGGGTTCCGGTTCATGGGGCACTGGCACCAGTACTAGGTAAAGTGGTAGCTGTACTGTTGGGACGGTGTACATCTGAACCATACTGGGGCCGGTATTCCAGCAAGCAGCACAACTAGGGAACTGGAGAGGATTTTAAACTGAATGGTGGGAGCAAGGGATCAAATTTAGGAAGATATGGTAAATCAAGGAACATACGAATTAGGAGCAGCAGTAGGCCACTCGGCCCTTCGAGCCTGCTCCGCCATTCAATAAGTTCGTGGCTGAACTGATTACTCCACATTTACACCTACCCCCAATAACCTTCCACCCCCTTGCTTATCAAGAATCTATCTACTTCTGCCGTAAAATATTCAAAGACTCTGCTTCCACTGCCTTTTGAGGAAGAGAATTCCAAAGAATCACAACCCTCTGAGAAAAAAATTTCTCCTTATCTCTGTCTTAAATGAGCGACCCCTTATTTTTAAACAGTGACCCCTGGTTCTAGATTCTCCCACAAGGGGAAACATCCTTTCCACATTCACCCTGTCAAGACCCCTCAGGATCTTATATGTTTCAATCAAGTCGCCTCTTACTCTTCTAAATTCCAGCAGATACAAGCCTAGCCTGTCCAATCTTTCCTCATAAGACAGCCTGCCCATTCCAGGTATCAGTCTAGTAAACCTTCTCTGTACTGCCTCCAACGCATTTACATCCTTCCTTAAATAAGGAGACCAGTACTGTACACAGTACTCCAGATATGGTCTCACCAATGCCCTGTATAGCTGAAGCATAACCTCCTTACTTTTGTATTCAATTCCGCTCGCGATAAACAATAACATTCTATTAGCTTTCCTAATTACGTGCTGTACCTGCATACTAACCTTTTGTGATTCATGCACAAGGACACCCAGATCCTTCTGCATCTCAGAGCTCTGCAATCTCTCACCATTTAGATAACATGCTTCTTTTTTATTCTTCCTGCCAAAAGTGGACAATTTTATACTTTCCCACATTACGGTCCATTTACCAGGTCTTTTCCCACTCACTTAAACTATCTATATCCCTTTGTAGCCTCCTTATGTCCTCTTCATAAGTTACTTTCCAACTTATCTTTATGTCATTAGCAAATTTGGCAACCATACCTTCAGTCACTTCATTTAAGTCATTTATGTAAATTGTAAAAAGTTGAGGCCCTAGCATAGATCCCTGTGGCACACCACTGGTAAAAAAATTAAAAGCTCATGATGTACGGGGTAACATATTGGCATGGATAGAAGATTGGTTAGCTAACAGGAAACAGAGAGTATGCATGAATGGGTCATTTTCTGGTTGGCAAGATGTAATGAGTGGTGTGCCACAGGGATTTGTGCTGGGGCCTCAACTTTTTATTTACAATTTATATAAATGACTTAGATGAAGGGACCGAAGGTACGGTTGCCAAATTTGCTGATGACACAAAGATAGTTAGGTAAGTAGGTTGTGAAGAGGACATAAGGAGGCTTCAAAGGGATATAGATAGGTTAAGTGAGTGGGCAAAAATCTGGCAGATGGAATATCATGCGGGAAAATGCGAAGTAGTCCATTTTGACAGCAAGAATAACAAAGAAGCATATTATCTAAATGGTGAGAGATTGCGGAGATCTGAGACGCAGAAGGATCTAGGTGTCCTTGTGCATGAATCACAAAAGGTTAGTATGCAGGTACAGCATGTAATAAGGAAATCTAATAGAATGTTATCGTTTATGGCGAGCGGAATTGAATGCAAAAGTAGGGAGGTTATGCTTCAGCTATACAGGGCATTGGTGAGACCACATCTGGAGTATTGTGTACAGTACTGGTCTCCTTATTTAAGGAAGGATGTAAATGCGTTGGAATCAGTTCAAAGAAGGTTTACTAGACTAATACCTAGAATGGGTGGGCTGTCTTATGAGGAAAGATTGGACAGGCTAGGCTTGTATCTGCTGGAATTTAGAAGAGTAAGCGGCGACTTGATTGAAACATATAAGACCCTGAGGGGTCTTGACAGGGTGGATGTGGAAAGGATGTTTCCCTTTGTGGGAGAATCTAGAACGAGGGGTTGCTGTTTAAAAATAAGGGATTGCCCATTTAAGACAGAGATGAGGAGACATTTTTACTCTTAGAGGATCATGAGTCTTTGGAATTCTCTTCCTCAAAAGGCAATGGAAGCAGAGTCTTTGAATATGTTTAAGGCAGAGGTAGATAGATTCTTGATAAGCAAGGGGGTAAAAGGATATCGGGGGTAGGTGGTAATGTGGAGTAATCAGTTCAGCCATGACCTTATTGAATGGCGGAGCAGGCTCAAAGGTCCGAGTGACCTACTCCTGCTCCTAATTCATATGTTCGTATGTTCTTAGGACTGCTAAGATGGCCGAATCTACAAACAGACACGGTGAAACCAGCTAGTCACATGACCAACCTACTGGGCAACCTGAGTTTTTTTTAAATTGTTAAATAGCTTGAGAGAGAAAGACTGTTTACTCCTGGACTGAGATCTCTCTCTTGTCTGCTTCCATTTCTTTCTCACAAGCCCCTGGACCCACTGAGGACACGTGAACCCCAAGAGAGAAAGGTCTCCTACATCGAACAAGGTTTAAGAAGAATACTGGCACTCAATGAAAAGCAAGACCTACCAATAATCAAGGACTCTATAGCGAGCTTGAAGAACAGGCCTGATAATCTACATCCCAGAGTACTTAAGGAAGTGGCCCTAGAAATAGTAGATGCATTGGTGGTCATCTTCCAAGGTTCTATAGACTCTGGAACAGTTCCGACAGATTGGAGGGTAGCTAATGTATCCCCACTATTTAAATAGGGAGGTAGAGAGAAAACAGGGAATTATAGACCAGTCAGCCTGATGTCAGTAGTGGGGAAAATTCTAGAGTCCATTATCAAAGATTTTATAGCAGAGCACTTAGAGAACAGTGGTAGAATCGGGCAGAGTCAGCATGGATTTACGAAAGGGAAATCATGCTTGACAAATCTACTAGAATTCTTTGAGGATGTTACTAGTAGAGTTGCTGAGGGGGAACCAGTGGATGTGGTTTGTTTGGACTTTCAGAAGGCTTTCGACAAAGTCCCACATAAGTGGTTAGCATGTAAAATTAAAGCATTTGGGATTGGGGGTAGTGTATTGCATAGCATACAAGGCTATGGGCCAAGTGCTTGAAATGCTGGAAAATGGGATTAGAATAGTTAGGTGCTTGATAGCCGGCACAGACACGATGGGCTGAAGGGCCTATTTCTGTGCTGTATAACTCTATGACTCTATTGCGATGGATAGAAAATTGGTTGGCAGACAGGAAACAAAGAGTAGGAATATATGGGTCTTTTTACGAATGGCAGGCAGTGACTAGTGGGGTACCGCACGGATTGGTGCTAGGACCCCAGCTATTCACAATATAGATGAATGATTTAGATGAGGGAACTAAATGTAATATCTCCAGATTTGCAGATGACACAAAACTGGGTGGGAGGGTGAGTTGTGAGGAGGATGCAGAGAGGCTTCAGGGTGATTTGGACAAGTTGAGTGAGTGGGCTAATGCATGGCAGATGCAGTATAATGTGGATAAATGTGAGGTTATCCACTTTGGTAGCAAAAACAGGAATGCAGATTATTATCTGAACAGCTATAAACTGAGAGAGGGGAATATGCAACGAGACCTGGGTGTTCTCGTACACCAATCGCTGAAGGTAAGCGTGTAGGTGCAACAAGCGGTAAAAGGGGCAAATGGTATGTTGGCCTTCATAGTGAGAGGATTCGAGTACAGGAGCAGGGATGTCTTGCTGCAATTATACAGGGCCTTGGTGAGGCCACACCTGGAATATTGTGTGCAGTTTTGGTCTCCTTATCTGAGGAAGGATGTTCTTGTTATTGAGGGAGTGCAGTGAAGGTTTACCAGACTGATTCTTGGGATGGCGGGACTGATGTATGAGGAGAGATTGAGTCGGTTAGGATTATATTCGCTGGAGTTCAGGTGGGATCTCATAGAAACCTATAAAATTCTAACAGGACTTGACAGGGTAGATGCAGGAAGGATGTTCCCAATGGTGGGGAGTCCAGAACCAGGGGTCATAGTCTAAGGATATGGGGTAAACCTTTCAGGACTGAGATGAGGAGAAATTTCTTCACCCAGAGAGTGGTGAGCCTGTGGAATTCGCTACCACAGTTGAGGCCAAAACATTGTGTGTTTTCAAGAAGGAGTTAGAATAGCTCTTGGGGCGAAAGGGATCAAAGGGTAGGGGGGGAAAGTGGGAACAGGTTACTGAGTTGGATGATCAGCCATGATCTTAATGAATGGTGGAGCAGGCTCGAAGGGCCGAATGGCCTACTCCTGCTCCTATTTTCTATGTTTCAATGTAACCAAAACCATCTTTAGATATTGCCTCAAACTTTTCCACTTTATTTCTTCTGCTCTTTTCTGTCTCTATCTGCATGTCTGTACCGCATATGCATGCTCGCATGGGCGTGTTGCGTATCTGTAGGCATTAACCGAATTAGAGGTTAAGTTTAATAAAGTTCAACCTTTCTTCTTTAAACCTAAGAATACATGTTTGGCTGGTTGCTTTGCCTTACAATTGGAAAGCAGTGAACAAGGATTCTCTAAGGGGGAGCTAAAAAAAAGGTGTGTTGAAAAATAAAACCCTGTTATGGTAAAGACCAGGTGAAGGCTGTGAGGGAAACCTAGACCCATTTCTCACCTGGTCTTAACACTACTCTAGTGCTATCTATCCCTCCCAGTATTCTGCGCACCTTGGTATTCTTCTCTGATATTTCCTCCTGGATCCCACACCCCTGCCAAGTTAGTTTAAACCCTCCCCAGTAGCATTAGCAAATCGCCCTGCAAGGAAATTGGTTCTGGCTCTGTCCCAGGAATCTAAAGCCCTCCCTCCTGCACCATCGTTCCAGCCAGGCATTCATCTGCTTTATCCTCCTATTTCTATATTACTTGCGCGTGATACTGGGAGTAATCCGGAGATTACTACTTTTGCTAATTTCCAACCTAAATCCCCTAACTGTGACTACAAGACAATATTCCTCTTTCTGTCTATGTTGTTGGTACTGATGTGGACCATGACTGCTGGCTGTTCACCCTCCCCCCTCAGGGTTCTCTGCAGCCATTCAGTGACATCCGTAACCTTGGCATCAGGGAGGCAACATAACATCCTAGATTCATTTCTGTGGCCACAGAAATTCCTGTCTGTTGCCCTAACTATCGATTCTCCGATCACTATTGCCCTTCCGGTCTTCTTTGTGCCCCCTGTACAGCTGAGCTAACTGTGGTGCAGTGGACTTGGCTCTGGCTGCACTCCCCAGATGAGCCATCACTTTCATCAGTATTCAGAACTGAATACTCTTTGGACAGTGAGATGCACTCAGAAGACTCCTGAACTACCAGCCCGTTTCTTTGTGACTGTCTGGTGGTCACGCATTCCCGCTCTCCCTGTATACTCTTAAACTGCGGGGTGACCACATCCATAAATGTGCTATCCACAAAGCTCTCAACCTCACAGATGCGCCGCAGCAATGCCAACTGCTGCTCCAGCTCTGAAACCAGCTCGAGCTGCTGCAACTGATGACACCTCCTGCACGTATGATCATCCAGGATACAGGAAGCATCCTGGGGCTCCCACATAGCACAGGATGTGCACTCAAGAGGTTGGAGTTGCCGTGCCATTCCTCTAGCTAGTAAATAATAAACCTTACTGCATAAAAAAAAGAAAGATTCACCAGCTACTCACTTTCCTTCTGTTGACATCACTTAAATATAGGGAAATTAACTGAATGTTTTACTTAACTTTTTTTTAAAAACAAAATTGAAATTTTTAATTTCCCAGCTCCTTAGACTAACTCCCTAACTTTGGAAAAAGGGAAACAAAACTACAGTACTCACCAGCCAATCAACACATGGCGTTCCTGTGATGGCACAGTTTGATATTTTTTCTCTCTTTATAAACTCAAGCAACAAAGAACAAAGAACAAAGAACAGTACAGCACAGGAACAGGCCATTCGGCCCTCCAAGCCTGCGCCGATCTTGATGACTGCCTAAACTAAAACCTTCTGCACTTCTGGGGACCGTATCCCTCTATTCCCATCCTATTCATGTATTTGTCAAGATGCCTCTTAAACGTCTCTATGGTACCTGCTTCCACCACCTCCCCTGGCAACAGGTTCCAGGCACTCACCACCCTCTGTGTAAAGAACTTGCCTCACATATCCCCTCTAAACTTTGCCCCTCTCACCTTAAACCTATGTCCCCTAGTAACTGACTCTTCCACCCTGGGAAAAAGCTTCTGACTATTCACTCTGTCCATGCTGCTTATAATTTTGTAAACCTCTATTATGTCGCCCCTCCACCTCTGTCGTTCCAGTGAAAACAATCCGAGTTTATCCAACCTCTCCTCATAGCTAATGCCCTCCAGACCAGGCAACATCTTCTGTACCCTCTCCAAAGCCTCCACGTCCTTCTGGTAGTGTGGCGACCAGAATTGCGCGCAATATTCTAAGTGTGGCCTAACTACAGCTGCAGCATGACTTGCCTATTTTTATACTCTATGTTCGACCGAAGAAGGCAAGTGTGCCATATGCCTTCTTGACATCCTTATCCACCTGCGTTGCCACTTTCAGTGACCTGTGGACCTGTACGCCCAGATCTCTCTGCCTGTCAGTACTCCTAAGGGTTCTGCCATTTACTGTATACTTCCCACCTGCATTAGACCTTCCAAAATGCATTACCTCACATTTGTCCGGATTAATCTCCATCTGCCATTTCTCCGCTCAAGTCTCCAACCGATCTATATCCTGCTGTATCCTCTGACAATCCTCATCACTGCCCGCAACTCCACCAACCTTTGTGTCGTCCGCAAACTTACTAATCAGACCAGCTACATTTTCCTTCAAATCATTTATATATAATACAAGCAGCAAAGGTCCCAGCACTGATCCCTGCAGAACACCACTAGTCACATCCCTCCATTCAGAAAAGCACCCTTCCACTGCTACCCTCTGTCTTCTGTGACCGAGCCAGTTCTGTAGCCATCTTGCCAGCTCCCCTCTGATCCCATGTGACTTCACCTTTTGTATCAGTCTGCCATGAGGCACCTTGTCAAAGGCTTTACTGAAGTCCATATAGATAACATCCACTGCCCTTCCTTCATCAATCACCTTTGTCACTTCCTCAAAAAACTCAATCAAATTAGTGAGACACGACTTCCCCTTCACAAAACCATGCTGCCTCTCGCTAATAAGTCCATTTGTTTCCAAATGGGAGTAAATCTTATCCCGAAGAATCCTCTCTAATAATTTCCCTACCACTGACATAAGGCTCACCGGCCTATAATTTCCTGGATTATCCTTGCTACCCTTCTTAAACAAAGGAACAACATTGGCTATTCTCCAGTCCTCTGGGACCCCACCTGTAGCCAATGAGGATGCAAAGATTTCTGTCAAGGCCCCAGCAATTTCTTCCCTTGCCTCCCTCAGTATTCTGGAGTAGATCCCATCAGGCCCTGGGGACTGATCTACCTTAATGCTTTGCAAGACACCCAACACCTCCTCCTTTTTGATAATGAGATGACTGGGACTATCTACACTCCCTTCCCTAGATTCATCATCCACCAAGTCCTTCTCCTTGGTGAATACTGATGCAAAGTACTCATTTAGTACCTTGCCCATTTCCTCTGGCTCCACACATAGATTCCCTTCTCTGTCCTTGAGTGGGCCAACCCTTTCCCTGGTTACCCTCTTGCTCTTTATATACGTATAAAAAGCCTTGGGATTTTCCTTAATCCTGTTTGCCAATGACTTCTCATAACCCCTTTTAGCCCTCCTGACTCCTTGCTTAAGTTCCTTCCTACTATCTTTATATTCCTCAAGGGATTCGTCTGTTCCTAGCCTTCCAGCCCTTACGAATGATTCCTTTTTCTTTCTGACGAGGCTCACAATATCCTGCGTTATCCAAGGTTCCCGAAACTTGCCAAACTTATCCTTCTTCCTCACAGGAACATGCTGGTCCTGGATTCTAATCAACTGACGTTTGAAAGACTCCCACATGTCAGATGTTGATTTACCCTCAAACAGCTGCCCCCAATCTAAATTCTTCAGTTCCTGCCTAATATTGTTATAATTAGCCTTCCCCCAATTTAGCACCTTCACCCAAGGACTACTCTTATCCTTATCCACAAGTACCTTAAAGCTTATGGAATTATGGTCACTGTCCCCGAAATGCTCCCCTACTGAAACTTGGACCACCTGGCCGGGCTCATTCCCCAATACCAGGTCCAGTACGGCCCCATCCCGAGTTGGACTATTTACGTATTGTTTCAAGAAGCCCTCCTGGATGCTCCTTACAAATTCTGCCCCATCCAAGCCCCTAGCACTAAGTGAGTCCCAGTCAATATAGGGGAAGTTAAAATCACCCACCACTACAACCCTGTTACCTTTACATCTTTCCAAAATCTGTCTACATATCTGCTGCTCTACCTCCCACTGGCTGTTGGGAGGCCTGTAGTAAACCCCCAAAATCGTGACTGCACCCTTCCTATTCCTGAGCTCCACCCATATTGCCTCGCTGCATGACCCCTCCGAGGTGTCCTCCCGCAGTACAGCTGTGATATTCTCCTTAACCAGTAATGCAACTTCCCCACCCCTTTTACATCCCCCTCTATCCCGCCTGAAGCTTCTAAATCCTGGAACATTTAGTTGCCAATCCTGTCCTTCCCTCAACCAAGTCTCTGTAGTAGCAACAACATCATAGTTCCAAGTACTAATCCAAGCTCTAAGTTCATCTGCCTTACCTGTTATACTTCTTGCATTGAAACAAATGCACTTCAGACCACCAGTCCGGCTGTGCTCTGCAACATCTCCCTGCCTGCTCTTCCTCTTAGTCTTACTGGCCTTATTTACTAGTTCCCCCTCAGTTATTTCACTTGCTGTCCTACTGCTCTGGTTCCCCCCTCCTGCCACACTAGTTTAAACCCTCCCGAGTGACGCTAGAAAACCTCGCAGCCAGGATATTTGTGCTCCTCCAGTTTAGATGCAACCCATCCTTCTTGTACAGGTCCCATCTGTCCCTGAAGAGATCCCAATGGTCCAGATATCTGAAACCCTCCCTTCTACACCAGCTGTTCAGCCACGTGTTTAGCTGCACTATCTTCCAATTTCTAGCCTCACTGGCACGTGGAACAGGGAGTAATCCCGAGATTACAACCCCAGAGGTCCTGTCTTTTAACTTTCTACCTAACTCCCTAAACTCCCCCTGCAGGACCTCGTCACTCTTCCTGCCAATGTCATTGGTACCGATGTGTACCACAACCTCTGGCTGTTCACCCTCCCCCTTCAGAATGCCCCCTGTCCGTTCAGAGACATCCTTGACCCTGGCACCAGGGAGGCAACATACCATCCTGGATTCTCTTTCACGTCCACAGAAGTGCCTATCTGTGCCCCTGACTATAGAGTCCCCTACAACAAATGCTCTTCTGCGCTTTGTCCCTCCCTGCTGAACAACAGTGCCAGCCGTGGTGCCACTGCTCTGGCTGCTACTGTTTTCCCCTGATAGGCCATCCCCCCCTGTTCCACTCCAGCTGCCGAGTCTCTCCTCAGGTACGTGATAGAACCCAAGCCTGGGCCTCAATTTATCCTCCCGCCAGCGCTCCTGATTCCTTCTAGGTCCACTGCAGCTGCTGAATCTCTCCTCAGGTATGTGATAGATCCCAAGCCTGGGCCTCAATTCATCCTCCCGCCAGCGGTCCCGATTCCTCCAGGTCCGCTCCAGCTGCCAAGACCGCCCTCAGATAAGTCCTGGGCTCCCAACAACAATTTGTTTCCTCTGGTGATCACAACAACAACCTGCTTTCTCTGGTGGCCACAACAACAATGGCAGATGAAATTTAATGCAGAGAATTGTGAAGTGATTCATTTTGGTAGGAAGAATGCAGAGAGACAGTATACATTAAAGGGTGCAATTCTAAAGGGGGTGCAGGAGCAGAGGGCTCGGAGGGTACATGTGCACAAATCATTGAAGGTGGCACAGCACGTTGAGAAAGGGAGAATAAGACATATGGGATTCTGTGCTTTATAAGTCGGGCATAGAGTCCAAAAGCAAGGAAATTATGATATACCGGGATAAACCACTGGTTCAGCCTCAACTGGAGTATTGTGTCCAGTTCTGGGCACCACGCTTGAGGAAAGATGTGAAGGCATTAGACAGAGTGCAGAAAAGATTCACGAGAATGGTTCCAGGGATGAGGAACTTCAGTTATGTGGAGAAGCTGGGGCTGTTCTCCTTGGAGAAGATTAAGGGGAGATTTGATAGAGGTGTTCAAAATCATGAGCTGTCTTGTCAGTGTAGATAGGGAGAAGCTGTTCCCATTGACAGATGGGTTGAGAACAAGAGGACACTGATTTAAGGCGATTGACAAAGGAAGCAATGGCAACATGAAGAAATACATTTTTATGTAGTGAGTGGTTAGGATCTAGAATGCACTGCCTGAGAGTGTGGTGGAGGCAGGTTCAACCGTGACTTTCAAATAAGAATTGGACAATTTCTGATGAGAAAAATTTTGCGGGGCTGGGCGAAAAGGCAAGGGAGTGGGACTAGGTGAGTAGCTCTTGCAGAGAGCTGGCACAGACACGACAGGCCGAATGTCCTCCTTCTGTGTTGTAACCATTCTATGATTCTAACAACTTGCCATCCCTAGTGCTCCCAACAACAACACCTTGCATTTGCATAGCAACCTTTTGAAAACAGACGTACCAAGTCTCGCCAGTTGATTACAGGAGAAGCAATTTCTCAATCAAACTCAGCCTCACTCGCGACCTTGCAGGAGGGCTGTGAAACCTAGGGATTGTTCTTCTGCTGTGGAAATAAAACTCACTTCACCCTAGACATGGACCTGTTTTCTATTTTTACTCTCTTTTCTTCCCTTTCCAAGAACAATGCAGCAACTGCGCTGCTGACACATTTATAGCAAATTTATTGGTTATTGTTTCTTACATTACAACAGTGACTTCACTTCAAGAGCACTTCATTGTCTGTAAAGTGCTTTGAGGTGTCTGGTGAAAGGTGTAATATAAATGCATGACTTTTTAGGTTACACCGTGCATCAGCAGAAGGAGAACAGGATTATCAGTCGCACCGCCACGAGTTCCCTCTTTTCCGGTAAAGTAGCAATAGCTACATACAGACCACCCCCTTCATTCACCAACAGAGGGGAGGGAGGGTGTGAAGGGGAGGGTAAATGAGCCGCATGCCACCGAATCCTGTGCACTTTGCACATTACCGAGTCACGTGCACACGCTGCGTGCCCTGTGCTCTTGCCCATGTGATCTGTGCACGATGGGGCAGGAGTGGGAAAAAGGACCCTTGCAAGGTCAGAGGTCAGTGGTGTCGTGGCACAGCTGCTGAAACCACAAAGTAGAACATCTGTGCAAAAATAGGCCGAGAGCTTCTAGTTTGTAGTGGAAATAGTTTCTGCACCACAGAAATATTTTCATTAGCTGGGAAGCACTTTGAAACATAGACATAGAAACATAGAAAATAGGAGCAGGAGCAGGCCATTCGGCCCTTCGAGCCTGCTCCGCCATTCATTATGATCATGGCTGATCATCCAACTCAGTAGCCTGTTCCAGCTTTCGCCCCATATCCTTTGATCCCTTTAGACCCAAGAGCTATATCTAACTCCTTTTTGAAAACATACAATGTTTTGGCCTCAACTGCTTTCTGTGGTAGCGAATTCCACAGGCTCACCACTCTCTGGGTGAAGAGATTTCTCCTCATTTCAGTCCTGAAAGGTTTACCCCGTATCCTTAGACTATGAGCCCTGGTTCTGGACTCCCCCACCATCGGGAACATCCTTCCTGCATCTACCCTGTCAACTCCTGTTAGAATTTTATAGGTTTCTATGAGATCCCCCCTCACTCTTCTGAACTCCAGCGAATATAATCCTAACTGACTCAATCTCTCCTCATACGTCAGTCCCGCCATCCCAGGAATCAGTCTGGTAAACCTTCGCTGCACTCCCTCTATAGCAAGAACATCCTTCCTCAGATAAGGAGACCAAAACTGCACACATTATTCCAGGTGTGGCCTCACCAAGGCCCTGTATAATTGCAGCAAGACATCCCTGCTCCTGTATTTGAATCCTCTCACTATGAAGGCCAACATACCATTTACCTTATTTACCACCTGTTGCACCTGCATGCTTACCTTCAGTGACTGGTGTACGAGAACACCCAGGTCTCGCTGCATGTTCCCTTCTCTCAGTTTACAGCTGTTCAGGTAATAATCTGCCTTCCTGATTTTGTTACCAAAGTGGATAACCTCACATTTATCCACATTATACTGCATCTGCCATGCATTAGCCCACTCACTCAACTTGTCCAAATCACCCTGAAGCCTCTCTGCATCCTCCTCGCAACTCACCCTCCCACCCAGTTTTGTGTCATCTACAAATTTGGAGATTTTACATTTAGTTCCCTCATCTAAATCATTAATGTATATTGTGAATAGCTGGGCTCCTAGCACCAATCCCTGCAGTACCCCACTAGTCACTGCCTGCCATTCAGAAAAAGACCCATTTATCCCTACTCTTTGTTTCCTGTCCACCAACCAATTTTCTATCCATCGCAATTCACTAACCCCAATCCCATGCACTTTAGTTTTACACGCAAATCTTCTGTGAGACTTTGTCGAAAGCCTTCTGGAAGTCCAAATAAACCACATCCACTGGCTCCCCCTCATCAACTCTACTAGTTACATCCTCGAAGAATTCTAGTAGATTTGTCAAGCATGATTTCCCATTTGTAAATCCATGCTGACTCTGCCCGATTCTACCACTGTTCTCTAAGTGCTCTGTTATAAAATCTTTGATAATAGACTCTAGAATTTTTCCCACTACCGACATCAGGCTGACTGGTCTATAATTCCCTGCTTTCTCTCTACCTCCCTTTTTAAAGTGGGGTTACATTAGCTACCCTCCAATCTGTAGGAACTGTTCCAGAGTCTATAGAAGCTTGGAAGATGACCACCAATGCATCCACTATTTCTAGGGCCACTTCCTTAAGTACTCTGGGATGCATACTATCAGGCCTTGGGGACTTATTGGCCTTTAATCCCATCAATTTCCCCAACACCATTTCTCTACTAATACTGATTTCTTTCAGTTCCTCTCTCTCACTACACCCTGTGTTCCCCAACATTTCTGGTATGATATTTGTGTCCTCCTTTGTGAAGACAGAACCAAAGTATGCATTTAGTTGGTCAGCCATTTCTTTATTCCCCAAAATAAATTCCCCTGTTTCTGACTGTAAGTGACCTACATTTGTCTTCACCAATCTTTTTCTCTTCACATACCTATAGAAACGTTTACAGTCAGTTTTTATTTCCCCGCAAGCTTACTCTCGTACTCTATTTTCCCCTTCTTAATCAATCCCTTGGTCCTCCTTTGCCGAATTCTAAACTGCTCCCAATCCTCAGGTCTGTTGTTTATTCTGGCAAATTAATATGCCTCTTTCTGCTATCTCTAATTTCCCTTGTAAGCCATGGTTTGACTACCTTTCCCATTTTACTTTTGCGCCAGACAGGGTTAAACAATTATTGCAGTTCATCCATGCGCTCTTTGAATGTTTGCCATTGCCTATCCACTGTCATCCCTTTAAGTAACGTTTCCCAATCTTGATGAAGAATTCTATCATATTATGGTCGCTCGTCCCCAAGGGGTCTCTTACCACTAGATTGTCAATTATTCCTCTCTCATTACACAATACCCAGTCTAGGATGGCCTGTTCTCTAGTTGGTTCCTCAGCGTATTGGTCCAGAAAACCATCCCGTATACACTCCAAGAATTCCTTCTCTGCGGTATTGTGACTAATTTGATTTGCTTTGGGACATCTTAAGGACATGATAAAAGGATATACATGAATGCAAAGTCTTTCTATTAAGGTAAGGTATAAACACATAGCAAGAGGCTATTTGGCCCACTGTACCAGTTTCTCATACAAGCCAATACAGTTTATCTGATCATAGGTTGGCTTTATACATTTGAACCAAATTGTGAAAGAAAATACATCAAAACTAAAATCAAAGTCGAGACTATCATACCTCAGAATTTACGTCATTCAACCCTGGTCAGTGGCTTTCCATAAAGGGCGTCCCATCCCCAACAATACCAGGTCACTGATATTTTTCTAATATGTGTTAGATTACATAATATAGAAGGACAGAAGGAGACCATTCGGCCCATTGCATCTGTGTCGGCTCTTTGAAAGAGCTATCCAATCAGTCACATTCTCTTGCTCCACAAATTCTCCCCAACTTTTTGGAAGTTATTATTGCAACTGCTACACCACACCCTCCCCAACCCCTCCCCCTCCCCCCCGCCCCTTTCAAAGATTATATCCCCAGATCATAAAAATTCACTGCATCAAAAGATTTTCCTCACCTCCTCTCTAATTCTTTTGCTAATAACCTTGAATCTGTGTCCTCAGGTCACTGACCCCCTTCCACCACTGGAAACAGTTTCTCCTTATTTACTTTATCAAAGCCCTTTGTGATTTTGAACACCTCTATCAAATCTCCCCTTAACCTTCTCTTCTCTAAGGTGAACAATCCAATTCTTGAATCTAATAGGATTACCTGGTTTTATGGAATAGATGGATGACGATTGTTCTACTCCTCAAGGGTAGATGAAGGTCATTTTATTGCCGCATTTGAAGTTTCTTGACCAGACAAACACACTGCCTAATGTTGCAATCATGGCCCAAATTAAATAAGCCTTTCCTATTTCATAAGCAGCTTGAAAATATAAGACGTATCTCCTTTAAATCTGCTTTTTCTCAATGAATACAAGTTCTGTCCTGCGAGTCTATCTTCATAACAGTGATCCTGAAAGCCCAGAATCGCCTTTACTTTTCCAAATCCATTAACCTCCTTCTCAAGGTTCTACCCAACATTTAACACAATGCAGCAAATGTGGCCTCACCAATGATCTACAGAGAACTGTAGCTCAACCTCGATTGTGCAATCAAATACCTCAAGTTGCACCACAGCAATTTATTAAACAGCTTCACAAGGATTGTATATATTTAGCTAATGATAAGCAATCAGGTCAAAATTCATTTTCTTTAGCTAAGAGCTTCTTGTGTCAATATACAGCAACAAATAAAAGGATAATATGCCAATTTTTCCAGTCCGGAAACACACCGGTGGACACTGCACACACCCTCTCCGGGGTCAGAGACTGGGAATTCTGCGGCGAGTAACTCACCTCCTGACTTCCCAAAGCCTGTCCACCATCTACAAGGCACAAGTCAGGAGTGTGATGGAATACTCTCCACTTGCCTGGATGGGTGCAGCTCCAACAACACTCAAGAAGCTCAACACCATCCAGGACAAAGAGGCCCGCTTGATCGGCACCCCATCCACCACCTTAAACATTTACTCCCTCCACCACAAGTGCACAGTGGCAGCAGCATGTACCATCTACAAGATGCACTGCAGCAACTCACCAAGGCTCCTTCAACAGTACCTTCCGAACCGGTGACATTTTCCACCTAGAAGGACAAGGGCAGCAGAGGCATGGGAACACCACCACTTGCAAGTTCCCCTCCAAGTCCTGACTTGGAACTATATCGCCATTCCTTCACCTTGCTGGGTCAAAATCCTGGAACTCCCTTCCTAGCAGCACTGTGGGTGTACCTACACCACTGCAGTGGTTCAAGAAGGCAGCTCACCACCACCTTCTCAAGGGCAATTAGGGATGGGCAATAAATGCTGGCCTTGCCAGTGATGCTCAAATTCCATGAACAAATACAAAAAAAGGGCACATTTTCACACCTTATAATCAATGCAAAGCAGACCATCTAAGGTTGCACTGTAAACACAGTTAAAATTATATGTTTCCTATCACTAAAATAGAGAATGTGATTTACACATGGATTTAATTTATAGGCAGGCCCCAGCTAAAAGCTTTCAGGAGAGTGTGGGTCAGTTTAGGAATTGTACTAGATTGTTCTTTCATATTACATGCTGTAGCCACTGTTAATATTTTGGATCAGTAACTGTAACAAGCACATTGAACTAGATAGCACATATAGCAAAGCCAGTGATGAGCTATGTTCAGCCTCCTGTACAGACAGGTAGGCACACATTTTCCATTATATGTTGCTTTAGGTGAGAAAAAAAAGCTTGTACCATGCTGGTCTATAATCTACCACTAGGTGGTGCAGAAGAGCAACATCAATTGACTGGCCAATTAATATCCCCTCCAATAGAAAGACTTGCATTTATGTAGCACCTTTCACAACTTCAGGACTTCGAAAGAACTTTACAGCCAATTAAATACTTTTATTGAAGCGTAGTCACTGTTGTAATGTGGCAGCCAGTTTACGCACAGCAAGCTCCCACAAACAGCAATGAAATAATGACCAGATAATCTGTTTCTCAATTCAGTCAAAACCCAGCACCTCTTCTGACAGAGATTGGAACTGACCATTTGGGTAACATTGATCATAAAGCTTCGCCAATTTTCCTACATTACAACAGTAACTACGTTTTGTTATGGAAGTGATTCTGTTTATTTGTTAAAACATTTTTTAAGCAATTCATAATCAAACTGAATCAATGTTGGACCAGTTTTTTTTTCAAGTGTTCACTAAAAGAACTAGTTTGGCAACAATGTTTACTGGTTGTCACATGACTCAAGTTAAGAATAGAACAAAAAACTTGGTAACAGGGGAAGATGTGGGAGAGAAGTCAGTCATGCACCCTGACAGGACAAGCCCAGGAGCAGCTGTGCACCTGAGAGGGCAGAAAAACTCACAGGCTTTTGGTTGTAGTGTCAGTGTGTTTTACCTTCTGGCTGATAAAGTTAGCCTGCTGCTGAAGAAGTGAAGGAAGGAGAGAAGACCACACCCAGCTCCCTTTCCAGCATCTCTAAAAAGACCCTGAGAAATCCATTGTGTCAATTCATCTTATCTCCTGTCTTTGAGGAAAAGCCTGCTAGACTAGTTTGCAACGGCGCCTGAAAAGAACTGTTCTAAAAGATCTCAGTGACCAATCTACGTGTACTGGGATGTTAGACTGTATGCCAGTTTTGGAACACAATATATCTCATTTGCTGTTTTCTTCAGGAATGAGCTAGTAAACAGCCCAAGTGTTTTTTTTTGTCTGTAACAGAGCTTTGAACCAAAATCCCTTTTTATTTTTCCAGTTAACTGGTATATATACGTGTGTGTATGTGTGTGTGAGTGTGAGGGGTTAAGGTAAAAAGGGGACCTTAAAATTTCAATCTGTGTGTTTATGCTTTACTTCATTACTAGTTAAGACTTGTTTTATTATAAACTGATAATTTTGTTGTTTATTAAAGAAACCTGGTTAGTGTATTCTATTCTGGGAAAAATAAGAGTATTAGATTGACCCTTTCGGTAAATGGGAGAATTTAAAATATATGTTGTGACTTGTGGAGAAGTGGGACTAGAATAAACAGTGCACTCCTCCCGCCTCAATCGCAACAGTTTCAAAAGTACTTCATTGGCTGTAAAGTGTTTGGGGATGTCCTGTAGCCATGAATGATACTATATAAATGCAAATCTTTATTTCTTTTCAATTGGACAGGCGTATAGGGGCAGTTCTACTCCCTCTCACAAATCCCTCAAATCCCTTTACTTATTGTGTGAGGTACAGATTGCTTCTCCAGTATCACTGTTTTGCAGAGGCATATTCTGAGCAGCTCTGACAGATACCAAATCACCTGTTCTACTCACAATGCTGCCTGGTTAGAGGATACTTATGGAAATCCTTCTCATTTGAATGGACCCTCACCTTGGCAACTGTCTTTAGCGGAACCAGACCATTCGCAACATTGGTGCCCAATTTGAGCCGAGATGAGCTTTCTACCACATATCCATTCCATTACCAAGACTGCCTACTTCCACCTCCGTAACAGAGCCTGTCTCCACCTCTACCTCAGCTCATCTGCTGCTGAAACCCTCATCCATGCCATTGTTACCTCTAGATTCGACCATTCCAATGCTCTCCTGGCTGGTCCCCCACATGCTACCCTCTGTAAACTTGAGGTCATCCAAAACTCTGCTGCCTGTGTCCTCAATCGCACCAAATCCTGTTCACCCATCACCAACGTGCTCGCTGACATACATTGGCTCTCAGTCTGTCAATGCCTCAATTTTAAAATTCTCTTTCTTGTTTTCAAATCCCTTGCTTCTTCCTATCTCTGTAACCTCCTCAAACCTTCAGGATTTCAGCGCTCTGTCAATTCTGGCCTCTAGAGCATCCTTGATTTTAATCGCTCCACAATGCCTTCAGCTACCTAAACCCTAAGCTCTGGAAATTCCTTGCTAAGCCTCTCCACTCACTACCTCTCTCTCTCTCTTCCTTTATGATGCTCCTTACAACCTATCTTTTGATGAAGCTTTTGGTCACCTGTCCTAATATCTCCTTATATAATAATAATAATAATAAAAACAAGAAATGCTGGAACCACTCAGCAGGTCTGGCAGCATCTGTGGAAAGAGAATCAGAGTTAGTTTCGGGTCAGTGACCCTTCCGAAGAAGTTAACTTTAACTCTGCTTCTCTTTCCACAGATGCTGCCAGACCTGCTGAGTGGTTCCAGCATTTCTTGTTTTTATTTCAGATTTCCAGCATCCGCAGTATTTTGCTTTTATACTAATATCTCCTTGTGTGGTTTGGTGTCAAAATTTTGTTTGTTAATGCTCCTGTGAAGTGCCTTATTAAAGGCGCTACGTAAAGGCAACTTGTTGTTGTACATTTGCAGCCGTTGATGAAATTTATTATCTGGATTCCGCGCTTCTGAAAATTGTCTGATACCACAATGCACAAGGTGACCGGAGGAGGGCCAGGGGAACTGGGACAAAGGCAACACTGACAATGATCTACTTTAATCCCACAGAGGCACCTTGAAGCCTTGGCATACTGCACCATAGCAGGGCAGGAGACTGAGCCATGCTGTGACCCTCTATGTGGTCAATTGCCAACCTTAGGTGTGGAGTGAGGAACGGCCTAGCTTTCCCCAGAAGGAGCAGAGTTAGGTTCTCTGTGGTGACTGGCTTCAGGACAACAATGGCAGAAGCAAGTCTCGCATGCATCATCTTGACTGGAATGCAAGAAGAGAGAACCAGAGGAAAGAAATATTTGCCTTTCCACAGTGCTTTATCAGAAACATCCAAATGGCTTCACCTGCAATGAATTCATTCAGAGTCACAGATGTCCCCAAATGATACCAGGGCTCAGAGGGTGAGGTTATGAGGACAGGTTGCATAAACTTGGCTTGTATTCCCTTGAGTATTGAAGTACCTGCCAAAGGTTACCAAAAAAGGTCGTGTGGCAATGTAAATGCACAGTTTCCAAGAAGATGCGAGTGATAATAAATCCTCTGCCCTATCAACCGTGTCACTTTACGGCAAAGTTAGTGAGGCTGTGATCCTTGATATGGAGACTGGCTAGATAGGAGCATGAGTCAGAGAAAGGAGATAAAAGATAGGGCTGCAAAATTATAGGTTTGATTCTCTGACCGATTGACCTGCCTATTGAGGCTCCACTTTAGGACCACATCCTTAGTGACTTTGCCCTTCAGGGTATAACGGGATATAGGCATTGCTGGCCAGGCCCATCCCTAATTGCCCTTGAGAAGGTGGTAGTGAGCTGCCTTCTTGAACCGCTGCAGTCCATGTGGGGTAGGTACACCCACAGTGCTGTTAGGAAGGGAGTTCCAGGATTTTGACCCAGCGACAGTGAAGGAACGGCGATATAGTTCCAAGTCAGGATGGTGTGAGACTTGGAGTGGAACTTGCAGGAGGTGGCGTTCCCATGCATTTGCTGCCCTTGTCCTTCTTGGTGGAAGATGTTGTGGGTTTGGAAGGTGCTGTCTATGGAGCCTTGGTGAGTTGCTGCAGAGCATCTTGTAGATGGTAGACATTGCTCCCACTGTATGTCAGTGGTGGAGGGAGTGAATGTTGGAGGTTGTGGATGGGGTGCCGATCAAGTGGGCTGCTTTGTCCTGGATGGTGTCGAGCTTCTTGAGTGTTGTTGGAGCTGCACCCATCCAGGCAAAAGTGCAGAGTATTCCATCACACTCCTGACTTGTGCCTTGTAGATGCTGGACGGGCTTTGGGGAGTCAGGAGGTGAGTTACTCGACACAGGATTCCTAGCCTCTGACCTGCTCTTGTAGCCACGGTATTTATATGGCTACTCCAGTTCAGTTTCTAGTCAATGGTAACCCCCAGATGTTGATAGTGAGGGATTCAGCAATGGTAATGCCATTGAATGTCAAGGGGAGTTGCTTAGATTCTCTCTTGTTGAAGATGGTCATTGGCTGACACTTATGTCTTCATTTTTTTTCTTTGGTCTCCTTGTCTCCAGAGACAATGGGTAAGCGCCTGGAGGTGGTCAGTGATTTGTGGAGCAGCGCCTGGAGTGGCTATAAAGGCCAATACTAGAATGACAGACTCTTCCACAGGCGCTGCAGATAAAATTGGTTGACGGGGCTTATGTGGGGAGAATGTTATTTGCCAATTACCAGCCTAAGCCTGAATGTTGTCCAGGTCTTGCTGCATGTGGGTATGAACTGCTTCAAATTCACAGGAGTTGAAAAGGTACTGGGCAGTGTGGAACCATCAGCAAACATCACCACTTCTGACCTTATGATGGGGGGAAGGTCATTGATGAAGCAGCTGAAGATGGTTGGGCCATGGACGCTACCTTGAGGAACTCCTGCAGCGATGTCCTGGGCTGAGACAATTAGCCTCCAACAATCACAACCATCTTCCTTTGTGCTAGGTATGACTCCAACCAGTGGAAAGTTTTCCCCCTGATTCCCATTGACTCCAGTTTTACTAGGGCTCCTTGGATGCCATAATCGGTCAAATGCTGCTTTGAAGTCAGGGGCAGTCACTCTTACTTCCCCTCTGTAATTCAACTTTTGTCCATGTTTGGAGCAAGGCTGTATTGAGGTCAAGAGTCGAGTGGTCCTGGTGGAACCCAAAATGAGCATCAGTGTGCAAGTTATTGCTGAATAAGTGCCGCTTGTTAGCACCGTCAATGACCCCTTCCAGCACTTTGCTGATGATCGAGAGTAGACTGATCGGGCGGTAATTGGCTAGAATGGATTTGTCCTGCTTTTTGTGGACAGGACATACCTGGGCAATTGTCGGGTAGATGCCAGTGTTGTAGCTGTACTGGAATTTGGCTAGGGGTGCGGCTAGTTCTGGAGCACAAATTTTCTGGACTACAGCCAGGATGTTGTCATGACCCATCGTCTTGGCTGTATCCAGTGCCTTCAGGGGTTTCTTGATATCACGTGGACTGAATCAAATTGACTGAAGACAGGCATCTGTGATGCTGGGGAGCTCATGCAAGCCACTAAAGTCCCCCTGCAAGTAATATCCATCTTGAACACAAGCTGGCAGTGCAGTCCACCAAATGGACAGGAACCTCTCTCCACTGAAGCATGCAATTGCCACGTGGGATAATCAGTTGTTTGAAGTTTCAAATCCTTGCACCGCAGCCAGAAAGAAAATATACTTTAAATCCCTAGACAATTGGTGAAGGTAAAAAAAAAGGGAACTGCAAAAGCTCCTAAATCTCCTAAACCTCTGTGACAATTTCAAATGGAAGACCACTCAATATACTGACTCCCCAACAGGGGAAATAAGCTGTCCTTATTCAGCCAGTAAGAACCCTTCATGACTTTAAAAACTGCGATTAAATCTCCTCTTACGCCTCCTCTGAGACAATACGGAGAAAATAACTGCACTCCAATAATTTGAAAAAAAACCTGCTCACAGTTGTGATAAAATCTGTCCTGTCCAACACTGGCACGATTTTGTACAACATATGTATAATATTTCTTTCCTTACTTTTCCAATATTAAGAGGTTGGCGGGGGTGGGGGAGTGGGGGGGAGGGGGGATGGGGTGCAGTAATTCCGTGACTTGCAGCAAGCATATCTCATTTGTGGCTGAGGCAAAAGGTTCTAGCACCCCTCCAGAGACTTGAGCACTCCAGTAAAGTACTGAGTGAGTGCCGCACTGTCAGAGGTGCTGTCCTTTTGGATGAGATGTTAAACAGAAGCCCCATTTGCTCTCTGATGTGGATGCAAAAGATCCTGCGGCACTATTTCGAAGAAGAGTGAGGGAATTTTCCCCAGTGTCCTGCCCAACATTTATCCCTCAATCAACCCTTTAACAGATGATTCGGCCGTTTATGTCATTGCTCTGTGTTGGACCTTGTGCGCAAATTGGTTGCCAACTTTCTAAAGTACGTCATTGGCTGTAAGACGCTTTGAGACGCTCTGAGGTTGTGACAGGCGCTATAGAAATGCAAGACTTACTTTTTTTGATTGGGAAATCCAGGAGAAGAGTCAAGGGCACCACTGACACTATAAAAAGCAAGAGAGGGATGATGAGATAGATCAAAGAGTGATGGATAGGTGAGGTCAAGCTTGGGCTTTAAAATGTGTAAATCAGAATTTTCTAATGTATTTGTTCTTGTGGGCTGCTTAATTGAGTGCCAAGGAGCCTTGGGAGTGAGATATAAGGATTAGATCCGTAGTTACATTAACGCAAGCAAGTCACTAGTAACAGATCTTACTGATCTGAGGTAGGATTTATCCAGCAATGGAAAAATAGCGTGGGCTGGAAATGGGACAAAGTTCAGACAACCTTCTTCCACAGATTATAGAACAATATGGACACTGAAGTGGGTTAGTAAGGGATTAGTACTGACTTGAAACGTTAACTGTTTCTCCACAGAAGTTGCCTAATCTGCTGAGTATTTCCAGCATTTTCTGTTTTTATGCCAGATTTCCAGCATCTGCAGTATTTTGTTTTTGTATTAGTAATGGCATCCCGGGTTAGAGAAGGGGACAGTATAGCAAGTCTTGTTTTCAATACAGGAGAATAGAAAGACTTGCATTTCTCTAGCGTCTTTCACGACCACCAGATGTCTCAAAGCGCTTTACAGCCAATGAAGTACTTGTGAAGTGTAGTCACTGTTGTAACGTAGAAAATGCAGCAGCCAATTTGCACACAGAAAATCCCCACAACAAAACTAATCTGTTTTTGTGATGTTAGTTGAGGGATCAATATCAGCGAGGACATCAGAGATAGCTCCCCTGCTCTTCTTCGAAATAGTGCCATGGGATCATTTACACCCACCCAAGCAGGCAGATGGGACCTCAGTTCAACATCTCAGACGAAAGATAGCAGGAGTGTCAGCCTTGATCTTTCTGCTTAAGTGGGACTTAAAGCCACAAGCTTGTGGTTCACCAAGATAGAGCACGAGCAACTGAGCCACAGCTGACACCTGGGAAAGAGTGTGCAGGAATTGAGGAGGAACAAATCACGAGCAGTGACTAAAGAACAGCAACACCTTGGACATATGTATCGCATGTAACATGGAAAAATAAAATCCCATGGAGTTTCAGGGAGGTGAAATTAGGTAAAAATGGACACAAAGCCAAAGGAGATATTAAGAGAAATGAACTAAAAACTTGGACTAAGATGTGGGTTTTAAGGTGTGTCTTACAGGAGGTGGGGGTGGAGAGGGGGGTGGGGGGAGGGTGAGGTCCTGGGCAGCTGAAGTCACAGACAGCAATAATGAGATGGAGGCAGTGGATGGCGGTGGGGATGCACATGAGGTCAGAGTGAGTGGAATGCCGAGTTCTGGGGACAGCGGGTAGGGGTGGAGGAGCTTACAGAGATGAGGAGGGGGCGAGACCATGGAGGGTTTTATACTTGAGGCATTGCTATACTAGGGGTGAGGTTTGATGGGTGAATGGGGACTTAGTGCAGGATAGGGTACGGGCAGTAGACGATCTGAAGTTTATGGAGGATGGAGGATATGAGGTCGGGCAGGAGACTATTGCATTAGTTGAGTCTATAAAGGCATGGATGAGGGTTTCAGAATCAGAGGTGCTGAGGCAGGTGTTACGAAAGTGCTTCTATATTTTTTGTTAAGTGTATGTTTTTGATGACTTATATTTAAATTGTGGAAATGAATTTATTGGAAGGCTGAAGATTTCACAGAAACTGGACTTTACTTTGTTGTTGACAGTTCATTGAAAGGACACAGAGATGTTTTAAAACAATATTGCTGGAAGTCATGTGCTTTAAGCAATAAACAACAGAAACCCAGTGACCTGGGGAAGATGGTTATAGAGAAGTGACAGGTCAAGATTTATGGGGGCCATTACGAGGCTTGACTCCTGAGATATTGTTTTTGGTTTCACTTTGTACAGTGTGTTGGGGTGTGAACTGATTTGAAGACCATTGGAGAAAACCAGCCAAGAGAGCAGCCACCATCAGCTCACCCTCTTCCATCTCTTTGAGAACTTCCTGAGAATCAAGTGTAAGAAATAGAGAAACGGATGCTGCGTTTCTCCTGAAAAGCCTGCCAAACTGATCCTCAACATTGCCTGAAAAGAATTACATACGAACATGCGAATTAGGAGCAGGAGTAGGTCACTCGGCCCTTCCATTGCTCTAGAAAGATCCCAATGACAGCCATCTATGCATATTTGGGTTGCCAGACCAAAAAGAGACAATGGACATCTTTCTATATCTTATCTTCTGTCTTCAAGAATTAGCAAGTATTTGGCTAAAGTATTCTTTTTTGTCTTTTTTTGTAACAGACTTCTGCAGAGAGAATTTCTCTACTTTTTCAGTGGCGGGGGGAGGAATTTAAAAAGGGAACTTTCATAATTCAATCTGTGTGTTAATGCTTTGCTTCATTACTGGATAAGTCTTGTTTGATAATAAACTGATAATTTTGTTGTTTATTAAAGAAACCTGGTTGGTGTATTTTATTCTGAGATAAAGAGTAGAGTATATGATTGACCACATCGGTAACAGGGTAAACATTTAAAAAAAATATATGTTGTGACCTGTGGAGAAGTGGATCTAGAAAAGACAGTGCACCCCTCCTGCCTCGGTCGTAACTCAGGGCAATGTAACGGAGGAAAGGAAGCCCTCATGGGAAGGCCTGGTCACATAATTCCCGTCGAGCCCCTAAAAAAGACATCAAAATATCCTTTCCTGAACTTTGAACCACTTCCCAAAAATTCCCATTTAATTTGTAGGGAGGGGGAGGGGAAATAACTTGGCCAGAGTACCCTCATCAGTTCCCCATTCCTCCCCCACACACTAATGATTCTAATGCTCCAGTGCCGCCCACTCCCCTTTTAGTGTCTTTGTATAAACGGAACATTCCGGAAGAGAAGAAAAAGATGGAAAATTCTAATCTCACAATATTCTTGGACATGAGGCAAAAATGCCAAAGAGTTTCCCAAAGAACTGAGGTCAAGAGTTAAATCTTGAAGCATCACAGATGGTGAGAAGCAATGTGTGCACACTTTGTAATCATGTATTATATACAGAATGTGACACAGTTTTACACAAAACGTTGCCTGTGTTTGCCAACAGTGAATCAGCCAAGTTGAGGCTCATGCAAATGCACCCACCCCTCCCCACCCCCCCTCCACTCCTGCCCCAATCTTCATGTAACCCAGGAATATATTGAAGAACGTCAGCAGAACAATTCAGTTGTACTGAAATGCAACCTTCTCCATTATTGTAGGTTTCGACTCATTGTTACCGTACTGGTCCAAAGGCATTGGTCACTATCTGGTAGCTTTGTCCGTGGGCCTGGACCAGGAAACCAACCTGCGGCCCTCAGGTGACATACCTCTCTAGGGTAAATAAAAGCAGAAAGTGCTGGAAATACTCAGCAGGTCAGGCAGCATCTATGGAGAGACCTGCTCTAGAGGTAGCTTTTTTCTTTCGTTCATAGGATATGAGCTTCGCTGGCAAGGACAACATTTAGTGGCCATTCCTAATTACCCTTGAGAAGGTGGCGGTGAGCTGCTGCCCTCCCACGTGGTGTAGGTATGTCCACAGTGCTATTAGACAGCAGCTTGATACAACTGAGTGGCTTGCTAGGCCGTTTCAGAGGGCAGTTAAGAGTCAACCACATTGCTGTGGATCTGGAGTCACATGTAGGCCAGACTGGGTAAGGATGGCAGATTCCCTTCCCTAACGGACATTAGTGAATCAGATGGGTTTTTACAACAATCTGGTGGTTTTTCATGGTCACCAGTACAGATACTAGCTTTTTATTTCAGATTTATTTAATTAATTGAATTTAAATTCCCCCAGCTGTCATGGGATTTGAACTAATGCATCTGGATCATTAGTCCAAGTCTCTGGATTACTAGTTCAGTAATATAACTACTATACTATCATAGTGAGAGATGATCTACTCTCGAATCGTGGCTATTCAGTCTGCAAAGCCTCGGTAACTCAGTCCTGTTCACGCATATAAATCTCTTATATACCCCTGCCCCGTCCTCACCCCCAACCCTGTAACCTCCTTCTGCCTTATAACCCACTGGGAACTCAGGGCACCTCCAACTCCAGCCGCTTGTGAATCCCCAGTTCTTATCATTCTACCATTGGTAGCTGTGTCTTCATCTGAATAACCCTAAATTCTGGAATTCCCTCCCCAAACCCCTCTGAATCTCTTCCTTTAAGACGCTCCTTGATGCCTACCACTTTGAACAAGCTATTGGTCAACTGTCCAAATAATTTTTTATTTGGTTTGGTGTCAAATTTTAAGCACGTAAGAACATAAGAAATAGGAGCATGAGTAGGCCATTTGACCCATCGAGACTGCCCTGCCATTAATAAGATCACGGCTGATCTTCTACCTGTTTTGATTCTTTCACGGGATGTGAGCGTCGCTGGCTACGCCAGCATTTATTGCCCATCCCTAATTACCCTTGAGAAGGTGGTGGTGAGCTGCCTTCTTGAACTGCTGCAGTCCATGTGCTGTTAGGGAGAGAGTTCCAGGATTTTGACCCAGTGACAGTGAAGGAACGGTGATGTAGTTCCAAGTCAGGATGATGTGTGGATTGGAGGGGAACTTGCAGGTGGTGGTGTTCCTATGCGTCTGCTGCCCTTATCCTTCTAGATGGTAGAGGTCGCGGGTTTGGAAGGTGCTGTTGAAGGAGCCTTGATGAGATGCTAGAATGCATCTTTGTAGATGGTACACACTGCTGCCACTGTGCATCACTGTGCCTCAACTCCACTTTCCAGCACTATTCCCATATCCCTTTATTCCCTCAGTGTCCAAAACTCTATCATCCTCAGTCTTGAATATATTCTACATCTATGCGTCCACAACTCTCTGGGGTAGAAAATTCCAAAGATAACTTGGCAGTTGTCGGTTGTATCATTGATTTCCAATGACTCTCGTACATATCCTTCAGGATTCGGACTGTTAGGATATTTGCACTAGTTCTGGTGTCAATCTTAACCCTGGGTGTATGTTTGCCAGTTTTCTTTGGGCACATGATGTTAATAGTGGCGAAAGCTTCCAGTTGTTTGACTTCAAGACCATGATGTGTCAGGTTCACAATGTGGAACACCCGCTCGTCTTCTGTCTGAGAATTGCTTCTCTCTGAGCCTTGTCACAGGTCTGTTTCGCTGCAGACTTTGTGTATTGGCTTGTGTTTGCACAGGTCTCTGACACTTTCCTTGCTGCTGTCGTCCTGCTGCTGCACCTGTCTTCTGTTTGCTTGTGTCCCACTGTGACTGCATCTTTGGAGCCAGATTTCTTGCATAGGTGGACCCAGTGTCCTTTTACACTGCATGCCTTGCACATATCTTGAAATGCAGGACAGCTTTGCAGTGAGTGGGACAAACCACACTTACCACGCAGCTTGCTTGCTCTGTTCAACCTGGTTATGGTGCTGATACTGTTGGCTGCACCTAGTGTTTACAGATGCTGTTGTCCAGCTACAATGGCTTTGTATTTCCTGCCATCTTCTAGAAGCGCATCAATGCTGTGACCTTTCTTTTTCCCCAAGGGTTTTTTTCTGAAATGCTTCAATGGGTTTTGATACAATCACCAGCTCCATTAGTCGCAGGATCTTTCTGGTCCTCTTTAGATAAGCCAGAGGTGTTGATTCTGTGTAATCCCACATTTCCAAGTGCTATCAATATTTTCACAGCCTGTTTTTCTGGTTCTACAATTACTTGGTCTGTGAAGCATAACTGCTTTCTTTGTTTGGAAAGTTGGAACTCAAATTGGATATCCAAGGCCTTCCAGTACATGCTGGGAAATTTTGTATCCATCTTCCTGCTGTTCTTTTGCTTAAAACGTGCTTTAAGACTTGTTCTGTGATTTTGCCCGGTTTCCCCTTTAAGAAATTCTTTGTTATTTAGACTAGCTGCTTGGATTGAGAGGAGTAGATGTTTGACAACTCTGTGTGTTTATCTTGCTTGCAACACTTAAGCCTGTCTGTTTACACAGCTGTTCAATAGACAGTTCAATTGTTTTCTTTAGCAGTTTTTTTTGGCAGCATTTGAGCTGGTCTGTTTACACAGCTTTCACTAGGCAGTCCAATTGCTTTTTTTAAAGAGTTTGTTTATGTTGTTCACACTCGAATCGATTAATGGCATTGTTATAGCTGTGGCTGCGAATTAACTCTTCTTCATGCTCTAATGATTTATTGAGTTTTTTAAAAACATTGGCTGCATGGATAAGGCTCTGCAGTGATTGGGGTTTTCCATGCTTTTTGCAATCGGGTGCCTCCGGTAATGGCGCTGACCTCAAGCAGCCCGGGAGGAGAGTTGGGTCTTCCCCGTTTTTTTCTCAGAGTCTTTAGAAAAGATCAATCTTTTAAGCACTTATTTATTTTTATTTAGAGACACAGCACTGAAACAGGCCCTTCGGCCCACCGAGTCTGTACTGACCAACAACCACCCATTTATACTAATCCTACATTAACCCCATATTCCCTACCACATCCTCACCATTTTCCTGCCACCTACCTACACTAGGGGCAATTTACAATGGCCAATTTACCTATCAGCCTGCAAGTCTTTGGCTCTGGGAGCAAACCGGAGCACGAAACAGGGAGAACTTGCAACCTCCGCACAGGCAGTACCTAGAACTGAACCCGGGTCACTGGAGCTGTGCTAACCACTGCGCCACTGTGCTGCCCTAAGCTTCAAAGCTTGTTTTTACTTAAACTAGTATCTCTCGACCGTTGGTACAATGATTCACCCAATTTACTTGCAGCCTGTCATTCTGTACTCTGTCTTCTACAGCTGGAGGTAAGTTCTCTTTTCTGTCCACTGTTTGAGCCAGTATTTCTCCTGAATCTTCTCTCTAGTGGCTGTAGGACTGGTCATTTTCGAGCTGTTTTACCCGTGGTCTTCAACTTAGACTTAGTCTTTTCACCACAGCTGCCACCATGTAATGGGTTCTTTATGTTGTCTGATGCAACATAAATGAGAAGCGTGGAGTCCAATTCGTTGAAGATCTCAAACAGGTTTATTACAGCTAAACTACTACGTACAGTACAGAGCTAACTATTTACAGAACCTCCCTCTAGGTGTTAGAGTTGCAGAGTGACTCTGGCTTCGAGTAACATGATTGCATCCTGGTACTTAGCTCATTAGCATACTAAAATCTTAAAGGGATATCACTCTTAAAGGCAATCGTACAACAGTTTAGTTTAGCGATACAGCACTGAAACAGGCCCTTCGGCCCACCGAGTCTGTGCCGACCATCAACCACCCATTTATACTAATCCTACACTAATCCCATATTCCTACCACATCCCCACCTGTCCCTATATTTCCCTACCACCTACCTCTACTAGGGGCAATTTATAATGGCCAATTTACCTACCAACCTGCAAGTCTTTTGGCTGGAAACCGGAGCACCCAGAGAAAACCCACGCAGACACAGGGAGAACTTGCAAACTCCACACAGGCAGTACCCAGAATTGAACCCGGGACGCTGGAGTTGTGAGGCTGCGGTGCTAACCACTGCGCCACTGTGCCGTCCCAGTGTTCCCATGTGTCTGCTGCCCTTGTCCTTCTAAGTGGTAGAGGTCACGGGTTTGGAAGGTGCTGTTGAAGGAGCCTTGGTGAGATGCTGGAATGCATCTTGTAGATAGTGCACACTGCTGCCACTGTGCATCACTGAGCCTCAACTCCACTTCCCCCCACCCTCCAGCCCCACATCCCTTGATTCCCTCAGTGTCCAAAAATCTATCAATTTCAGTCTTGAATATACTCTACGTCTGTGTGTCCACAACTCTCTGGGGTAGAAAATTCCAAAGATTCGCTACTCTGGGTGATTAAAAATAAAGAAATATATGTCAGCAAGCACCAGAAATCACAATCATGAGATTCACACGAGAAACGTAGACATCTTTGTTTTCTCAAAATAATCACACTTTCCAAATGACTGAACTAGCAGAATGAGAACAGGGAGACAGTCCTACTGTGAACAGCAGATACATACCAAACATAATTTTATGTGCGATTTATTTTCTAATTCACTACATTAGAAGTTATAGCTTACAGTATCTGAGATCTTACCCCCAACCCCCTCATTCAAAAGTCAAAAATGTCTTCGAACCAGAGGTCAATGCATCTGGTAATGGCAGCACTGATATGACCTCTAGATATTTCCTACATTCACTAGCTGTGAGAATATTCTATATATAGGGTCAAAGAAGCTATAGTCCTCCCCCTGAGGCTATCACTGCTGTCTGAATGGCATGTCACCTATGCCAGTATTGGTCTCCCAGCCTCTTGTGTCTCTCAACTTGTCAGCGCTGTTAAACTGATAGACACTGGAAAAAGGAAGCCAGTCTGGGCACATGTTCTGTGAAACGTCAGGGCCGGGAAAAGTTGATAGTGCTGTCGCAACTTGGATTACAAAAGCAGATTTGACCCTCGAGTCTCTTATCGCTTGGGCAGCACAGTGGCGCAGTGGTTAGCACTGCAGCCTCACAGCTCCAGGGACCCGGGTTCAATTCCGGGTACTGCCTGTGTGGAGTTTGCAAGTTCTCCCTGTGTCTGCGTGGGTTTCCTCCGGGAGTTCCGGTTTCCTCCCACATGCCAAAGACTTGCAGGTTGACAGGTAAATTGGCCATTATAAATTGCCCCTAGTATAGGTAGGTGGTAGGGAAATATAGGGACAGGTGGGGATGTGGTAGGAACATGGAATTAGTGTAGGATTAGTATAAATGGGTGGTTGATGGTCGGCACAGACTCGGTGGGCCGAAGGGCCTGTTTCAGTGCTGTATCTCTAAACTAAAAGAAATATTTAATAATCCAATGATTTTGTGTTCCTGGAAATGGCGGGGTGGGGGGGGGTGGGAGGAGGGGTTACCAGTCCTGCTCACTGACCAGGGACCTTAATGCCCATTTATAACCAAATGCCTCCATCACCACCCAATAACGAACACAACAGGACACTGAATCACTCTGAATCAGAGAATTTAATGCACAGAAGGCCATTCTGCCCCTATTAGAATCCTCCCCCCCTAACCATCTATACTCCACTGGAAAACAAAGCACAATTCCAGAGCTAGGGGCCTAGGCAATGGGGTACGGGCGCCAAAGGTGGAACAATGTAAACTGGGATGCTCAAGAGGACAGAATTGGAGGAGCACCAAAGTCTTGGAGGGTTGTAGGGCTGGAAGTGGGTAGAGGCCACCGAGGGATTTGAAAACAAGGACGAGAATTATAAAATTGAGTGTTGCAGGACTGGGAGCCAAGGTAGGTCAGTGAACACAGGGGTGATGGGTGAATGGGACCTCACGCTGACCCAGGTGATCTGTGGCTGCTACCTTCTGGCAGTCAGCTAGAACATAAATATGAACATCCGAATTAGGGGCAGGTGTAGGCCACTCGACCCTTCGAGCCTGGTCCGCCATTCAATAAGTTCATGGCTGAACTGATTACTCCACATTTTCACCTACCCCCGATAACCTTCCACCTCCTTGCTTATTAAGAATCTATCTACCTCTGCCTTAAAAATATTCAAAGCCTCGGCTTTTTTGGAAGAGCATTCCAAAGACTCACGACCCTCTGAGACATAAATTTCTCCTCATCTCTGTCTTAAATGGGCGATCCCTTATTTCTAAATTCCAGCGGATACAAGCCTATCCTGTCCAATCTTTCCTCGTAAGACAGCCTGCCCATTCCAGGTATTAGTCGAGTAAACCTTCTCTGTACTGCCTCCAATGCATTTATATCCTTCCTTAAATAAGGAGACGAGTACTGTACATAATACTCCAGATGTGGTCTCACCAATGCCCTGTACAGCTGAAGCATAACCTCCCTACTTTTGTATTCAATTCTCCTCGCGATAAATGATAACATTCTATTAGCTTTCCTAATTACGTGCTGTACCTGCATACTAACCTTTTTAACCTTTTGCGATGCATGCACTAGGACACCCAGATCCCTCTGCATCTCAGAGCTCTGCAATCTCTCACCATTTAGATAATATGCTTCCTTTTTATTCTTCCTGCCAAAGTGAACAATTTAACACTTTCTCACATTGTACACCATTTGCCAGGTCTTTGCCCACTCACAACCTATCTATATCCCTTTGTAGACCCCTTATGTCCTCTTCACAAGTTACTTTCCTACCTACCTTAGTGTCATACATTGATCATGACCTGAGGACAGGTTTTCACAATGATGCAAGGAGCATCCACCATACACACATGTACAAAAATTGCAAGACAGGGAAAGACCAGCCAGTCCATCAATTCTGCACCACCAGAAAAGATCCAGCAACTGGGAATGAACCTTTTTTAAATTTGATCATTGGGTGTGGGTGTTGCTGGCTAGGCCAGCATTTATTGCCCATCCTTAATTGCCCTTGAGAAGGTGGTGGTGAGCTGCCTTCTTGAACCGCTGCAGTCCATGTGGGGTAGGTATATGCAGGGTAGGTAGCAATGTCCACAGAAACTCACTATTGCCACTGTCACTAGAATGCACCCCTCATTCTGACCATGATGGATCTCATGGAACTGGGAGCATCAGCACATTACAGAACCCCTACCACTCATTTCAGCTATGTAAACAGAACATAAATCACCACAAAATCACACCAAAGATAAGCAACTCATTCCTTGTTACATTGAGGCAAACAAATTGAGCACAAAATCTTAAACAAGCCATTTTTATTTGAAAGATATATGAGAACTATTTCATATATCAATTATATGCTAATATGGTAATTTATACTTACAGTCTTAATGTCACTCTCTTTATTAAACACATTCACATCTGGGCCTACTGAAATACTGCAAACTGTATGTCAACACAAAAAGGCATTTAGCTCTGTATATACTTAGCAACTCAAATAAAGCACTGTCTGCGGAATCGTTGTAAATACTTATTGCGTGTGGTGAAAAAGCCAAACTGCATGTAGCCTTGAGAAGATTTTCAGCATGTGGTATGACTCTTGGCCTCTGCTTCATGTTGTCAAAGCCACATGTTTAGCATCAGCAGGAAGGACAGAATGAGCAACATTGAAGTAATGCACACACACACACACACACACACACACACACACACACACACACACACACACACACACACACACACACACACACACACACACACTCAGGAGTGGCTTGTGTTCAGTAACAAGAGTGTGCTACAGTGGAGGAATTGTGATAAGTAGGGCAACAGGGCACATGGCATGGCATATGGCTAAAGACTGGTGTTCTTGGAATGGGACCAAACTGAGAAAAGAACACATGGAAAGCCAACGTAACTCATTGTATGTTAAAGCATTTCAAGACAGTTCTGAGAGAAGTGATGTGGGCACAGCACAAATGGAAGCCTTCCTTTCACATGGCATTTTATGGATTTTTGCAGAAAGCAACAGATATTTACCTATTATCCCTTTCATCGTGCTTTTTTGCTGTGGGAAAGTGAAAATTCTTCTTCTTAAATAGGGTGAAATTTAAGGCAATGCTTGAATGAGAGTTTGATTTCTCAGTCTTAATCCTGTCTAGTTCTGTGCTAGACCACTGAAAAGCTCTGAAATGCTCGGGGCCAGAGGAATCTGGACAGCTGTGAATTCCGCAAAGATGACCTCAGCGCTCACCTTGAATTGAATTGGGTGCCTGATGCAAGGGTTGGTGTTAAGTTTTCAGTGAAGGATTATGCTCTTAATCTCATTTGAAAAACTCCAGTGCCACTGTGCACAATGCAGAGAACCGTCAATAACATCACTGCAGTTGCAGGGCTTCTGACCTTTCAAAACTTTAAATGCTAAAACAGTCACAAACTTTGAGAGATATTCACCGCCAAGCTTCCAGCTCCAGTCAACAACTTGTCCTATCTTACAAACCCTTTACTGCCTCAGGTGTGTGAAACAGGATGAAACTCGCACTGAACATCATGCTGTCTTCTGTATTTGTGGATTAAAAGCTCATGTCACTTTGGAGGAAAGGGTTTAGAGAAGAAAATTGCTGATGGTAGGAAATTGCTTTTTATTTATCTTCCCTCTTGGTTAATTTTGTTTTTGTCAAGGTGATGAAAAGAACAACAACTTGCATTTGGGCCAAGTCTGTCCCTTCACAGAATATCCTTTATTAGACAGATTTCTTTCAGAAAATAACATCTTGGGGATGCAATATACTTTTTTTTATTCATTCATGGGATGTGGGCGTCGCTGGCCAGGCCAGCATTTATTGCCCATTCCTAATTGCCCTTGAGAAGGTGGTAGTGAGCTGCCTTCTTGAATCGCTGCAGTCCATGTGGGGCAGGTACACCCACAGTGCTGTAAGGAAGGAATTCCAGGATTTTGACCCAGCGACAGTGAAGGAACGGCGATATAGTTCCAAGTCAGGATGGTGTGTGACTTGGAGGGGAACTTGCAGGTCGTGGTGTTCCCATGCATTTGCTTCCCCTGTCCTTCTAGTTGGTAGAGGTCACGGGTTTGGAAGGTGCTGTCTAAGGAGCCTTGGTGCATTGCTGCAGTGCATCTTATAGATGGTACACACTGCTGCCACTGTGCGTCGGTGGTGGAGGGAGTGAATGTTTGTAGATGGGGTGCCAATCAAGCGGGCTGCTTTGTCCTGGATGGTGTCGAACTTCTTGAGTGTTGTTGGAGCTGCACCCATCCAGGCAAGTGGAGAGTATTACATCACACTCCTGACTTGTGCCTTGTAGATGGTGCAAAGACTTTGGGGAGTCAGGAGGTGAGTTACTTGCTGCAGGATTCCTAGCCTCTGACCTGCTCTTGTAGCCATGGTATTTATATGGCTACTCCAGTTTAGTTTCTGGTCAATGGTAGCCCCTAGGATGTTGATAGTGGGGGATTCAGCAATGGTAATGCCATTCAATGTCAAGGGGAGATGGTTAGATTCTCTCTTGTTGGAGATGGTCATTGTGTCGCACTTGTGTGGCACGAATGTTACGCCACTTATCAGCCCAAGCCTGGCTATTGTCTAAATCTTGCTGCATTTCTACATGGACTGCTTCAGTATCTGAGGAGTCACGAATGGTGCTGAACATTTTGCAATCATCAGCGAACATCCCCACTTCTGACCTTATGATTGAAGGAAGGTCATTGATGAAGCAGCTGAAAATGTTTGGGCCTAGGACACTACCCTGAGTATATGAGTAATCTGAGCCGTGATGTGGTGAATACAGCGATACTTAGAAGGAACAGGTAAATTTGGAATGAGTTCCGATGAAGGGCAGAATTTGGCAGATGGTGTTCACTGTGGGAAAGTGTGAGGTAATACACTTTGGTAAGAAGAATAAAAAGGCAGATTATTATTTAGACGGAGAAAGACTACAAAATACTGCAGTACAGAGGGATCTGGGTGTTCTTGTACATGAAACACAAAAGGTTAGCAGCGGGTGCAGCAAGTAATTAAGAAGGCAAATGGAATTTTGGCCTTTATTGCTAGGGGGTTAGAGTTCAAAAATAGGGAAGTCCTGTTACAACTGTACAGGATTTTGGTGAGGCCTCACCTGGAGTACTGTGTACAGTTTTGGTCCCCGTATTTAAAGAAGGATATACTAGCATTGGAGGCAGTTCAGAAAAGGTTCACTAGGCTGATTCCTGGGATGAAGGGGCTGTCTTATCAAGAATGAATAAACAGGTTAGACCTTTATTCATTGGAGTTTAGAAGAATGAGAGGTGATCTTATTGAAACATATAAGATTTTAAGGGGGCTTGACAGGGTAGATGTTGAGAATATGTTTCTACTAGTGGGGGAATCTCGAACTAGGGGACATAATTACAGAATAAGGGGGCACTCATTTAAAACTGAGATGCAAAGGAATTTCTTCTCACAGAGGGTATGAATCTCTGGAATTCTCTACCTCAGAGAGTTGTAAAGGCTCGGTCACTAAATGTATTTCAGGAGGAGGTAGATAGATTTTTGAAATCTTGGGGAGTCGAGGGTCATGCGGAGCAGGCCCGAAAGAGGAGTTGAGGACTGGGACAGATCAGCCATGATCGTATTGAATGGCGGGGCAGGCTTGAGGGGCTGAATGGCCTACTCCTGCTCCTATTTTTTATGTTATGTTATTTTTCCAAGGCCCTGCTTTTCCTTTTCCAGTCTTCTTCTGCTGAAGTCCAATAAATGCTCCAATTACAGTGAGTTTCCCTGTGAACTGGCAGATATTATTCAGCTATTTTCAGTTCCACATAAGTATTGTGTATCGTTAGAAGAAAACAAATTAGGTAGAAATATTTTTCATAACAAATTTCAACAAGAGCAATTAACAGGAGTCAATATTAAAAACGCACTGTAATACTAGAAAATTAAAACAAAAGCCTTGACCCTGATCACTGCGACATCAATCTTGGAGCTTCCCTTAGACCCATACATTGAGGGAAAAATATTGGCTAGGACACCAGGGCAAACTCCCTTGCTCTTCTTTGAAATAGTGCCATGGGATCTTTCACATCCACCTGAGTGAGCAGACAAGGCCCAGGTTTATCACCTCACCCAACAGTATAGCACTCCCCTGTCAACCTTGATTTTTTATACTTAAGTCATGAAGTGGGACCTGAACCAACAACCTTCTCACTGAGAGTGAGAATGTTACCAGCTGAACCACAGATGGCATCTAAAGCAATAACAATTCATACTAGGCTTCACTTAAATCCACTTTTACATCTGAATGAAGCTATTGCTTCTTTTTAATGAGACCACATCCAGCGTGAGTGCCCAAAATCCCTATATGCATGGCTGATCGGAAAATGCAAGCATCAAGCACTTCATGGCAGACTGGTACAAAAGGTGAAGTCACACAGGATCAGAGGTGAGCTGGCAAGATGGATACAGAACTGGCTCTGTCATAGAAGACAGAGGGTAGCAGTGGAAGGGTGCTTTTCTGGATGGAGGGATGTGACTAGTGGTGTTCCGCAGGGATCAGTGCTGGGACCTTTGCTGTTTGTAGTATATATAAATGATTTGGAGGAAAATGTAGCTGGTCTGATTAGTAAGTTTGCGGACGACACAAAGGTTGGTGGAGTTGCGGGCAGTGATGAGGATTGTCAGAGGATACAGCAGGATATAGATCGGTTGGAGACTTGGGCGGAGAAATGGCAGATGGAGTTTAATCCGGGCAAATGTGTGGTAATGCATTTTGGAAGGTCTAATGCAGGTGGGAAGTATACAGTAAATGGCAGAACCCTTAGGAGTATTGACAGGCAGAGAGATCTGGGCGTACAGGTCCACAGGTCACTGAAAGTGGCAACGCAGGTGGATAAGGTAGTCAAAAAGGCATACGGCATGCTTGCCTTCATCGGTTGGGGCATAGAGTATAAAAATAGGCAAGTCATGCTACAGCTGTACAGAACTTTAGTTAGGCCACACTTAGAATATTGCGTGCAATTCTGGTCGCCACACTACCAGAAGGACGTGGAGGCTTTGGAGAGGGTACAGAAGAGGTTTACCAGGATGTTTCCTGGTCTGGAGGGCATTAGCTATGAGGAGAGGTTGGATAAACTCGGATTGTTTTCACTGGAACGACAGAGGTGGAGGGGTGACATGATAGAGGTTTACAAAGTTATGAGTGGCATGGACAGAGTGGATAGTCAGAAGCTTTTTCCCAGGGTGGAAGAGTCAGTTACTAGGGGACATAGGTTTAAGGTGAGAGGGGCAAAGTTTAGAGGGGATGTGCGAGGCTAGTTCTTTACACAGAGGGTGGTGACTGCCTGGAACATGCTGCCGGGGGAGATGGTGGAAGCAGGTACGATAATGACGTTTAAGAGGCATCTTGACAAATACATGAATAGGATGGGAATAGAGGGATACGGTCCCCGGAAGTGCAGAAGTTTAGTTTAAGCAGTCATCAAGATCGGCGCAGGCTTGGAGGGCCGAATGGCTTGTTCCTGTGCTGTACTGTTCTTTGTTCTTTGTTCTTTGTTCTTTGTTCTTTGTTCCAGGTCAGACAGGGCATACTTCACACAATCACAGAATCGTTACAGTGCAGAAGGAGGCTATTCGGCCCATCGTGTCTGCACTGGCTCTCTGAAAGAGCAATTCCCTCAATTCCATTTCCCCCGCCTTCTCCCCATAACCCTACACATTCTTCCTTTTCATATAACAGTCTAATTCCCTTTTGAATGCTTCAATTGAACCTGCCTCCACCACGTTCTCAGGCAGCGCATTCCAGACCTTAATCACTTGCTGCGTGAAAAAGTTTTTCCTCGTGTCACTTTTGCTTCTCTTACCAAATACTTTAAATTTGTGCCCTCTCATTCTCAATTCTTTCATGAGTGGGAACAGTTTCTCGCTATCTACTCTGTCCAGACCCCTCATGATTTTGAAATTCCTCATCCCTGGAACCATTCTCATGAATTTTTTCTGCACTCTCTCTAATGCCCTCACATCGTTCCTAAAGTGCGGCACCCAGAACTGGATGCAATACTCCAGCTGAGGCCGAATTAGTGTCTTCTACAAGTTCAACATAACTTCCTTGCTCTTGTACTCTATGCCCCTATTAATAAACCCCAGGAGACTGGATGCTTTATTAACCACTCTCTCAACCTGTCCTGCTACCTTCAATGACTTATGTACATATACACCCAGTCCCTCTGCTCCTGCACCCCCTTTCGAATTGTACCCTTTAATCTATATTGTCTCTCCATGTTCTTCCTACCAAAATGAATCATTTCACCTTTCTCTGCATTGAACTTCATCTGCCACCTGTCTGCCCATTCCACCAACTTGCCTATGTCCTTTTGAAGTTCTACACTATCTTCCTCACAATTCACAATGCTTCCAAGTTTCGCATCATCTGCAAGGTCTAGGTCATTAATATATATCAGCAAAAGCAAGGGTCCCAACACTGACCCCTGGGGAACTCCACTACAAACCTTCCTCCAGCCCAAAAAACATCCATTAACTACTCCTCTTTGTTTCCTGTCAATCAGCCAATTCTGTATCCATGTTGCTACCATCCCTTTTATTCCATGAGCTACAAGTTTGCCCACAAGGTTGTTGTGTGGCACTGAATCAAATACGTTTTGGAGGTTCATGTACACCACATCAACAGCATTGGCCTCATCAACCCTCTCTGTTACTTCCTCAAAAAACTCCAGCAAGTTAGTTAAACATGATTTTCCCTTAAGAATTCCATGCTGGCTTTCCTTAATTAACTCACATTTGTCCATGTGACTATTGATTTTGTCCAGAATTATTTTTTCTAGAAGTTTTCCCACCACCGAAGTTAAACTGACTAGTCTGTAATTGCTGGGCTTACCTTTACACCCTTTTTTGAACAAGGATGTAACGTTTGCAATTCTCCAGTCCTCAGGCACCATCCCAGAGTCTAAGGAAGACTGAAAAATTATGGCCAGTGCCTCTACAATTTCCACCCTCACTTCCCTTACTATCCTTGGATGCATCTCATCTAGTCCTGGTGCTTTATCCACTTTAGGTTCAGACAGCCTATCTAATACTTCCTCTTTATCAGTTTTAAACCCCTTCAGTGTCTGACTTACCTCCTCTTTCAACATTGCAAGGGTTGCATCCTCTTCCTTGGTAAAGACAGAGGCAAAGTATTCATTTAAGATCTCAGCTCCATGTGTAAATCCCCTTTCTGGTCCCTAAATCAGCCCCACTCCTCCTTTTATCACTCTTTACTATTTATGCCTATAGAAAACTTTGGGATTTCCTTTAATGTTAGTTGCATTACACATTACGTCTTCCAATTCTGGCCTCTTGCGCATTCCCAATTTCTTTTGCTCCACCATTGGTAGCTGTGTCTTCAGTTGCCTAAGCGTTGGATTTCCCTCTCTTTACCTCTCAAACTCTCTACCTTCCTCGCCACTTTTAAGATGCTCCTTTAAAACCACCTCTTTGACCAAGCTTTTGGTCACCTGTCCTATTATCTTCTTACTTGATTTTAGTGTCAAATTTTGTCTGATAACACTCGTGCAACACTATGTTAAAGTTGTTTTTGTTGGATGTAGAGTAAAGCTCCATCTATTCTACCCCATCCTTCCTAAAGCACCGATGCAATATATACTATCCAGCATGCTTCATGAGTGAGTCTGCTAATTATCATTATGTTGAAGGTGCTGTTAAAGTTGTTGTTGTCATATTAGGGATTGCTTTTCTACTGTGGCCTCTAGGCTCACTGGAACTGGACAGAGACGGTCAAGTCTGGAAGACAGAGGAAACAAAGGTTAGAAAATAAAAGAAGAGTTTGGCAGTGCTCAAGGGTATTAATTTCAATGCAAGGAGTATAGCAAATAAAGCAGATGAGCTGAGGGCACAGATAGACACGTGGCAGTACAATATCATAGCTATTACAGAAACATGGTTTAAGGAGGGATGGGAATGACTGCTCAACATTCCTGGTTACAGGGTTTTCAGACGCGATAGAGAGGGGGATAAGAAAGGACAGGGGAGTGGCAATTTTGGTCAAGGGAACTATTACAGCTATGAGGAGGGATGATATAGAGTGATACAGCACCGAAACAGACCCTTTGGCCCACCAAGTCTGTGCCAACCAACAACCACCCATTTTATACTAATCCTACATTAATCCCATATTCCCTACCACATCACCACCATTCTCTTACCACCTAACTACACTAGGGGCAATTTACAATGGCCAATTTACCTATCAACCTGCAAGTCTTTGGCTGTGGGAGGAAACCAGAGCACCCAACAGAAATCCATGCAGTCATAGGGAGAACTTGCAAACTCTGCACAAGCAATACCCAGGACTGAACCTGGGTCGCTGGAGCTGTGATGCTAACTACTGCACCACCCTATACATTGGAAGGTTTATCAAATGAGGCCATATGGATTGAGCTAAGGAACAAAAAAGGGGCAATCACACTGCTGGGAGTGTACAATAGACCCCCAAACAGTCAGAGGGAGATAGAAGAGCAGATATGCAGCCAAATCTCTGAGAAGTGCAAGAACAATAGAGCAGTAATAGTAGAAGATTTTAACTACCCCAATATTAACTGGGATAGTTTTAGTGTGAAAGGAATTGAGGGAGCAGAATTCTTGAGGTGCATTCAGGGAAACTTTTTTGCCCAGTATGTAGCAAGTCCAACAAGAGAGGGCGCAATTTTAGACTTAGTTTTAGGAAATGAAGATGGGCAGGTGGAAGGTGTGACAGTGGGAGAGCATTTTGGTGGTAGTGATCATAATTCAGTCAGTTTTAACATAATTATGGAAAAGGACAGAGATAGAACAGGAGTTAGAGTTCTCAATTGGGGCAAGGCCAATTTTACTAAACTGAGGGGTAATTTAGCGAAAGTGGACTGAAAACAGCTACTTGAAGGTAAATCAGTGTCAGAACAGTGGGAGGCATTCAAAGGGGAGATTCAAGGGGTTCAGAGTAAACATGTTCCCACGAAGAAAAAGGGTGAGACGGCCAAATCTAGAGCCCCATGGATGTCAGGGTAAGATAAGGCAGAAAAGGAAAGCTTATGTCCGACACCAAGAACTCAATGCTACAGAAAGCCGAGAGGAGTATAGAAAGTGGAGGGGTGAAATCAAAAAGGCAATTAGGAAAGCAAAGAGAGAGCATGAAAGAATATTGCCAAGCAAAATCAAGGTGAACTCAAAGATGTTTTATCAATACCTTAAGAGTAAGAGGATAACTAAGGAGAGAGTAGGGCCCATAAAGACCTAAAAGGTAACCTACATATAGGGGCGGAAGATGTTGGTAATGAATAATGATAAGAATGAATACTTTCCGTCCGTCTTCACAAAAGGGGGGGATGATGCAGATATTGTATTTAAGGAGGAGAAGTGTGAAGTATTGGATGTGATAAACATAGGGAGAGAGGAAGTATTAATAGGATTAGAATCCTTGAAAGTTGATAAATCACCAGGGCTGGATGAAATGTATCCTAGGCTGTTAAAAGAAGCAAGAGAGGAAATAGCAGAAGGTTTGACCATTATTTTCTAGTCCTCACTGGATACAGGTGTGGTGCCTGAGGATTGGAGAACTGCTAATGTTGTATCTTTGTTGAAAAAGGGAGTGAGGGATAGACCGAATAATTACAAGCCAGTCAGTCTAACCTCAGTAGTGGGCAAATTATTGGAATCTATTCTGAGAGACAGGATAAACTGTCACTTAGAAAGGCATAGGTTAATCAAGGATAGTCAGCATGGATTTGTTAAGGAAAGATCTTGTTTGACCAACTTGATCAAATTTTTTGAAGAAGTAACAAGGAGGATAGATGAGGGTAGTGCAATTGATGTAGTCTACATGGATTTTAGCAAGGCTTTGACAAGGTCCAACATGGCAGGCTGGTTAAAAAAAAAATCCCAGGGGATCCAGGGAAATGCAGCAAGGTGGATACAAAATTGGCTCAGTGGCAGGAAACAAAGTATAATTGTTGACGAGTGTTTTTGCGACTAGAGGGCTGTCTCCAGTGGCATTCTGCAGGGCTCAGTACTGGGTCCCCTGCTTTTTGTGGTATATATTAACGATTTGGACGTAAATATAGGGGGCATGATTAAAAAGTTTGCAGACAACACAAAGATTGGCCATGTGGTAGATAGTGAGGAGGATAGCTGTAGGCTGCAGGAAGATATTGATGATCTGGTCAGATGGGCAGAAAAGTGGCAAATGGAATTCAACTTGGAGAAGTGTAAAGTGATGTTTTTGGGGAGGTCAAACAAGGCAAAGGAATACATGATTAATGGGAAATTACTGAGAAGTGTAGAGGAAGTGAGGGACCTTGGATTGAATGTCCACAGATCCCTGAAGGTAGCAGGACAGGTCGATAAGGTGGTTAAGAAGGCATATGGAATCCACTCCTTTATTAGCCGAGGTATAGAATATAAGGGCAGGGAGGTTATGCTGGAACTGCATAACTCATTGGTTAGGCCACAACTTGAGTACTGTGTGCAGTTCTGGTCACCTCATTACAGAAAGGATGTAATTGCACCAGAGAGGGTATCGAGGAGATTTACGAGGATGTTGCCAGGACTGGAAAAATGCAGCTATGAGGAAAGATTGGATAGGCTGGGGTTGTTCTCCTTGGAACAGAGAAGGCTGAGGGGAGATCTGATTGAAAAGTACAAAATTTTGAGGGGCCTGGATAGAGTGGAGGTGAAGGGTCTATTCAACTTAACAGAGAGGTCAGTGACGAGGGGCCATAGATTTAAAGTGACTGTTGAAAAATTTGAGGGGAGATGAGGAAAAGCTTTTTCACCCAGAGGGTGGGGGGAGGGGGTCTGGAATTCACTGCCTGAAAGAGTAATTGAGACAGAAACCCTCAACTCATTCAAAAGGAGTCTGGATATGCACCTCGAGTGCCATATTCTGTAGGGCTACGAACCAAATGCTGGAAGGTGGGATTAGAATAGGTGGATCGTTTTTCAGCTGGCACAGACACGATGAGCCAAGTGGCCTCTTTCTGTGTCTTAAACTTTCTATGGGCTCACACAGCTACATCGGTATATATAAGGAAGAGGTCTTTCAGAAAAATAAGTGGTCTATGAAGAGGTTACAGCATCGAGAATGCTGGTAAGTCATTGTTAAAGGATTGGATTTCCATTCAGAGGGCTTCACACACTGGTTTGAGCAATATTCAGATCTTACCAGACTATCTAAATGAACTTCATCAACTCTCAGCTAGGCTTTTGATGTTGTGCCTCACAATTGCAAGGGCATCTTGAGATGGAGTTAAGAGCTGCCAAGCAACCTGCCCAGGCAGATTACCTGTTTTCTGTAGCAATAGCATAAGCTAAAGAGGCCCAAAAAAGACTCGCATTTATATAGTGCCTAATCACATTATCAAAACACCTCAAAGCATTTCTAAGAGTTTGTGATGTCCAATGACTTGCTCTGTAGGCTGTGCACCAGCAACTTCCCACAAACATGAATGCACCGTTAATTTAAAAGCAAAATACTGCGGATGCTGGAAATCTGAAACAAAAACAAGAAATGCTGGATTCACTCAGCAGGTCTGGCAGCATCACCGTTAATTTGTTTTTTATCGGTGGTATTTATTGAGGAAGCATTGTTGGCCAGGGGACTGGGAACATTTCCTGCTCTTTATATAATACTATTGGCGGGGCGGTGGGGGGGGTGGGGGGGGGGGCGGTGGTGCGGGGATTGGCTAGCTGAGTTGGCTAGCATTTGATACAAAAAAAGGACACCAACAGTGCAAATTCAATCCCCATACCAGCTGTAGTGGTTCATGGAGGTCTGCCTCCTCACCTTGCTCCATGCTTGTGGAGTGGTGACCCTCAAGCTATACATCACCAACTGTCTCTCTGTAATGGGGAGACATGCCTATGGTCCTTTGGGACCATGGCTAGAACAACAATAATGCAATACTATTGGATCTTCCACATCCACCTCAACTATCAGACAATTTAATTATCTTAATTCAAGGATAACACCAAACTCAAGAGTTGGTCTAGGTTATGTTCTCACATCTTAATGTTTGGGCTGAAACTTGCATCCTTTTGACCGATGGTGTGAATACTGACCTAAAAAACTGATGTCAGTGAGATATGACGTGTACCTGTGCTTTGGCAATTCATCAGCAGTGAACTCTTTAAACAAATTCTTCTTTTGTGATCTATGCGAACCATTTGAAAAATATTTCTAAAGTTCCCAGACCAAACATGTGGCAGCAGAAATTGCTCATCATTGTTCCCATTTTCCAGGTGGAAAAATGGGGGCAAACATGATCAGTTTCACAGGGCTATGTTGTGGGATCCAAGGATACCTGAATAATGTCTGATGCCACATTGGGCAATTTTCAGGCATCTGGGGCAGTCGCCTAAAACAGGTGTTAGGCCCTTTGTCAGGATCCCATATGTTTTATTAGTTGCTTTGTGAACCTGTACTGCCACCTTCAGAGATGTGTGCAGAAACATCTGCAGGTCTCTGTTCTTGCAGGCAGACTGACAGATATAAAGGAGGGTAATCCTTGTCCTCAGGTTAAGAATGAGAGAGACAGACGAATTGTAAGTTTGACTTTATGGGTACATGTTCCAATCACAGTGCTAAATCCAATAAGACATGCCATGGATTAGCAATATTGATTTCTGTAGATCTCCTTTGCTCTAAGAGCTTGTTCCTTTGGTTTCCACTAGATGGCAATAATGAGAGGATCAGGATCAGGTATTAATATGGGAAATGATAGACTGTGACAGGAAGGGACAGAGCATACAAATCTAAGATCAAATCAACAGATAAGGCTAGAGGTTACAAAAATAATAAAAGGGCAAAACTAAAGGCTCTGTATCTGAATGCACGTCACATTCGAAACAAAACAGGTGAACTGAGAGCGCAAATAGAAATAAGTAAGTATGATCTGATAGCCATTACAGAGACATGGCTGCAGAACAACATAGATTGGCACCTGAATATTGAAGGGTACATGGCATTTAGGAAGGACAGGAAGCTAGAAAAAGGTGGAGGGATAGCTCTGTTAATTAATGATGGTATTAGTGCAATAGAGAGGGATGACCTATGTTCAGGAGACTAGGATGTAGAAGCAGTTTGGGTAGAGATGAGAAATCATAAAGGCAAGAAGTCATATGTGGGAATGGTGTATAGGCCACCTAACATTAACCATAACGTAGGATGGGGTATAAAGGAAGAAATAATGGCAGCTTGTCAGAAAGGTACAGTGATAATTATGGGGGAATCTTAACCTACTGGAAAAATCAGATGGGCAAAGGTAGCCTAGATGAGGACTACCTAGAATGTTTTCGGGATAATTTCTTGGAACAATATATTCTGAAGCCAACCAGAGAGCAGGCTATACTAGACCTGGTATTGTTCAACGAGTTAGGATTAATTAATGACCTCATAGTTAAGGCACCCCTAGGTAGCAGTGATCATAATATGATTGAATTTTACATTCAGTTTGAGGGAGGGGAGTGGATCCGAGAGTAATATTTTAAACTTAAATAAGGACAATTATAAGGGCATGAAAGCAGATCTAGCTAAAGTGAACTGGTACATTAGGTTAAGGGATAGGTCAATAGAGATGCAGTGGCAGACATTTAAGGGGATATTTCAGAATATACAGAATAGATACATTTCAACGAGAAAGAAAAATTTCAAGGGTGGGACCCGCCATCTGTGGTTAACTAAAAAAGTTAAACATAGTATCAAACTTAAAGAAAAAGCCTATAATTGCGCAAAGATGGGAGGCAGGTCAGAAGGTTGGACAGGATGTAAAAAACAGCAAAGAATGACTAAAAGATTGATAAGGAAGGTAAAATTATAGTACGAGAAAAAGCTAGCTAGAAATATAAAGACAGATAGTAAGAGTTTCTGTAGATACTTAAAAAGAAAAGTTAACTAAGTGAGCGTTGGTTCTAGAGAAAGTGGGTCTGGGGAATTAATAATAGATAATAGCAGATGAATTGAACAGATATTTTGCACCCGTCTTCACTGCTGAGGATACATCCCAGAATTTGCTGTAAGTCAGGAAATGGAAGGGAGGGAGGAACTCAAGAAAATAACAATCACCAGGGAAGTGGTACTGAGCAAATTGTTGGAGCTGCGGGCTGACAAGTCCCAGGGTCCTGATGGACTTCATCCTAGGGTGTTGAAAGAAGTGGCTAGTGAGATAATTGATGCATTAGTTTTAATTTTCCAAAATTCCCTAGATTTGGGGAAGGTTCCGTTAGATTGGAAAATAGCAAATGAAACTGCTTTATTCAAAAAGGGAGGGATGCAGAAAGCAGGTAACTACAGGTCAGTTAGCTTAACATCTGTCTTAGGGAAAATGTTAGAAGCTATTATTAAAGACATTATAGCAGGGCATTTAGAAAAATTCAAGGTAATCAGGCAGAGTCAGCATGGTTTTGTGAAAGGGAAATCATGTTTAACCAATTTATTGGAGTTCTTTGAAGGAGTTACATGTGCTGTGGATAAAGGGGAACCAGTTGATGTATTGTACTTGGATTTCCGGAAGGCATTTGATAAGGTGCCACATTAAATGTTATTGCAGAAAATAAAAGCTCATGGTGTAGGGGTAACATATTGGCATGGATAGAAGATTGGCTAGCTAACAGGGAACTGAGAGTAGGCATAAATGGGTCATTTTCTGGTTGGCAAGATGTAATGAGTGGTTTGCCACAGGGATCTGTACTGGGGCCTTAACTTTTTACAATTTATATAAATGACTTAGATGAAGGGACCGAAGGTATGGTTACTAAATTTGCTGATGACACAAAGGTAGGTAGGAAAGTAACTTGTGAAGAAGACATAAGGGGGCTACAAAGGGATATATGTAGGTTAAGTGAGTGGGCAAAGTCCTGGCTAATGGAGTATAATGTGGGAAAATGTGAAATTGTCCACTTCGGCAGGAAAAATAAAAAAGAAGCATATTATCTAAATGATGAGAGATTGCAGAGCTCTGAGATGCAGAGGGATCTGGGTGTCCTAGTGCAGGAAATGCAAAAGGTTAGTATGCAGGTATTGCACGTAATTAGGAAAGCTAATAGAATGTTATCATTTATCGCGAGGGGAATTGAATACAAAAGTAGGGAGGTTATGCTTCAGCTATACAGGGCATTGGTGTTACCACATCTGGAGTACTTTGTACAGCACTGGTCTCCTTATTTAAGGAAAGATGTAAATGCATTGGAGGCAGTACAGAGAAGGTTTACTAGATTAATACCTGGAATGGGTGGGCTGTCTTATGAAGGAAGATTGGACAGGCTAGGCTTGTATCCGCTGGAGTTTAGAAGAGTAAGAGGCGACTTAATTGAAACATATAAGATCCTGAGGGGTCTTGACAGGGTGGATGTGGAAAGGATGTTTCCTCTTGTGGGAGAATCTATAACTAGGGGTCACTGTTTACGACAGAGATGAGGAGAAATGTTTCTCTCAGAGAGTTATGAGTCTTTGGAACTCTTCCTCAAAAGGCGGTGGAAGCAGAGTCTTTGAATATTTTTAAGGCAGAGGTAGACAGATTCTTGATAAGCAAGGAAGTGAAAGATTATCGGGGATAGGCGGGAATGTGGAGTTGAGGTTACAATCAGATCACCTACGATCTTATTGAATGGCGGAGCAGGCTCGAGGGACCAAGTGGTCTACTCCTGCTCCTAATTCATATGGTGGAAACGCAGCAGCTAATTTGCAAACAGGAAGCTCCCACAAATAGCAATGTGGGAATGAGCAGATTGTATGTTACAGTGATGTCGGTCAAGGGACGGATATTGGCACAGCACTTTTATAGAGACTGTCAGTTTATCAATTAACCCATCCTCCAAGCCTCAGGTACATCTATGTTCTTCCTACAATGTAACAGATTTAAAACTAACTTTAGAAAGTTGCTTCAGAACTAAATCAAAATTATGACGTACCAGAAGGGAATGGGATTCCTGTTATACGTTGTCTCCAATGATCCCTACATGCCCCTCCCCCGCTTCTCTGGAACGTGACAGATGGGATCGGATTTGGCTGCAACACCCAGTGCCCACGACCCCTCTGCTGGCCCTCCCCCATTTGGTCAAACACTCTTCCAGCATTCCCTGTCTAAGCTTACTCATGATGAATGGTTACTTGGCTGAGGTACAGTCGGACTGCTGGGGCCTGTTTTACCCAAGGGTGAGTCACTGCCTGCAGTAGAGGACTGGAGAAAATTGGAACAAACAAAACTGAACTGCCATTGTTGCAGGGAAGTTGACCTTTAAGCATACATATTTTAATCCGTCTGTAATCATTAATAAGCAAAAATAATGCACATGATACAGATGTTATAAACAGACTGACTGCAGTCACCCCAAAAGCACTGTGAGAACAAATAATAGTTCATCAGCACATCCAATCTTTATCGGTTTTCTTAAAATATGTTGTGGGCATGATTAGATTACAGAACTGAAGCATTTCAGTGGTTTTTAACCGATACGGTCTTGGAGTCACAGATGTATCTCACCATTTTATTGAGATTAAAAAACAAATGATGTCACAAGATTAGTTTGATTGGGTGGCCAAAGCTAATCGTTTCTTCCTTATCCTGTTGTTTGGATACCTGAGAGCAACCTGACCCCAGCTCTAGTGGGATCTGCTTTAAAATTGGCAATGGTTTGGTTCTCACATGTCTTTGTGATGTGGATGCCAATGTTCAGTGGGTAGTGCTCTTGCCTTGGCGTCAGAAGGTTATGGGTTCAAGTCCCTCTTCAGTGACTTGAGCACATAATCAAGACTGACAGTACAGTAGAAGAGGGAGTGTGACGCTGTCTTTTGCATGCGATATTATGCCAAGGCTCCTCTGCTCTCTCAGGTGGGCTTGAAAGATACAGTGGTACTGTTTTGTAGGAAAGCACATTAGATGGTTATTATCACAGGGCTGTTTGTGGGAGGAAATGTCTGCCATATTTCCTACAACAACGACTACAGTTCAGAAGTATTTCATTGTCTGTAAAGTATTTTGGGATGTTCTGAAGTTGTGAAAGGCTCTATATAAATGCAAGTCTTTCTTTACCTCTTAGTCGCCACTGCTACCTCATTTTATTGCCGCACACACCTATAGTATAAACCTACTATAAGCCGAATCTACTTCACCTACTTTATTTGATGCACTTTTCAACTAAAATGGGAACTATCTGATGACACCTGTTTTGCTTAAAAAATTTAAGATATTATTGATCACGTCCTGAGCTACTCAGGCATCCATTGTCCTGTTAACAGCCTTGTCTTGGCAATATGAACCAGAGCCTAGCACAGTTGCTGTGGGATGTGCTTGCCATGGTTTCTGGGGTGAAGACAGGGGAGGGGGGGGAAGGGTGTTGGGACATTGATTTCTGTCCATTCACACAGCCTTTTACAAAGTTCTTCATCCACTTTTATCACGTGTGAATCTAGAGACTGGACATGCCATTCCAGCACACTGACCTCTTGCATCTTTAGGAAGCCCTTCACAAAGCACCAACATGTTCTTTTGGGTCGTTTATCAAAGTGAGATTGTGTACCATATTCCCAACAGCAGGGCTGTGAGTTGAGATATTCATGTCTTTTTCTTCCCCTGCCTCTACTGAAGGCACTGCTTCAGGTTGGCACCCAGTACCACATACAAGGCACCCTCCTGCATATTACCCAAGCATGCCATCCTTCATGTGTAAATGTAGACCCTGAGTATCAGCATGCTATTTGATTGTGGTGTTAGTTGTGGCTCAGTTGGTCGCACTTTCGCCTCCCATTCCAGGGACTTCAGCCCACAATCTAGGCCAACGCACCAGTGCAGTACTAAGGGAGTGCTGCACTGTTGGAGGTGGCGACTTTTGGATGAGACATTAAACCGAGGCCCCATCTGTCCTCTCAGGTGAATGCAAAAAAAATTCCATGTCACTATTTGACGAGTAGGGAAGTTCTCCCTGGAGACTTGTATAATATTTATATATCAACTAATGTCACTAGAAACAGATTATCTGGTAATTCTCACACTGCTGTTTGTGGGACCTTATTATCCATATATAGATTATGGAATTTCCTACATTACAACAGTGATTACACTTCAAATGTACTTCATTGACTGTAAAGCGCTTTGGAACACCTTGATGTTGTAAAAGCGCTATATAAATGCAAGTTCTTTCCTTTTATTATTGCTGTACCTGATCCCTTGTCCACTCAACATCCAGATATGTGCAGTTTGCAGTGGGAGTGAGTGTATCTCAATTAACAATTGGATTCTGTTCTTCCCCACCCTCCCCTTCCTAGCCTATTGCTGCCCAATTGTTAACAGCCATTACAGACTGGGATTGAATTTGGAGCTTTTCTGATCTGTATGGTGAGGTTCGACCTTGGGCAGTAAAAGAAAGAAAGAACTTCCATTTCTATTGCACCTTTCATGACTTTAGGGTGTCCTAAGATACTTTACAGCCAATGAAGTCACTGTTGTAATGTTCAGTTAGGCCTTTGGCCATGTCCTATTCTTTGTTGCTATGTAATAGCTACATAATAACTAGCATTAGATTGATGATCTCCAATCCCACATAGAATCTTAAGATGATGGGCTTATTCCCTGGTGTCATGGATACACTGGAGAAGAGAAGGGTGAAAGGGGATCGATCATATAGGGACATTCAAGATCCATAACAATGTCAAGATAAATCCTAATAAATTGGTTATTGTGGCCCCAAGAATGACAATGAGGGGGCATGGATGCTTGGAATAGGGAAGATCAATGGACTTATCAGGAATAACTAGTTCACACAGAGAGTATTAAACAATTGGATTGGACTGTTACGGGTGCAGCAATTAACATGAATATTACAAGTAATTTTAAGAAGCACATTGACAGGCATTTGGTGAGAAAATCGATGAAAGGATATAGATAGCAAACTGTGTGTTCTTTTTACCAACTCTTGGGCTGGGCAAATGAACTATGATGATCTATTTCAGTTCGGTACATTCCTATGTCCTGATCATACACACACTAGTGGTGTGCAGGCTCTTGTTTGGATAATCCAGCCACAGGATGCTTCCCCAGTCGATAAGTTTCCATGTATCTTCTTGCGGTTTCTGATACTGATGTGTGGTTTCCTGCAAAGACACACTTCTCCTGCAGTCCCCTATGACACTGCCTGGACACTGGTGCCTGCTGTTCCTCTAAAAGTCCATAAATTTAGAGAGTATAATATTTTATCAATTGCCAACTTTCCTTTCCCTCCTGTCACTGAGATACGGCTTCGTGGGCACTGGGCACTCTTCAGGAACTCACTCAAGTGACCATAATTCATGTATGAACCATGACAGTGAGTGTCAAGAGGGTATGTGGCTCCAGGAGCGTCATCTTGGCCATCTCCACCTTGTTCTCATCTGACTCCACACTCACTCCCACACGCACTTGCATCCACATACATGCATTGGTGTTCTCATTGGCTAGCAGTCAAGAACAGAAATCCCAGCTGATATTTTCACTCCCTGACAGGCTGATGCCAGCCATGACTCTGTTGGTTAAACCCTTGCCTCTGAGGCAGTAGGTTGTGGGTTTAAATCCCACATGAAAGACTTCAGTACAACTTCTACACTGACAGCCCAGTCTAGTATAGCACCAAGGGAGTGTTGTGCCATTTTATGGATGAGATGTTAAACCAAAGCCCCATCTGACCTTTCGTGTGAATATAAAAGATCCCATGGCATGATTTCGAAGATGTCCTCACCAATATTTATTCTTTAACCAACCTGGCTAAGACGAATTATCTGGTCATTATCACATTGATGTTTGTGGGAGTTTGCTGTGTGCAAATTGACTGCCTCCTTTCCTACATTACAACAGTGACTACACTTCAAAAGTACTTCATTGGCTGTAAAGTGCTTTGGGTCATCCTGAAGTTGAGAAAAACGCCATGGAAATGCAACTCTTTCTTATAAATAACTTTAAAATGAAAGTTTGCAAAGAGTTTACAAGTGCATTATGCTAATTTCACGGTCGCATACTGACTCATTAAAAAAAGCACATTTCTAGATCGTTCAAGGAACTGCAGTTAAACTAATTGACAAGAAAGATGATTAACCAACGTCACTACAGATTTCACCATAGAATTAGCTCCTGGAAAAGGATACGGGCAATTTATAAACTTTCCTGTTTAGAATGACAGCATGATACCTTCCCAACTCTCACGCGAATAAACAATACAAATGGACTGTGGGGAGATACCTTGACCTGCAAATCTGCTTTCAGACTCCCACAAATATGATCTATATCCCTTGCTTGCATGCCTGCGTTTCGTTAGCTCCCGGAAACAGCTTCTTCCTTTTTATAAACAGCATAGGCGGTCAATGACCAACAGGGCCTACAGTTTATGGCCAGTTTCTCTTCCATTCATCAATCCCTGACACTTTATCCTGCCTGCCTCACATTCTATGCAGCGTAGCCTTGGCTGAGACAATGTCAAACCCAAAACAAATAGTCCAGACCTGCCTGTTTTTCTGACTTGAGCTCTCGAATGCCCCTCTTACAAAAACTGTGCATCACGCAAAAGAATGCACACAATTGAATTACACTGTCAGATCACAAACGGATAGTTTGTTGAAATGATTCTTAAAAATATTTTGTCCTTTAACTGCTTTTCGCCCATCTCTCTCGCTTTGCTTAATGAATATTTAGCTCCAGATAAAATGGCTTTGTCATTTAAAACAAAGTTTACTTTCTCAAAAAGCAGCTGTTTTTTTCACTTGCCTCCCTGGCGAGGATTTATAAGGTGCCCTGAGATACTAGAAATTGATTTTTTGTTTCTGTTCCACGGCCGGTGCAGTAGTCTTGGATGAGAAGGGTGGGGAGAAAAGAAAAGTGAAATACAAAGCTTCACTTTTCTATTGTAAAATAAGGCTGAAATCGCGTGTCTCCTCCCTTTAACAAGCATTTGTGTAAGTGTTTCAGGAGGGTTGAAAGTTTTGCACTGATGTATGGAATGAACGAAAATTATGTGGAAGAAAATGATGGAGTTAATTTTGCGGTTTATAAACCATGCCCCCAACCATGGAGAACGGTCCTTCACAATCCCTTGACAGTTTTATTAAACATACAAGTAACATTTACTAGGCATCAGTAACAGTGGATTGTTGCAACGTTACTGCATTATCATTAAGCAGCATTGGAGCACAGTAGGGAAATATGGGGTAAATGTCTATAGACTGAGACAATTCCTCCAATGGGGGCAAAAGTTGAGAACAGTTCTCACAGAGTTAATGCACTTCTCGAAAGTGGTTTCGTGGGTTTCTGGCAATCATCATTCCCGGACTTGGTTTGTTTTGCTAAAGCACTGGTGGCTGCTTCTAGAGTCCCATTCACACCACCCCGAGCCTTTTAACTGTTTTGCGGCCTTTAATCATTCGTTGATGGGTTGTGAGCGTCCCTGGTAAGGTCAGCATTTGTTGCCCATCCCTAATTGCCCTTGGGAAGATGGTGGTGAGCCGATTTCTTGAACCGCTGCAGTCCATGTGGGGTAGGTACACCCACAGTGCTTGTAGGAAGCGAGTTCCAAGATTTTGATCCAGTGACAGTGAAGGAAAGGCGATATAATTCCAAGTCAGGATGGTGTGTGACTTAGAGATGAATTTGCAGGTAGTGGTATTGCATTTATTACAGTGAAGATGAAAAATAAAATGAGAATTCAACAAAAAAGTAACAAATATTAGGGTCAGCAGCATCTATCAGGAACCCTTCACAAGGTCCTAGAATATTTTCTGAAAAAGGACTCGAACAATAATAGCTTGCACCTGTAGAGCTCCATCCAAAACTCAGCACCTAAAAACATACGAATTAGGAGCAGGAGCAGGCCACTCGGCCCCTTGAGCCTGCTTTGCCATTCAATAAGATCATATCTGATCTAATTGTAACTTCAACTCCACATTCCCGATTACCTTCCACCCCCTTGCTTATCAAGAATCTATCTACCTCAGCTTTAAAAATATTCAAAGACTTTGCTTCCACTGCCTTTTGAGGAAGAGAATTCCAAAGACTCACGACCCTCAGAGAAAAGATTTCTCCTCATCTCTGTCTTAAATGGGTGACCCCTTATTTTTAAACAGTGACTCCTAGTTCTTTTTTTTACTCTTTTGTTCCTCCTTACCACTATACCTCTGCCCCACACCCTCGTTATCTCGAAGCCAAGATTGATCAGGCTGTTTCCTGCTCTGGCCCATTCTCCGTCAGTAGCTGAACATGGTGGAACTGCTCCCTCCCTCAATCTTCCCTTCCTGTTACAGTCTACCAGTTCTTAAAAACCAAGCTTGGTCTCGCCTAATCATTGCCTCTTCATTTATTGTATCTTCTCTTCTTTTTTCAACCTTGCCGATGTCCTGTGCCTAGGTTTGGAGAGATTTATAAATGGAATGTTTGCTTTCCCCTCCCCCATTTTTCTGCCCTGTCCTGTGACGACTAACTCACCTCCTGACTCCCCAAAGTCTTTGCACCATCTACAAGGCACAAGTCAGGAGTGTGATGTAATACTCTCCACTTGCCTGGATGGGTGCAGCTCCAACAACACTCAGGAAGCTCAACACCATCCAGGACAAAGCAGCCCGCTTGATTGACACCCCATCCACAACATTCACTCCCTCCACCACCCACGCACAGTGGCAGCAGTGTGTACTATATACAAGATGCACTGCAGCAACTCACCAAGGCTCCTTCAACAGCACCTGCCAAACCCATGACCTCTACCAACTGGAAGGACAAGGGCAGGCGATGCATGGGAACACCACCACCTGCAAGTTCTCTTCCAAGTCACACACCATCCTGACTTGGAACTATATTGCTGTTCCTTCACTGTTACTGGGACAAAATGCTGGGACTCCCTTCCTAACAGCACTGTGGGTGTACCTACCCCACATGGACTGCAGCGGTTCAAGAAGGCAGCTCACCACCACCTTCTCAAAGGTAATTAGGGATGGGCGATCAATGCTGGCCAGCCAGGGACGCCCGCATCCCGACAAGGAATTTAAAAAAAGTTTTTCACCAGGGAGAGGGTGAATGAGTGAGCGATTGGCCAACCCGTTTGGTAAGAGGTAGCGGATGAGTCTCATTCTTTATTGATACATCTGACACATGTCAATCATTAGGAATGGTAATCACTCACTTTCGTTTTAAAATCTAACCTTTTATTTTATTTGTTTCACTGTATATGATTACTGAAAGTACATACATTAATAAATTCTGTTTTGTCCTTGGGAAGTTTTTTTCCAATCAAGTTTCTTCCACTGTTTGCTTGGCCCTGGACATTGAGTGTGGGTTATCTTCTCAGGAAGTGTATGACTTCTGCTTTCTGTAATTGTACCAATAGATTGAGATAAGTCAAAATCAAAGCCGAAAATGCTGGACGTGCACAGAGGCTCCATCTGCATCGGAGAAAGACAGGTTAATGTTTCCGGTGGGGACCTTCATGTAGAACCTTTGTAAAGACACTTAATTGGACTAAGCAAAATGTAGGAGGGAAGCAATGGGTAAAAATCAAGGAGTCAATTTAAGCACGGATTCTCCTGCACTCCAATCTAACATTGGCATGCCGCTTGTCCTGAGGTTTCCCCGACTCTTCCGCCAAAGATACGGCGGAGAAACGGGAGAAATTTCCCCGCAGAAATCCACCCTCCAAGACTCCGGTATGCAAACCACCAGTACAAACAAGCAGCTAATGCATTTAACGGCCAGTGACTTCTTAAGAAGTCGAAAAGTTAGGGCCGATTCCACACTCTCTCATTCTTAGTAGCTGTCCAACATTAAAATGAATGGGTAGAAAGTAACAATTTGTGGGTGGATGGTTTGCCGCAAGCACGGGATGACAGAATTATCCCTGACGTGGAAAGTATTGGATGATATACCTTTTTGAGGTCTTTCCACTATCTGACTGGTAATTTCAGTCGGGCAGGGGAAAGGTATTAGAAAAAAGCAAAAAGGGAGTGAAACCATCACAAGACATAGCTAATGGATGAGGTTGCCCCACTTAGCTGCTGGTTCCGTGCTCTGCACAGCGTGGAACACACCGGGAAGATCAGAGGGTTAGGAAGTTCAGGCTGGAGGGAGTGGCTCATTTTTGCCAATACCAATATTAACATAAGATAAAAAACAAAAAATGCTGGAAATACTCAGCCGGTCTGGCAGCATCTGTGGAGAGAGAAGCAGAGTTAATGTTTCAGGTCAGTGACCTTTCATCAGTTCTGATTTCTTATTTCAGATTTCCAGCATCTGCAGTATTTTGGCTTTTATACGAATGTTAACGCGCTTGGTTTCGGAAGGGAAAAAGCATCTGGGGTTCTTGAACTCTGCTGGAAGGTGCACAGGCGTAGAGAATGCTTTAGGATAGATTCTCATCGCGTCTGGTGAAGGGCTTAATTCGTCTTTGTTTCAGACGCTGACTGAGCGTTTGTTTATATCCCGATTTATCTGCAGCCTAAACCTGTTTTTAATTTGTATTTGGAGATGGGAATTGAGTTTCCTCAACTGGCCATGGCCAACAAAGCTCTATGATGGTGCTGATGTGGAGAAATGAATTGTATCCTAAAGTTTCCTGGGAACGGGAGGAGTAAATATGATCAGAACTATTTGCTCCGATGGAGAGAGGGGGGAAAAAGCTTGCATTTCTATAGCGCCTTTCCCGACCTGAAGACGTCCCCAAGTGCTTTTCAGCCGATGAAATAATTTTGAAGTGCAGTCACAATCCTAATGTAGGAAACGCGGCAGGCAATTTGTGCACAGCAAACTCCCATAAACAACAATGTGTTAAGGACCAGAAAGAGTTATGTTGTTTCGGAGATAACTATTAGCCAGGACACAGGCAATTCACCAGCTCTTCTTCAAAGTAGTGGCCACGGGATGTTCTACACCCACCTGAGAGAGCTACCAGGGCCTTAATTTGATCATTGCAACTGAAAGGTAGAGCCTCCAACAGCACAGTGCTCCCTCAGTACTTGCACTGGTAGTCTTAGCCTGGATTCATTGAACAAATCTCTGGAGCAAGACATGAACCCACAAGCTTCTGGACTCAGAAAGCAAAGTGCAACCCACTGAACCACAACTAACTGTGAACAAGCTAGGACATGGACCAGTTGGCTGGAGTGGCCTTTTTCTGTGTTTTCCCTGATTCAGATGGAACCTCAGAGCAATTTCAACATTTTCAGCTTTTTTTATTTGCTTATCTCTATTTATTGGGTGATTAGTTTAACTCCTACACAAAACAGAAGTCATGCATTTCCTGAGCAGATAACCTACACTCACTGTAAAAGGCCACACAAACAATGGAAGAAAACCCACTGATTGTAAAGGTCATTTCAAGGACACTACAGAATGAATTAATAATTTTATATTGGCAGCAAGACTATAATTAAAGTTAAAAGCCAAAACAAATGCAAGCAAACAACGATGGACCAAGCAGCCTTACGGATTATGGCTATAACCTATATGATAAATGTTCACATCTAAATTACAAACATGACTTTAATCTTGAATTGATTCTGGGCGATTCTTTATTTAATAATGCAGGCACAAGACAGACGTAATTGAGAAAGCCTCCCACAAGAGTGTGTAATTGATTCCTCTTAAACAGATGGAAATGTGAATAGGCTGTTTTCCAATAGAGACTGTGATCAATAAGTAGACTGTTGAACTATAATGTTTATCTAAGAACACTATAGAGGCTAAAAAGTCACATAGATACCTGTTTTTTAATTGTGAAATCAAAATAGAGACCCATATTGTAAAGAATAAAAATCACAGAATCACAGAATCATTACAGTGCAGAAGGAGGCCATTCAGCCCTTCATGTCTTCACTGGCTCTCTGAAAGAGCAATTCCCTCAGTTCCATTCCCCCGCCTTCTCCCCATAATCCTGCACATCCTTCCTTTTCATATAACAGTCTAATTCCCTTTTGAATGCTTCAATTGAACCTGCCTCCACTACGTTCTCAGGCAGCGCATTCCAGACCTTAACCACTCGCTGCATGAAAAAGTTTTTCCTCATGTCACTTTTGCTTCTCTTACCAAATGCATTAAATCTGTGCCCTCTCATTCTTGATCCTTTCATGAGTGGGAACAGTTTCTCTCTATCTACTCTGTCCAGACTCCTCATGATTTTGAATACCTCTATCAAATCACCTCTCAGCCTTCTCTTCTCCAAGGAAAACAAACCCAACTTCTCCATAACTGAAATTCCTCATCCCGGGAACCATTCCGTGAATCTTTTCTGTACTCTCTCTATTGCCCTCACATCTTTCCTAAAGTGCGGCGCCCAGAACGATGCAATACTCCAGCTGAGGCCGAATTAGTGTCTTATACAAGTTCAACATAACTTCCTTGCTCTTGTACTCTATGCTCCTATTAATAAAGCCCAGGATAATTTTATGCTTTATTAACCGCTCTCTCAGCCTGTCCTGCCACCTTCAATGACTTATACACATATACACCCAGGTCCCTCTGTTCCTGCACCCCCTTTAGAATTGTACCCTTTATTCTATATTGTCTCTCCATGTTCTTCCTACCAAAATGTATCACTTCACAGTTCTCTGCATTGAACTTCAACTGCACCTGTCTGCCCATTCCGTCAACTTGTCTATGTCCTTTTGAAGTTCTACACGATCCTCCTCACAGTTCACAATGCTTCCAAGTTTTGTATCATCTGCAAATTTTGAAATTGTGCACTGTACACCAAGAACTAGGTCATTAATATATATCAGGAAAAGCAAGGGTCCCAATACTGATCCCTGAGGAACTCCACGACAAAGCTTCCTCCAGCCCGAAAAACATCCATTAACCATTACTCTTTGTTTCCTGTCACTCAGCCAATTTCGGATTCATGTTGCTACCGTCCCTTTTATTCCATGAGCTACAAGTTTACTCACAAGTCTGTTGTGTGGCAGAGATGAAGTAAGTCAGGAAGTAACGATTTGTTGATGCTAGACTTAGATTTTGAAAACTAGAAAAATGTAGGGGTTACGGAAGTATGAAGGAGATAAAGAGTTCCACAATTTTATGTTCTGGGGTAAGAATGATTTAAAGTATGGTATTATGAGTTTTGATTTCAACACAGTGAGGATGGAGGTAGGAGGAAGACTGGAAGTTAGAAGTTGTCAAGATATTAAGGGGAACAGATAGGGTAGATAGTGAGAAACTATTTCAGTTGGTTGGAGAGTCTAGGACTAAGGTGCATAGTCTTAAAAATTGCAGTCAGATCTTTCAGGAGTGAAATTAGGAAACACTTCTACATACAAAGGGTGGTAGAAATTTGGAACGCTCTTCTGCAAATGCAATTAATGCCAGATCAATTGTTAATTTTAAGTCTGAGATGAATAAATTTTTGTTAACCAAATGCTAAATGACCTACTCATATTTGTATTTTCCTATGTTCCTAAGAAGTACAAAGGAAAGCTCATAGAGCATTAACATTAGTTATATTAACAAACTAGTGAACAAGAAAGATTGTGACAGGGAATGAGGCTGGAGGCTTGAGGTGAGAGTGAAAACAGTCACCCATCAGACAGGAAGCTTCTTCTTGTGTCAGGTTCAGGAGTACTGGAAGGGCTTTCTCAGATATAGGAACAGTGATCAAGTGTTTGGCAGGCATGACTTAGGCTTTACAGAGCTTTAGGAGTTCCTAAAGTGAGTAAAAGTGAACACAAACAAGGCAACTAAATTTCTCGGAGGAGTTGTGGGAGTCGATAGATCAAAATTGTCGACAGATGAAGAAGGACCATGGCTGTAGCCATTAAATCTAAGAGCTGGTGGTAGTTTGTTAGACTAACGACACAAAGAACTACTTCTTTGAGAATTAAATGAAAGAAGGTCAAAGGGTATGAAGCAGATTGAGATATGGTAATAAACTGCTATCATTAACTGACTTAACACACTAAGTCTGTGGGGCTGAAAATCTGCAAAGGTTCGACTGATCCCCTGCCGTTAACTCCAGCAGAACTCCCAGGGAAAATGTTATTTTTGTCATTTTCCTGGGGGTGCCACCACTCTCTTGCTCGAGTTATAACAGGATACTGTAGAATTTCAGCCCCTATATCTACATGCATAGGCTAACTACAACAACTTGCATTTATATAGTGCCTTTGATGTATTAAAATGTCCCTAGGCACTTCATAGGAACATTAGCAAACAAACTTTGACACCACACCACATCGGCAGATATTAGGACAGGTGATCAAAAACTTTGTTAAAGGGGTAGGTTTTAAGGAGCATCTTAAAGGAGGAAAGAGAATTAGGGAGGCAGAGAGATTTATGGAGGGAATTTCTGCGTTTAAGGCCTAGGCAGCTGATGATCAGGATAACAGAACCCACAGGATAAAAGGGGACATTTTCAAAACTGCCACAACTGCACCTAGTGAAATGAACAGCCAAAATTAAGCAAATTTTAAGTCTACAGACAAACTTAGATTTTAAAAAGTGAGATGCAAAAGTAGACACTGGAGACAGAAGTGAGAGAAAAAAATATATATTTTTACTTTAATGATCATACTAATGTGCAGATGAGTATAATTACCTCCACTAGCTTTATGTATTGCTTGTAAATAAATGGTAAAATACAATTAAAAGATAATGGTTAATGCATATTTTATATGCCATATTTTCAATGACACAGCAGTTCTGAACACTAAAGAAATATATGTACACTGTAAACAGATTAAAAGATAAGAATACTTTCAAAGAGCCCACGCAGGCACAGTGGGCCAAATAGCCTCCTTCTGTGCTGTAAAATTCTATAATCTAAAAAGGACTAGAATACTGTGTTACAATTGCTTGGCTTGGATTTTTCTGTATTAATGACTGCAATAATCATTTGCTGTCATTACTCCTCTGAAACAGACAGCAACTTCTGGAATCCACACATGTGCAGTTAAACTTGGAAATCCAGAAGTTGCTGTCAGTGATTCTATACTTTTCCATAGGGTGCACTGTTGAAGTAGTCCCAGCAACAATCAAGCAGAAATCACTAAACTGACAAAAACTTGGCCTTTTATGTTCTTAGTCTCGCTGTCAAAACCCTTGAAAAAACTAGATCTTGCTAAATGAGGTGTTACTGGGATTTAATCGTGTACTAAGTCCATAATTACTGCTGGACAGCCTCACTGTCCCTGAAATCGAATTTTATATTTGTGGCATGTCAAATTTCTCCATTATAATAAAAACTCACATTTTAAAAAATTATATCTTTTTGAAAGTTTGTTTATGATATTTCAGCTTCTACCTTAATCCCAAATGTCTGTCCCAATCATATTTTACTTTCTGTAAAATGTTAATTAAAAGTAAAACATTGCTTCCTGGTTTGCTGTCTATGAGAATACTTCAATGTGATTGGCTGCTTACTGTACTTGATGACATCACTGTTTCTGGACACCTGGAAATCCCCATGACATGATTCCAGATTCAAACTGATGGCAAAACAAGGGAAATCCAAGCCACAGTGGTTGCTAGTCTTTGTGGGGAGGTTTCTTTGAGGTTGGGGCCAGTCCCATTACTTTATTGCAAAATCCAGGTCATTACTAAGACTGTGTTTCAGAAATATGTCACATTGTTCTAGTCGCCAATCCAGAAATATCAGCTGCTGAGCTGTCAGAGGGCATGCTACTCAAATCCTTCATCATAGTCTCACATTCTAAGGGTATATTTGCATTACATTTGTAGCATGGCGTGGGTTTGTTTTACACTACAGTTGCTCAGTAAAAAAGGAAAGCAGAAAAGACTCCTGAGGGAATGCATCTTTGTATCCTTCACCCTGGAGTTAGATCTGCCCAGATTTACATTACATAAATTTCACATCATCACAAAGACAAAATCATTTTGCACAAATGCTAAATCTACACTGTAAATAAATGCCAAATTAAGGGTAATTTCAGTCATGGGAGAAGTGATGCTAGGCTTAAACCTCCATGAAAAAGCCTTCAGTGAAACTTGACAGAGATGTGAATGGCAACATCTGGGAGAAATGCAAAAGAGAGTTACTGATTCCACACCAGTATTGTATACCATATTTACTGGAGACCCAACTTGATCTGCCAACTGTGTTAAGTGCAATTACACATTATTGTGCAATGTGACAATTCTGGGGTACCTTTAGGTGTGGCCAGACAGCACATGTTCATGGGCACTTTCAATGGTCTGAGGAAGCAGGTTCTGGGATATGGGTTAGGGGAAGTTGGAAAAAGTGTCTCACGTCAATGAAGTGTCTCTCTAGTCTGTTCTGCTTATATGGTATTTCTCAAAACTCCTCCATGAACAACCTTTCTGTTTCTTGGAAACAACATGCACATCTTCTATGTCTGTCCTTGGTTATCCCTTGCATAATGAGTTCACTTCCTTCTTCATTGTTCTCTTAGATGGTAATCACTTCAGAATCATCTCTGTAGACAAGAAGAACATTGCTTCATTAATTTCTTTGACTACCCTTGCACTGGAAGTAGGTGGACAGTTGCAGATGCAAGAGGGGCACAGAATAATTTGCAACGGGTTTTGTTGCAGTTGAATAGGGAGAAACCACTTCCATTTGCAGGAGGGTTGGTGACCCAATGACGCAGATTTAAGATAATTAGCAAAAGAACCAGGGAGGAGATAAGGAGAAATTTTTACATAGCAAGATATGATCCAGAAAGGACTGCCTGACAGGATGGTAGAAGCAGATTCAATAGCAACTTTCAAAAGGGAATTGGATACATATGTGAAAAGGAATATTTTGTAGGGCTCTGGGGAAACAGAAGTGGAGAGGGATTCTTTCAAAGAGCCAACACAGGCATGATGGCCAAATTGCCTCCTTCTATTTTATATGATTCTGTGAATTTATGCAGTTTAAGTGCAACAGAAAAAAATGCCTATTAGGACATTTTTCTTGTGGATTCTGCTTGATATTAACAAGCTGTGATGGAAATCACACCTGTCAAACGGAAACATATGAATTTCATCATATGGGACATCATAGGGGCTTTGACACAAATTTTCAAATCCTCTCTGGCCACAGGAGAAGTGCCAGAGGACTGGAGGACAGCGAATGTGGTACCATTATTCAAGAAGGGTAGTAGGGATAAACCAGGTAATTACAGGCCGGTGAGTCTAACATCAGTGGTTGGGAAAATATTGGAAAAAATTCTGAGGGACAGGATTAATCTCCACTTGGAGAGGCAGGGAATAATGAGGAATAGTCAGCATGGCTTTGTCAGGGGGAGATCATGTCTAACTAACTTGATTGAATTTTCCGAGGCAGCGACTAGATGTGCCGATGAGGGTAAAGCAGTAGATGTAGTCTACATGGATTTCAGTAAGACTTTTGATAAGGTCCCGCATGGGAGAATGGTTAAGAAGGTAACAGCCCATGGGATCCAGGGCAATTTGGCAAATTGGATCCAAAATTGGCTTAGTGGCAGGAGGCAGAGGAGAATGGTTGAGGGCTGTTTTTGCGATTGGAAGCCTGTGACCAGTGGTGTACCACAGGGATCGGTGCTGGGAACCTTGCTATTTGTAGTGTACATTAATGATTTAGACGTGAATATAGGAGTATGATCATGACATGAAAATTGATGGTGTTGTAAATAGTGATGAGGAAAGACTTAGATTACAGGGCGATATAGATGGGTTGGTAAGATGGGCAGAGCAGTGGCAAATTGAATTTAATCCTTAGAAGTGTGAGGTAATGCATTTTGGGAAGACTAACAAGGCAAGGGAATATACAATGGATGGTAGGACCCAAGGAAGTACAGAAGGTCAGAAAGACCTTGGTGTACTTGTCCATAGATCACTGAAGGCAGCAGCACAGGTAGATAAAGTGGTTAGGAAGGCATATGGGATACTTGCCTTTGTTAGCCGAGGCATAGAATACAAGAACAGGGAGGTTATAATGGAGCTATATAAAATGCTAGTTAGGCCACAGCTGGAGTACTGTGTACAGTTCTGGGCACCACACTATAGGAAGGATGTGATTGCACTGGAGAGGGTGCAGAGGAAATTCACCAGGATGTTGCCTGGGCTAGAGTATTTCAGTTATGAAGAGAGACTGAAAAGACTAGGGTTGTTTTCCTTTGAACAGAGAAGGATGAGGGGGGAGCATGATTGAGATGTACAAGATTATGAGGGGCATTGATAGGTTAGATAGGAAGAAACTTTTTCCGTAAGCGGAGGGGTCAAGAACCAGGGGGCATAGATTTAAGGTAAGGGGCAGGAAGTTTAGGGGGAATTTGAGGAAAAAAATGTTCACCCATAGGGTGGTTGGAATCTGGAATGCACTGCCTGAAGAGGTGGTGGAGGCAGGAACCCTCACAACATTTAAGAAATATTTAGATGAGCACTTGAAACGCCATAGCATACAAGGCTACGGGCCAAGTGCAGGAATATGGGATTAGAATAGTCGAGTGCTGGATGGCCGACACAGACATAATGGGCCGAAGGGCCTGCTTCTGTGCTGTATAACTCTATGGCTTTATGACTGCTTGAAACTTTTTACTGGACATTGCAAATAACTTGTTTAAAAAAGCAGAACTGACCATCTGAAAACATGGTTGCACATTTGCATTCTGAGAAGACAAGGACTTGCTGCGAGACCATTGAATAGAGAGACTATGGGAGTGCTCATTGATCCAATTAGTGGGATGGGTTTTGTCAATAGTTTAGTTTAGTTTAGAGATACAGCACTGAAACAGGCCCTTCGGCCCACTGAGTCTGTGCCGACCATCAACCACCCATTTATACTAATCCTACACTAATCCCATATTCCTATCACATCCCCACCTGTCCCTATATATTTCCCTACCACCTACCTATACTAGGGGCAATTTATAATGGCCAATTAACCTATCAACCTGCAAGTCTTTGGCATGTGGGAGGAAACCGGAGCACCCGGAGGAAACCCATGCAGACACAGGGAGAACTTGCAAACTCCGCACAGGCAGTACCCAGAATCGAACCCGGGTCCCTGGAGCTGTGAGGCTGCGGTGCTAACCACTGCGCCACTGTGCCACCACCAATAGTGGTGATCAACATCCTTTGACTGTGTAAGAGCCAGAACTCCACCCCACACCAAGTGTGTCTGGAAAGCTTTGAAATCCAACAACCTTCCAAGAAGGTGCTGTTTCAAACAACATGACCTACCTGCTGACCAAACTGGGGCTTTTGAATTGTGTCACACAGAAAGAAAAAAGACTGGCAGAAGAAAAGCCCCGCTCTCTCTCTGTCTCTCTCTCCAGCAAAGTCCCAAGGAACCCACGGTAGCAGCTTAGACTTCAAGACTACAGACAAAGCTCCTCATCGACCTTCTGATACCAGAGAAACAAGTCGGGAATTGTGCACGTGGCCCAGCGAGGACTTCCAGATCTTAACTTCAATCCAGGACATTACAACAAAGACACAACAGTACCTGTATTCCATTTACTGACAACTCTACTTTAACCTCCCCTAACTCTTACTTTCCCTCTGTATCTATTTGTGTGTGTGCCTCTTGTATGCATGTGAGTGTAATTGTGTCGTGTATTTTTAGTAATTTTAACCAGGTTAGAGTGATAAGGCTAATAAACTTACATCTTTCTTGTTTAAACCTGACTGGTTTATTTGCAATTGTAATGAGAGTGCAGTGAGTAAGGGCTCACAAAGGTGGTAAGCTAAAATCACTGTGTTTTAAAAAATAAACCCTGTTATGGCATAACCAGAGAAGGGATAAGAGTGTAGCCTGAGACCCCTTCCTTAGCTGGTCATAGCAAAGCAAATTGAGAAGGATGTTATAAACAATGTTTTCACACTACTGACTGTAAGGAAAATTGCTTTAGAAATGTATTTTACTCATACCAAAGTACTTCAGAGCCAATGAATTAATTTTGAAATGTAATCACTGTTGTTCAGCAGACACACAGCAGCTAATTTGTGCCCAGCAAGATCCTACTTCAGCAATAAAATAACTAGTTAACCTGTACTTGGAGATGTTAATTGAAAGATACATGTTGTCTAAGACACCACTTTGAATAGTACAATGAAATCGTTCCTGTCCACCTGAGCAGGACTTCAGTTTAACTCCTCATCCAAAAGATGCCACTTCTGACAATGCAGTGCCCCCTCATTCTTGCACTGAACTATCAGCCTGGATTATATACTCAAATCCCCAAAGTGGATCTTCAACCCAGGGCAATCTAACTGGAAAGACAAGAGCACTACCCTTAGCCCAAGCAGACATTAACCGAACAGCTCAGATTCTGATGTGGCGCGGTGGTTAGCACTGCAGCCACACAACTCCAGTGACCTAGGGTCAGTTCTGAGTACTGTCTGTGTGGAGTTTGAAAGTTCTCCCTGTGACTGTGTGGGTTTCTGCCGGATGCTCCGATTTCCTCCCACAGTCAAAGACTTGCAGGTTGATAGGTAAATTGGCCATTGTAAATTGCCCCTCGTGTTGGTAGGTGAATGATGGGGATGTGGTAGGGAATATGGGATTAATGTAGGATTAGTATAAATGGGTGGTTGTTGGTCAGCACAGATTCAGTGGGCTGAAGGGCCTGTTTCAGTACTGTATCTCTGTATGATGGGGAGTTGAATTTGTAACACCTACCTGATTGACCTCCTTGAAATCATACGTTTGGGCCACTTAAAGAGCTGAAATAACTTATAATAAAAAGCTACACACTCACATGCTTCTTTGAAATTCCATAGTCAGCTACTTTACTTATTGATTTAGAGATACAGCACTGAAACAGGCCCTTCGGCCCACCAAGTCTGTGCCAACCATCAACCACCCATTTATACTAATCCTACATTAATCCCATATTCCTACCACATCCCCACCTATACTAGGGGAAATTTACAATGGCCAATTTACCTATCAACCTGCAAGTGTTTGGCTGTGGGAGGAAACCGGAACACCTGGTGAAAACCCACGTGGTCACAAGAAGAACTTGCAAACTCTGCACAGACAGTACCCAGAATCAAACCCAGGTTGCTGGAGCTGTGAGATTAGAGATACAGCACTGAAACAGGCCCTTCGGCCCACCGAGTCTGTGCCGAACATCAACCACCCATTTATACTAATCCTACACTAATCCCATATTCATATTCCTACCAAACATCCCCACCTGTCCCTATATTTCCCTACCACCTACCTATACTAGTGACAATTTATAATGGCCAATTTACCTATCAACCTGCAAGTCTTTTGGCTTGTGGGAGGAAACCGGAGCACCCGGAGAAAACCCACGCAGACACAGGGAGAACTTGCAAACTCCACGCAGGCAGTACCCAGAATCGAACCCGGGTCCCTGGAGCTGTGAGGCTGCAGTGCTAACCACTGCACCACTGTGCCACCCACTGTGTGCTTTTAAACCTATTTATTTTTAAACAGGTTAATAGTTTTGTTCAAATAGTATTAATGTGTTCATTATTAAAATTGCAGGCAAGATTAAAAACTGCAATATATTGTTCCGTCATATCTTTTGTCTTTTATTAGCATTGACTTCTAATTCTGTTGTCCTTATGGCTGCACATTGATAAATTTGTGACCATCCTGTGCACTGTGCAATCTTACAAATTTTTTTTTGTTTACTTTATAGGGCAAGATTTGCTACCTGCTGCTCCCAGCAAGTCGGTTCACTTGGCTGGAGCGCATGTCAAAGCAACATGTGCAGAGCCAGAAGAGAAACTTGTGGGGGGGCTGTAAATTAGGCCATACCAGCTTCAGTGACCAATTCTCTAATCTGTTCTCTGGTTAAGCAAGGCTCGGTGTTGGCAGTGAAACCTTGGACAACTCATTTTTATATCAAAAAAGACATTTTATTTGGCCAGAATAAACAACTGCAGCAAAGGAATTTATTACGAATGTGTTGGCGCAGCCCAAATTCCACAATCCTATTGCAACCATGCTGGTGCACCAGTTAAACTAAGTGTTAGCCATGGCTCAGTGGTAGCATTCTTGTCAGTCACAAACAATGTTCCTTCGAAGCTGCATGGCCATGCGTCAACCCAAAAGTTACCACGCAGGCCGGGCTCAAGTTGGCCCCTTACAGACATGCAAAAAAAAATTTCAACGGGCCACGCACTTAAACAAAATCACCTATGTACTCCAAAAAAAGGGGTACATTGGTCACAAAGGTTGTGTGGTTTCAAGTCCCACTCCAGAGCCTTGAGCACAAAATCTAGGCTGACACCTCATTGCAATACTGAGTGCAGTACTTCAGCCAAGATCCTTTCACTAAAAAGGGGAATGAAGCCCAAATGCTGGCCTCTTATTGCTTCCCAAAGCTCTCAGAGCTGTGACACGACAGCTTTAGCATTGATACAAAATACATTTGGATGTGAAAGTGGTGCTGTAACTCAGGAGTGAGATACTGGTATAAACTCATATCACACTGAAACCAAGAGGTGTCAGATGACCTCTATTAGGTGAAATAACCCTGCACTGCCAGGCATGTCACACCTCCCACTGTGAAGTGGAACAGGGGAGAGCTGCTGACTCTGGAATTATGTCACCACTATTGTCCCATTACAAAGCAAAAAGCACTTTGCAGAAATGGAAAAATAGCAGCAAAACTGCAGAGGTAAATAAACAAGATCTTAAAGGTGCACTCTCTTCAGGAAAAGGTAGCTGGAAAACTTTTTTTTTGCTTTGGAATAGGCCAGAGTCCAAGCTAGAGGATGTCAAGCTTGAGATGCACTGTGCTTTGGTCAGACCACACATTAAGAACTGTGTTGATTCTGGTCATCCTGACGTTAGGAAGATGTTAAGGCCCTGGAGGCAATGTAGAGAGCTAGCATGAGCAGTGTCAGCTGTGGATCAGTTAGTTGTACTCGTACCTCTGTGCCAAAAGGTTGTGGGTTCAAGTTCCATGCTGCAAAAATCAAGGTGTCACTCTAGTCCTGTACTGAGGGAGTGCTGCACTGTTGGAGATACTGTCTTTTGAATGAGATGTTAAACTGAGGATCCATCTGCCCTCTCAGGTTGCAGTAAAAGATCACATGGCACTATTTCAAAGAAGAGCAGGTGAGTTCTCCCTGGTGTTCTGGTTAATATTTATCCCTCAATCAAAACACAAAAATCAGATTATCTGGTCATTATCACATTGCTGTTTGTGGGGACAATGCTCTGAGCAAATTGGCTGCTGCGCTTTCTATATTGCAACAGTGACTACACTTCAAAAGTATTTCATTGGCTGTAAAGTGCTTTGAAACATCTGGTGGTCATGAAAGGTGCTATATAAATGCAAGTCTTTCTTTCTATGAGACTGATCCTTAACATCAGATTAGGTCGGTGAGAAAATACCTGCGAAACATGAACTTTTCAAACTTGAAGTGAGCTGATTGAGAGGAGACTTCATATACTGATGAAGACAGTAAGCGGTGGAGCAAAGGTAAGTCAGGACATTACTCCAAATTAAAGCACATTATATGATCCTGTAGAATGACTGAGAGAGCAGTGCCTTAATTTTTTTTGGAATCACAATCATGTTAAACTGTATAAGGGACAATTTTAATCTAAACCAACAGTCAGGAAGCCTATGAGATGGGGTGTACTGGTTTTACACCCCTCCTGATTTTATTCCCCTTTGAAGTCAGTGGGGTCTAATATTGGGCACTTTGTAAACCAGCATTAGACCCGATCCCATGGGATTCTCATCTGGCAAGCTAGGTTAAAATTACTGCCATTATGCGCTGCTTTGCAACTTACATCAATACATAGAACTTGCAAACTATAGAAGTTTTTCAATCCCCTTTTGGGATTCACAAAATAGTAGCTGCAGGTTTAACACAGTTGTGATTTCCACAGAGCTGGGCTTACTGTGTGTCTTAATGCACTCTGAGCTGTGTGGAGGCATTGCTGGGCATTGTGAAAGGCCTGAATGTGTGAGTGTAAAATAAATTTCTCACTGTCTTCCTCTCCTGTCAGTGCTGCCGGGACTTGGGGGCGACAGAAAGGTTATTAATGGTCTTTAACTCTAAGCAAAAGAGAAAAAAAATTGAACAGTGTGCCCTCCATTCAGCAGGAAAGGAGCGTTTGTTTATGTGATTAAAAGCTGATAAATTCTTACTGTACCAGTGCTGTCAGGCTGATTACCCTTTTGATAACATAGCATGAGAGTGGGATTACTGCAAAACAGTTGACGTGCTGCATGAAAGAAAATCATTTGGTTAAAAAAAACATTGTTTTAATTACTGTACATTGAATAACTACATGATTTGCTTTCTTTCTATGAACATAGGAAAACAAACATACAGCTTAAATATACTGCTCGATAAAGCATAGGGCGAAGGCTTCCACTATTTGTCACAATTTGTGTTAAAATTGCAAATACATGCAAATATTAAAAAATTCTCTATAAATAGTGAACCATAAATTATTTCTCATATCCATCCATGACACAATAAAAAGGCACATCTATTGTCCATCAAATTTCAAGTCTTGTGCCGAAATTTCTGTATCATGCTTTTAATCGAATCAATAATATGTAAAAACAGAGCCATTTTGACTGTACAGAGAACTCTCTGGTAACAGAAATAAATAAAGCCAAAATATCTCAAGGCTCTTAATTTGCCTTCATATGAACTCACACTGTACTTACTTAATAACAAGATTAAGACTTTGTGGCCTTAAAAGGGACATAGATTCCCCTTAGCATTAGAATAATACATTCAGCAACTTGCATCCATATACCGCAAGGATGTAGCAAAACATTCCAAGGTGTTTCACAGGCGAGTGATCAGCCAAAATTTGGCATCGAAGTAAGGAAGGAGATATCAGAAAAGGTGACCACAAACTCGCTAAAAGCGCTAGATTTTGAGGAGTGTTTTAAAGGAGTATTACATGGTATAATGGTACCATACCACCTGATTTATCAAGCAATGAAATAGGACATCTGCTAGAAACATCATACAATAGATAGTGTGTCTGTCACACTTCAGATCTTGGACTGTTACATATACAGATTTATGTTTCGCACTTAAAACACATGAAGAAAGAAAGCTAGTCATTTTGGAACGGACTTGAAAGTACCTGTTGCCATAGGAGTCACAATCTCTGTAAGCTCCGGCTGATCCCTTAACAGTAATAGAAAGCCAACAATGCAATCCTGCATTCTGACCTGCAACTGAATAGCAATTAAGCTCCAATTGATCACCCTTCATGTTTATCTCAGAGTAATTAGATTTTTTGTGATTATAAAAGCTTGACCTGCTTGTAATTTCTGTGGCCTGGAGGAGTCCGTGGTTCACATCTATATAGAGCTTGAGAGGTTGCAACCTCTCTTCCATTATTTGAGGGGGCTTATCCTCAATACCTGGCTGCACTTCAGTCCCACACTCCTGATCTTTGAGCACCAGGTATGAAGAGAAGTGGGCTGATCAGAGGACCTCCTCATGGGTCCATCCTGCCTGGCCAAGGTGGCCATCAATAGATCCAGGCAGCAGGGAGTCGAGTGAGTCATTTGGCCGACTGCCTGCCTCCCTTCCATAGCTACGTCCATGTCCGGGTGTTCCTGGAGAGGAAGTGCTAGGTGTCCGCTGGTACACTTCAGGCCGTCCATGACTGGTGGGCACCGGGGGACTGGAGTGCATCATCCCCCTGGGAATGCCACTTCAATCTGATTAGCTATGTTTCCTTTAAAGTTTTGGGGGTTTTTTCTGTTACAGTGAATTAATGGTGCCCCTTTCAGAAGGGTCACTTAGTTCCTCTTTATTAACAACCTCCCAGTTGGTCCAAAAGAGGAATGAAAGCTTGACTTCAACAGTATAATAATTCATTGTCTAGTACACACCTAGTTTTGACTGTTAAAGCAAGTTGCATCACAAACATAGTTTTAATGTTGAGGGGACTGAGGTGAACAACTGCTGATTTTATTAAGTAAAACAAGCCTAAAAATGTGGTGATATTAGTTACAGAATGCTCATGACATTGCTCTGTCTGCTATTTTAATGGACTGGTTAACCTATTTTAAAAAAAGAACATAGGAGAAGGAATAAACTATTCAGCCCCTCGAGCCTGTTCTGCCACTCAGTTAGATCATGGCTGATGTGTACCTCAACCCCATTTTCCTGCCTTTGCTGCATATCACTTAATACCTTTACTCAACAAAAACCTATTGATCTCCGTCATGAAAGATTCAATTGATCCTCATCATCCACAGCTTTTTGGAGGATTTGTTACATTCAGCAAGATAATGGACAGAGGATTTTATATGAACATGTTAAGCTTTCAACCACTGATATCAACAACAGTAGTTTTTGTGCTACAATATTTTAAATAACAAATTGGATGGTGGAGAAATAATTAGAAAAAATCTCTGGTTGTGAGGGATGAGGGTAAAGTGATGTTTTCTGCAGGTATTTTATTACTATTTTTGAAGGAAGGGAAATGTCACATTGTTAATGGATGGGAGGATAGCAATTGCAGAATAATGGTGTTTAGATTAGCATCATTTGTTTTAATGATGAACAACTCTGTAGCATCTATAAGAGCATGTACAGCCAGGAGAAGATATACATTATAACTCAAGCAGGTCTTGTGCCTGTTTCCCAAAGCACTACACAACCAATATTTATAAATCTACTTACTAAGATAAGTAACCAGAATTATATTAAAGATATTTTTCCACTTTATACATCACCATCCATAACAACAGTTTCGAGAGCTGTCAGCTGGGGTGAACTGGTTTGACATTATCACTCTCGTTTAATTTTACAGGCCCATTTTGTATAAAGTTGCTTCACTTGCAATTTGTTCAACCGTTTTTGGACTTTAAGTGTTAAGTGAAGCAATGAATGATTTATTACCTCCTTCAGAATAGTTTATGAAGTTATTTTTGATTATGATTATTTTTCACTCAATTTGGACTTTTTGGTCTTGTGGAATATCCATTTTTCATACAAATGGGAAAGACTGGGATTAGTAGCCTGGGCATCAGTCTGGAACCAAAGGAAAAACTACACAGACTGGAACTGTGAAATAAAAACAGAAAATGCTGGAAATAGACAGCAGGTTTTCTGTGAAGAGAAAAGACAGGTTAATATTTAGAGTATATGCCCTTCACCAGAAAGGGAGATCAAATGATAAACAAGTCACTTTTGCAGTGGAGATTTTCATACTACAGTCAGTGGATCTTGGGGCTGGTTGAGGGACATGAAAGGTTAGAAATTTCTGTCATCAATTAGGTCATCAAATTTCTGCCTATCATCAGACTTCTATGTTTTGATTTACAAGTTTATTATTAGTATTGTGATGTACTAATAAACAAATGTTTTCCTTTGGGTAGCTGTCACTGTCTTTTGTAAGTTTGGGATTGCTCCTGGGAAGGTGCCAATATCTGCAGAGGGTACAAAGAGTGTGTCAAATATTTAGTGGGGTCACAAGAGTGTCAATATTTGCAGGAGGTCCCCGAGAATGTACCAATATTTGAAGGCAGTCCCTGACAGTGTGACAACACTTACAGAGGGTCTCTGAGAATGTGTCAATATTTACAGGGGGTCCCCAAGAGTGTGTCAATAATTGAAGGGGTCTCTGAGAGTTTGTCAATATTTGCAGAGGTTCCTGAGAGTGTGTCAACATTTACAGGAAGTCGCCAAGGATGTGCCAATATTTAAAGGAGGTCTCTTGGTGTGTGTCCATAGTTACAGAGGGTCCCCAAAAATGTGTTAGTATTTACAAGGAGTCTCTGAGAGTGTACCAGTATTTGGAGGCAGTCCCTGGGAGTGTGTTAATGTGTGTAGGAGGTCTCTAAGAGTGTGTCAGTATTTACAGGGTGTCCCTAGGAGTGCATCAATGTTTGCAGGGAATCCATGAGAGTGCGCCAATATTTTTTTATATTCTTTCATGGGATGTGTGAGTCGGCTGGCCAGGCGAGCATTTGTTGCCCATCCCTAATTATCCTTGACAACTGAATGGCTTGCTAGGCCATTTCAAACGGCAGTTAAGAGTCAACAACAATTCAATATTCAAAGGGATCCTTAGGAAAGAGTCAATATTTGCAGGGTTCCCGGAGAGTGAGACAATGTTTACATGGGATTCCCCGTGAGTGTGTCAGTATTTGCAGGGGGTCGCCAAAACAGGAAAAAAAATTGAAAATTGCTGTTTTATGGGAGTGAACATAGCAAGGGGTGAGGGGTGGGAGAGGACAAAATGTCAGTCCAGAGTCAAGGATCCAGATTTCTGTCACAGAGAAACAGTTACTAGGTTTAATAACCTGCAGGGCCTCTAAGTGAGTATCTGATTAGTGCCTATCTTCTCTACGGATACCCCTTCACTAAATCTATATGCAAATAAATTTTCAAGAACAAATATTAGTATTTGTACGGTATCCTGTGTTTCATTCATTTTTTTTAAATGACCAGATTGGAGCAAATCAATACTAATAAGCAGATTGGTCCATTCTTATGACAATTGCACTTTTATTACACTTCAAAGAAACAAATTGTGCACCATAAACGTCTGACAAATGTTTTACTCTAAAGGTCTGAAATATGCTCAATGCAATGATCTCTCAGCACTGTACTGCAGTGTGTTACGACTGACCGCTCAAGTCAAAGCCCCAATCAAGATATATGATTCTGATTATGGTGGGAGCAACACACTGTCAAATCAGTCCCGCCACTCCACAGATCACGTAACATATCCCTTTAAACTTTCCAAGTTAAAGAAAACCACAACCAAATTGACCATCTAATAATCCCCGAATGAGGTTAACCAAACCAGGTGCCAGGTGTCTTTAGATCAACAAATTAACTGTTTAATTAGAAAAAAATAAATTATTAATCACTACTAAGATATAAACAACATTTAAAATAAAAAAAATTAGTGTCCTTGCAGATTTACACTCCTGCCAAAGTGGAATCTTCCAATGTGGAACTGTCCAAGGTTACTTGAAGTCCTCACAGCCATCCGATGGGGAAAAAAAAGTTCTTCAACAGCAGGACAGTCAGTAGTCTAGTTCCAGTTGACATGATGCTCTCCTTTTTCCAGCAATGAATTCAGCAATTACAGTTCAGTAGTTAAAGTAATTGGTTATTTTCTTTTAGGAAATTAATCTGACTTGATTTATCAGAATTCTGAGAGTATAATAAATAGGGTTTAAACAGGCAGAGGGAGAGCTCCCTTTTCTTCAGTATATGCTGGCAGAACAGCTGTCTGTGTCTGTCTGTTAGAACAGTCTGTCTCAAAATAAAAAGCCAGTTCAAACAGTTAATCGCAACATTGTGTACCCAGTCCTTGGTCTCTGAATGGCTATTGCCAGTAACCAGGGTGCATTCTTTGAAGTTGGTTGGTTCCCTCTCCGTTTGGTTGTATCCTACGGCAACCAGAATGTACGTTCTCTAACATTTGAGGCTTGCTGATTCTTAAAGCAGTACTGATCCTTTCACAGCCTTAAAGGCACACTGCATACTTCCTGGAAAAGAAAAAAAAACTACAGGATCAAAAACATCCGACAAATGTTTTACTTCAAAGGCCTGAAATATGCACAATGCAATGATCTCTCAGCACCGTACTGCAGTGTCATATTAGATTAAAATCTTAGACTCATGTTGGGGTGGGGAGGGTTTAAACTACAACTGTCTGACTCAGAGACAAAAGTGTTACTAATTGAAGCAAGCTGCCATTGAGAAATGGTTTAACTATTAATCAAGACCAAGCCATGGCTGTGGAATGGCTCTGGCAGTCCTCTCAGTGGATAATACTCTCATCTCTGAGCCAGGCCGTTCTGGGTTCAAGGCTCAGTCCAGAGATTTGAGCACAAAATCTAGTCAGTGCAGTACTGAAGGAATGCAACACTGTCAGAGGTGCTGTCTTTTGGATGAGATGATAAACCAAAGAGCAATGGAATTTGAGCCAATATTTAGCCCTCAACCAACATCACTGATACAGATTATCCAGCCATTGCTGTTTGTGGGACCTTGCTGCACATATATTGGCTTTTGCCTACATTACAGCAGTGACAACACTTCAAAAGTACTTAATTGACTGTAAAGCACTTTGAGATGTCCTGAGATTGTAAAAAACATTATATAAATCCAAGTCTTTCTTACTTTCTATGTTGTAATGAGAGGAAAATGTCACAAATGCATGTGCCATATCTATACAACAGAGCAATTCTAAGGTCAACAGTGTGTATATTGCACTCAATTGAGCAGCTTATCCCTCCTAGAAGACAGCATTGGCACTACTTAAAATAAGCAACATACTCCTATTCACATGTCTTGGAGATAGTTACTTTACTGTCCCTTTAAATCAGAGAGTTGAGTGTGATAGCCACTTGCTACCATTATCTTCCAACACTTGATTAAGGAATTTCACATGGAGCCTTTTATTCATCTGGTGTGGTATGCCTCTCCGTGAAGCTTGGTTTCTGCTAGGTGCAACCATGCATGAGATTTAATTTTTGATCGATGAGATAGCAGGGACCAGACCCCAAAGTTCATAGGAAGTTGAAGCTGAACCAAGAGCTTTTGGGTATTCCAGTTGGTCAAAATTCCAACATGATATTTATCTGAAAACTGCAAAAAAACAACACAAGCCTTCACTACAGATGGATGAACTACTGTTCAAGACTGTTCCTACATGTATGTTGGAGGCAAGGAGTTTTGATAGTAATAACTGTGCAGCATCTACTAGTCAGTGATGCCACTATTGATATACATAACATATAAAATAGTCTTAATATTGTACAACAACTTGCATTTATACAGCACAGTTAACATAGTAAAATGGTCCATGGCACTTCACAGAACCTTTAACAAACAAAATTTGACAACCTTTATAAAACTCTGGCTTATTCTCAACTGGAGCATTGTGTCCAATTCTGGGCACCACACTTTAGGATGTATATAAAGGTTATAGAGAGTGTACAGAAAAGATTTATGAGAATGGCTGTAGGGATGAGGGACTTCAGTTACATTAATAGTTTGGAGCAGCTGGGGTTGTTCTCCTTAGAGAAGAGAAGGTTGAGAGGAATTTCATAGAAGTGTTCAAAATCTTTCAAGGTCTAGACAGAGCAGATAGAGAGAAATTGTTTCCATTGGCAGAGGGGTCGAGAGCGAGAGGACACTGATTTAAGGTAGTTGATGAACCAAGCAATGGCGACATGAGGAAAAGCATTTTTACATCGCGAGTGGTCATGATTTGGAATGCACTACTTGAGAATGTGGTGGGGCAGATACAATCAGGGCTTTCAAAAGAGGATTGGATAGGCAACTGAAGAGAAAAAATTTGCAGGGCTACAGGTAAAGGGCAAGACAGTGGGATTAACTGAGTTTTTCTTGCAGAAGCTGGTACAGATATGATGGTTGAATGTCCTCCTCTGCTGTAATCATTCTATGATTCCAATCCAAATGCAACCCAAAATATAAACATGTCTGTTTCCATAAATGCTGCCTGACCTGCTAAATGTTTTTGATATTTTCTGCTTTTTGTTTCAGCTATTTTCTAGTGCTTTTAGAAAATAACTCACATCTATTTCCACTGCCTTGGGGTGTTCCATAGCACTTCTCAAGTGATACAGTCACATTCACTGTTTTAAGGTGAGTAAATCAAATTTTGTTTTGATTAGGTAGGATTTTGTAAGTGTTTAATCTGCTGAACTCGTGTCACATTTTGACCAGACAAGATAAGGACAATTACCAGACTAGTATTCGAGAAACCTGGATTAATAATCCAGAGAAGCTGAGTTCAAATTCTCGCATGGCAGTTGGAAAATTTGAATCTCTTTTTTTTTTAAAAACTAGTCGCAATAAAGGTGACACTGAAGGTATGGAGCCAGTTGTCTTTTTTAGGAAAATGCCACAACAAGAGTGATAGCAGGTTTTTTTTTCAGGTTACTAGTCTCTTATCAGAACCACAGATGAACTTTACTCCTTGCCTATAGTTGCTTTCATATTGGTGATCTGCTGTGTTAGCGGCACCACCTCCCCACGTGCAGCTCTGGTCAGCTGGTAGCAGCTCCCAATGTAACTTTTGCCCATTTTCCAAATTTACTGGCCCAAAGATCCCATAAGTAGAATCAGAGAAGTTTGCTTTGTTGTTGTGCTCCACATTTTGGCATCTTCATACCCACAAGCCCATACAAAAACTGGACTTGGTGCAAGTTCGGACATGAGCAGCAGAATTTTTGATGACCTCATGTTTACAGAGAGTAGAGCATGGGAGGTTGGCCAGGACTGCATTGGAATAGTCAAGTCTAGAGGGAACAAAGGCATGGATGAGGTTATCAGCAGCAGATGAGCTGGGAGGGTGGAGGTGGCGGAGTTGGGCAATGTTAAAGAGGTGAAAGTAGGTGGTCATAGTGATGGAATGGATATGTGAGGCAGAGAAGCTCATTTCAAGGTCAAATATGAAACGAAGGTTGCAAACAGTCTGGTTCAGCCTCAGATAGATGCCAGGGAGAGGATGGGGTTGGGAGCTAGGGAACGGAGTTTGTGGTGGGAGCAAATTTCCATTATATATAACCTTTAGATCCAATTGCAATACCGTCCCCTACTCCGCCCCCCCCCCCCCAGTAATTATGGGAATATAAGTCTCACGACTGTCAAGAAAACCCCATATGCCAAATGAGAAATAATAATTTCATCGGTTGGAAACTTACATTAGACTTTTAATGGAAAAAATCTTACTCCAAAATGGCCACTGCAATTTGCATTTGAAATACCAGGAGACTGAACTGGAGACAAAAGACTAACAAGAATCTCAGCCAGAGCAATGCTGTGGCTAACTGAGTAGATTACCAAGATCATTTTCATTAGCAGGATATTCAAAGTCATCCAGAGCTATTCATAAGTGAAGATGTCTCTCCAGGAGGTAAACGCTGACAACCCCCACCTAACAGACGTTTTGGGTTTTAGAATTTGGATCTCATTAAAAACGAAGGAGTTTGAGAGAACCATATGACTGTCTTTCCATCTCTGAAAAAAAAGGAGTTTGTTACACAGAGAGAAGACAAGCAATAACTGAGTGTGCAGCAGCAGAGAAAATTGCGCGCTTCCTTTTCATTGTCTCTCTGTCTCTCTCTCTCTCACTCTCCAGAAAACATCACATTTGAAAACCGTCTGCAACTGTGTACCCTCCAAACCTACAGACTGCTGCAGCCAGAGACGTGGAGAAGAGAACAACTACAGTTCTGCCTACAAGAAAACCCTGAGCTAAGTGGGCCAACCATAAAGTGCACTTTGACCAGCCGAGGACTTCAAGAATACAGCTTCAGCTGGAAGGCTACCGGATCATCCACTTCACAGACTGTGCATTTAGGTTCTGCTTATTCTGGACTTTAATCCAACCACCAAATCTATTGTTCCCTCTGTAATTTATTTGTGTGCGTGAATGTGTAGCAAATTTTTAATTATTTTAAAATCGGGATTAGAGTGTTAAGTATAATAAACTTATCTCTTTCTTGTTTAAACTTAAGAAAACCTGTCTGGTTGGTTTTTTCACAATCACATTAAAGGGAAAAGGTAAAACACCCACTGAGGTGGTAAGCACAACCACTGTTTAAAAAAGGAAGTAACCCTGTTGCGGTCAAATAAGAGGAAGGGCGAGAATGAAGCCTGAGACACCCTCCTCGCCTGGCCGTAATTGAAAACTACTTTGAAGGGTCTTGAGAAAATCCAGACATTTTGGGTACTATTCCCTTAAAGCAGTTTTAAAAAAAGCTTTAGAGTTAATGCAGAGTGATTTCAGATAGTTAATCTGGTTGTTTGTTTACCTGTAATTATCACGCGTCAGTTGCAGAGGCCACTGTTTGCTGTGGTGTGAACTGGAAATGCATACTTCACTGACTAAAGTAACTATCCTTTCACTCAGTGAGCTCCATACTCATTTAATAGAAATCCTGGACAGGCTGCCAATCGACCCATAAAAAAACATAGAAATTCCCTTATATACAACATAACTGTTTCAAAATCAAGAAGGATGGGAAGGGGTGGGGAGAGAGAGAGGTTTGAGTCATACCTAGTGCAAAGGAAGATGGTTGTGGATGTTGGAAGTCAAGCATCTCAGCTCCAGGACATCGCTGCAGGAGTTCCTCAGGGTAGTGTCCTAGGCCCAACCATCTTCACCTGCTTCATCAATGACCTACCCACCATTATAAGGGCATAAGTGGGGATGTTTGCTGATGATTACACAATGTTCAGCACCATTCAAAATCTATCAACACTCTGGGGGTTACCGTTGACCAGAAACTGAATTGGAGTAGCCACATAAATGTTGTGGCTACAATAACAGGTCAGAGGCTGGGAATTTTGTGTTGAGTAACTGACCTCCTGTCTCCCCAAAGCCTGTCCACAATCTACAAGACACAAGTCAGGAGTGTGATGGAATACTCTCCACTTGCCTGGATGGGTGCAGCTTCAACAACACTTAGGAAGCTTGACAACATCCAGGACAAAGCAGCCCGCTTGATTGGCACCCCATCCATCACCTTCAACATTCACTCCCTCCACCACTGACACACAGTGGCAGCAGTGTGTACCATCTATAAGATACACCGCAGCAACGCACCAAGGCTCTATACACAGCACCTTCCAAACCCATGACCTCTACCACCTGGAAGGACCAGGGCAGCAGATATATGAGAACACCAACACCTGCAAGTTCCCCTCCAAGCCACAAACCATTCTGACTTGGAACTATATCACTGTTCCTTCACTGTGGCTGGATCAAAATCCTGGAACTCCCTTCCGAACAGCACTGTGGCTGTACCTACCCCACATGGACTACAGTGGTTTTAGAAGGCAGCTCACCACCACCTTCTCAAGGGAAATTAGGGATGGGCAATAAATGCTGGCCTGGCCAGCGTCGCCCACATCCCATGAATGAATAAAAAAAAGGAAACCTTTATTGTGGCGTAAACCCGAAACCAGATTTATATATTTCATGACATGACTTTGTTCCGCTTGTAGTTAGTCTGTATAAACATTCTCAGAAGTTAAACTGATTAATCAAAGAGCCAATTGTTAGAATGCTGGTAGTATTATGCAGCTGAACGTCTAATTTAGTTGCACTGTAGAATTGTTTTCCAAGGAGCCAGAGGTGTTTGTTTTCCCATCTGTGGTTCTTATGCATGTGTGGAGAGAGAAGGGTAAGTTAGGCACCTGTAATTCATATCTATGCAAATGAACCATTCAGCTAAATTACTGGGGAAATTGCAGACCTGGTGGTTTTCAGGTTTGATGCCAAAACGGTTGTTTTAAGGACTTTTTTTATAAACTCGCTGCACTGGATCATGATTTCTTTAAATGTAGCTGAAAGGACAAGCTCCAGAGAGCAAGACTCCCAACAAGGTTGAAAGAAAGAAAAAAATGCCGTAGCATACAAGGCTACAGGCCAAGTGCTGAAAAATGGGATTAGGGAGTAGGCAGGTGCTTGATGGCCAGCACAGACACGATGGGCCGAAGGGCCTGTTTCTGTGCTGTATGACTCTATGACTCATTGGGGGGGGGGGGGGGGGGGGACAAATGGAGAAGCAATGATTTGGGTAACGTTGAGATTGTGTTTTGGTTTTAAAGGTCTGTACATCGTTCAGAGGGATAGAAAGGTGGAGATAAGGAGGTTATTTGATCACGATTGAAATACAAATACTAGAATTAATAGGAAGATGAAGCTATTAGCTTGAGAAAGAAAGATCTCAAAAGAAAAAGAACTTGCATTTCCATAACGCCTTTCACGACCTCAGGAGTGAGCAGATCATCGGTTTTAGTGATGTTGGTTGAGGGATAAATGTTGGCCAGTACACCTGGGACAACTCCATACTGACCATATTCTCCAAGGTCTGCTCTCCAGAAGCATTCCTAATTGATCTTTGAATCCATTTCAATAAACATCTATGCCTAAAGCTTTCCCGAGTAACTTATCCTAAAATATGGAAGTGGTTAGATTGATAACTCCCCCACTGCCGAAGACTGTTTTTAGAATTAGAATTAGAACATTACAGCGCAGTACAGGCCCTTCGGCCCTCGATGTTGCGCTGACCTGTGAAACCATCTGACCTACACTATTCCATTTTCATCCATATGTCTATCCAATGACCACTTAAATGCCCTTAAAGTTGGCGAGTCTACTACTGTTGCAGGCAGGGCGTTCCACGCCTCTACTACTCTCTGAGTAAAGAAACTACCTCTGACATCTGTCCTATATCTATCACCCCTCAACTTAAAGCTATGTCCCCTCGTGTTTGCCATCACCATCCGAGGAAAAAGACTCTCACTATCCACCCTATCTAACCCTCTGATTATCTTATATGTCTCTATTAAGTCACCTCTCCTCCTCCTTCTCTCCAACAAAAACAATCTCAAGCCCCTCAGCCTTTCCTCGTAAGACCTTCCCTCCATACCAGGCAACATCCTAGTAAATCTCCTCTGCACCCTTTCCAAAGCTTCCACATCCTTCCTATAATGCGGTGACCAGAACTGCACGCAATACTCCAGGTGCGGTCTCACCAGAGTTTTGTACAGCTGCAGCATGACCTCGTGGCTCCGAAACTCGATCCCCCTACTGATAAAAGCTAACACACCATATGCCTTCTTAACAGCCCTATTAACCTGGGTAGCAACTTTCAGGGATTTATGTACCTGGACACCAAGATCTCTCTGTTCATCTACACTTCCAAGAATCTTCCCATTAGCCCAGTACTCTGCATTCCTGTTACTCCTTCCAAAGTGAATCACCTCGCACTTTTCCGCATTAAACTCCATTTGCCATCTCTCAGCCCAGCTCTGCAGCCTATCTATGTCCCTCTGTACCCTACAACATCCTTCGGCACTATCCACAACTCCACCGACCTTCGTGTCATCCGCAAATTTACTAACCCACCCTTCTACACCCTCTTCCAGGTCATTTATAAAAATGACAAACAGCAGTGGCCCCAAAACAGATCCTTGCGGTACACCACTAGTAACTAAACTCCAGGATGAACATTTGCCATCAACCACCACCCTCTGTCTTCTTTCAGCTAGCCAATTTCTGATCCAAAGCTCTAAATCACCTTCAACCCCATACTTCCGTATTTTCTGCAATAACCTACCATGGGGAACCTTATCAAACGCCTTACTGAAATCCACATACACCACATCCACTGCTTTACCCTCATCCACCTGTTTGGTCACCTTCTCGAAAAACTCAATAAGGTTTGTGAGGCATGACCTACCCTTCACAAAACCGTGCTGACTATCGCTAATGAACTTATTCTTTTCAAGATGAATATAAATCCTGTCTCTTATAACCTTTTCCAACATTTTACCCACAACCGAAGTAAGGCTCACAGGTCTATAATTACCAGGGCTGTCTCTACTCCCCTTCTTGAACAAGGGGACAACATTTGCTATCCTCCAATCTTCCGGCACTATTCCTGTCAACAATGACGACATAAAGATCAAGGACAAAGGCTCTGCAATCTCCTCCCTGGCTTCCCAGAGAATCCTAGGATAAATCCCATCTGGCCCAGGGGACTTATCTATTTTCCAAAATTGCTAACACCTCCTCCTTGTGAACCTCAATCCCATCTAGCCTAGTAGTCTGAATCTCAGTATTCTCCTCGACAACATTTTCTTTCTCTACTGTAAATACTGACTCTGTTGATTTGGAGAGTCTTCCTTCACATGGTGAAAGTTCCACCTAATTTCCAGACCCAAATATCTTCCTTTTGAATTTATGTTCCAGCGTGAAACATACAGCTCTATTGGCCGGCCCTCCCATCAGCTGCAGATGGTGTGTGCATGTCAGCCCCTGCTGCTGCTGCGTTTAGCTTTATCCTGAACTTTTATTTTAGGAGTGCCATATGAGCTTCCAACTAAAGCGTTTATCAATGTTTACTGTATATGCACAACGAGTGGAACAGGGAATAAAACAAAGTTTAAGGGCTCTGTCAAACAAACTCCAGACATGGAAAAATATTTTTAAAATACCTCTAAACAACAGTCATCAAACTAAAGTCCCATGGGCGGTTGGACATGGTGGGGGATGGCATACAGAGGCAACGGCTACTCACCGAATTTATCCGCCTATTGTGAATTCGTCATGTATCAGAGCGGGCACTGACTCTCTAAGGGGCAGCTCTCTGTGCCTCCACATTATGAGCTCTTGGCGGAGCAATATTCGTGTATGCTGAGTGCCAACATCGCTCAGAAAATCTGAGTTCGAGTCCCACTCCGGGACTTGCGCAGTTTAACGAGGCTGCGAGTCTCCTCTGTAGTATTGAGTGGTTGCTGCGTGGCCAAGGATCCTCTGGAAGAGAACTTACACTGTGAGGTCCCTTTCAAGTAGGATTTAAAAGTATGGGATGAAATGTCTTCTTTATCTGAACGGATACAATTCGGCTCATTGGAAACTGGCAGTACGATTTTTAAAAAGTCTCCTTCAGCACACATGCATGTTATGTTCACATGCACGGACACACATTTTCACAGATATTCCAACAGACATAGATGCACACATATACACAGATGTTCATACATCACAGAGTCACAGAATTGTTACAACGCAGAAGGAGGCAATTCGGCCCGTCCGATCCGCACCGGCTCTCCAACACCAGTTCACAGACACAGACACACAGACACATACACAAAACAGATATTCACACACACGGACATAGATACACACACACAAACACACAGATACACAGATGTTCACGCAGCGACACACACACTTCCATCACTCACAATGATCAAACCTCTGTGACCTCAAAGCTTGTGGCGACATCTTGTAAACTGATATCACCGAAGTCTCTTACCTTCGTCGGCTGCAGTCCTTTAATCAAATATCTGATTTACCTGGAACGGTAGGTTAAGGACAACAGTTTCTGTGAAATATTAACACTCATAAGAAATGTCACATATTAGCAATCTAATGACGATTGACATCAGGATGCATTTCTATAGCACTCTTAATATAAAAGAAAGTCCTTACGACCTAGACAGGGACATCTGGGGACGCCGAAGAGGAGGCTCAAAGGGTGCATGGGATGGTCATCCAAGGCATGGCCCAAGAGTTTTGATCGCGTCTCCCTGTCACACAACAGAGCCTAAAGTGCTGATGAAAAGTCACAGACCTGAAAGATTAAAAGCAAAATACTGCGGATGCTGGAAATCTGAAACAAAAACAAGAAATGCTGGAATCACTCAGCAGGTCTGGCAGCATCTGTGGAAAGAGAAGCAGTTCCGAAGAAGGGTCACTGACCCGAAACGTTAACTCTGCTTCTCTTTCCACAGATGCTGCCAGACCTGCTGAGTGATTTCAGCATTTCTTGTTTTTGTTGTGACCTGAAAGATTAACTCTGTTTCTCTCTCCACGGGTGCTGCCAGATCTATTGTGCATTTCCAACACTTTCTAGTCCTGCACAGAGAAAGCGCTCAGTAGATGGGTAAGGTGGTGTAGTGGTTATGTTACTCAACTAATAATCGGGAGAATCTGAATTCAGATCCTAATGTGGCCGTTTTAATCAGTCTAAAAGCAACAGAAACATCTGGAAGTAAAGGGAGAAATATGTGATATTGGTAAAAGTGACCATGAAGCTGTCATATGTGGTAAAAACACAACTGGTTCACACATATCCTTTCTTCTTCTTCTTTGGCCTCCTTGTCTCGGGAGACAATGGGTAAGCACCTGGAGGTGGTCAGTGGTTTGTGGAGCAGCGCCTGGAGTGGCTATAAAGGCCAATACTAGAGTGACAGACTCTTCCACGGGTGCTGCAGGTAAAATGGGTTGTCAGGGCTGTTTCGCAGTTGGCTCTCTCCTTGCACCTCTGTCTTTTTTCCTGCCAACTGCTAAGTCTCTTCGACTCACCTTTAGGCAAGGAAATCGATTGTCTTTGTCAGCTCTGGCTTATATGTGTCTTCAGTCCCACCCTCTGAAGTGGCCTGTTGCCCTGCAGTTCAAGAAGGCGGCTCGCCACTTCTGTCACCGGGTAATAAATACTGGCCCTGCCACTGCCGTCCACATGACAACAATTATTTTTAAATCATACATGCAGATATTCCTGGGCATGTTTGTGGGATCGTGTTGTGCACAAATTGCTTGCCACGTTTCCTATAACACTTCAAAAATTCCTCATTGACTGTAAAGTCCGTTGGGATTTCCTGAGGTTGTGAAAGGCACTATATAAATGCAAGTCTTTCTTCTCCATACTTATTTTTGGGTGGCACTGTGGTTTTTATTGTCACTCAGTTTTTTAAAATTCTTTCATGGGGTGTGGATGTCTCTGGCTAGGTCAGCGTTTATTGCCCATCCCTAATTGCCCTTGAGAAGGTGGTGGTGAGCTGCCTTCTTGAAACGCTGCAGTCCATGTGGGGTAGGTACACCCACAGTGCTGTTAGGAAGGGAGTTGCAGGATTTTGACCCAGCGACAGTGAAGGAACAGCGATATAGTTCCAAGTCAGGATGGTGTGTGACTTGGAGGGGAACTTGCAGGTGGTGGTGTCCCCATGCATTTGCTACCCTTGTCCTTCTAGTTGGTAGAGGTTGCAGGTTTGGAAAGTGCTGTCGAAGGAGCCTTGGTGAGTTGCTGCAGTGCATCTTGTATATAGTACATTCTGCTGCCACTGTGCTTTGGTGGCGGAGGAAGTGAATCTTTAAGTAGATGGATGGGGTGCCAATTAAGCGGGTTGCTTTGTCCTGGATGGTGTTGAGCTTCTTGAGAGTTGTTGGAGCTGCACTCATCCAGGCAAGTGGAGACACTTGTGCCTTGTTGATAATGGACAGGCTTCAGGTGGTCAGGAGGTGAGTTACTCACCAAAGAATCCCAGGGTGTTGATGGTGAGGATTCAGTGATGGTAATGGCATTGAATGTCAAATTCTCTCTTGTTGGAGATCGTCATTGCCTGGCACTGGTGGGGGAGTGGGGGCGAATGGTACTTCCCACTTATCAGCTCAAGTCTGAATGTTGTCCTGGTCTTGCTGCATCTTGGCACGGACTGCTTAAGTGTCTGAGGGGTCGCGAATGGTACTGAACATTATCCAATCATCAGCGAACATCTCCACCTCTGACCTTATAATTGAAGGAAGGTCATTGAGGAAGCAGCTGAAGATGGTTGGGCCTAGGACACTACCCTGAAGAACTCCTGCAGAGATGTCCTGGGACTGAGATGCTGGACCTCCAACAACCACAATCATCTTCCTTGGTTTCAGTCGTTGTTTAGACCTGTCAGAAGTTCAGGGTGCATTGTGCAATGATTAAATGGGAGTAGGGAGGGAGGGGCGAATTGGGTTTGTTGATGAGTCGGTCTCATACATTTTTTCCACGCTATTGTGTCATGGATGCAGGCACAATGATGGACTTTGAGCATGCTTGGAGGAGGCTGATGCAGAAAAACATTGTTCCAAAGGCATATTGGGCCATGATTGTTTTTTATAAATTTGGTCTCAGCTGCTCTTGGGACCAGGTAGTTGAGGTCATTCATATTTCTAATCACTACTTGTTGGCCACCAGCCACATTTCTGCAACATCAAAGTGTCTAAATGCTCTCAATAAAGAACCATTTTAGAGAATCTAGCAAAACCTAGCTTCCAGCCATCTTGGAACTGCCCCAGTTTTTCCCCAGCCTGGTTTCTGCAATAACAGGATCACATACACATGCATTTTTTTCTAAAGGTTCAAGCTGTCTCTCCTTTTATTGGGTGCTAATGGTTTCACCCACTGATTGGAAAGGCTATTACTGACCAATAATATGAAACTACTTTGGTGGCTCTGAATGGAGGTGGTTAGAGGTCAATCAGCTGCCTCCCTCTTGGTTAACCACCCGGTGTTGATGCTGCCAATAGATGCAAAAGGCGCTATATGAATGCAAGTTCATTATTTCTCTTGCCTATTTATCTTGATTGACTCAAATTTTACTAGGTACTGATCGAAAGCACATCACCATCATCTAATTACTTCACTGCCTCACAATACACCTCCCAAAATCCTTAACAATTGCTACAACTCGTCCACCCTATCTCTGCGACCTCCTCCTTTGGTCTTCCGAATTTGGCTTTTACTAAATCTCTCTCTCTCTTCATGCTTTCATTGGTGCCTTCTTAAACTCATCCACTTCCCTCCATTTAAAAAAATCTCAAAACCAATCTATTCAACCATACTTTCAGTTACCTCTTCCACCCCACACCTGAATCAATTGCCTGTCACTTTAATCATTTTCTTTTTGTCCTTTTCCTACCGTTGTAAACCAGGTAGAATCATATAGCGCAAAATAGGGCCATTCAGCCGATCTGGCTTGTGCTGGCTCTTTGAAAGAACTCTCCAATTAGTCTCACTTCCCAGTTCTTTCCCAAGAACCTTGCAAATGTTTCCTTTTCAAGTATATATCCAATTCCTTTTCCAAGTTACCATTGAATCTGCTTCCATCGTCCTTTCAGAAACTGCATTCAAGATCATCTTGGGCCATTTACTGCATTAAAGGTGCTGCATCAAGACAAGTTGTGAGCAACACTGAGAGTCCAATTAGTACCCTATAATATGCATTCTTCTTTATGATCTGTGTGCAACTGCTCATTCGTCAGCTTTTGATATAATCAGAAAAAAATCGATTCAAATTGAAGAAAAATCAAAGAAATGATTTTTAAAATTCCAACATGGCCATTCTTTAGACCCAGATACTTAATCCGCGGCATATTTTGAGCTGCATGATTAGACTAATATATTCAGTGATTCAAATTCTTATATTGATCTGACCAGAAACCTGGAAATGTGCATTTTATTTTTTAAAAAGTGTGCATACAATTTTTTTTAAATGTTCCTAATTACCTCTCATCTTGTCATGATCTATTTATTTTCATTTAGAACATGTGGGTTTCCATTCAAAGTACACTGTAATTTCAAGGAGACAGTAATCTTTACCGACTGTAACATGATTTCTTTAGTTGTACAGTATAAGCAAGCACAGTATATCCCAGCTGCACACACATGCGGCGATTTTGTTTGCAAAGGCACCAAGTAGACTCGTCTGAAGAACACAATGGGATGTCATTCCATATACAGACTGCGATAGTTAATGACAGGAGCATCACACCGTTTAACACACATTATTCTGCTGCGAAGGCGTAGCTGTGTTTAAGATAGCCTCTTCCCTGAAGGTTGCAAATCTAAAGTCAATTAGAGGTTAATTGCAGTCGGCGGGAGAGGTTTGCAGTTTGGCAGCTGTTTGCTAATTTCTGGCTCCAGGTCAGAAGAAACCAGCAAGAAGTCTATTTTTATATGCATTCGACACTTAATCTGGGATATCATAAGACTGGGCGTGCCAGGAACAAACTGGAAAGAATATAGTGCCATGATCCTGTTGCCTCATCTTGCTGCCATATGGAATGCCCATCAGAAGGAGGGACAATCAGTAGGACATCAAACAATCCCCAACCTGACCACACCTTGGCAGAGGTTTAGGAGCGACCTGATCAGATGCAAGTGAGCAGACCCCCAGTCTGTTCAGTCGATGAGAGAAGGTGCTGGCCTCAAGAAAAGGAGGCGGGTGAAAACAAAGAACATTAACATATTAAATATCAAAAAGGATGTACTAAGAAGCTGCATATGTCAGGGCTGTGTGTGTGGGCTCACAAATAAGGATAATGACCGGATATAAAGTATCGAACAATAGTTAAGTCTGACAAATACCGGGATTGTAAAACGATATGATGCAAATTGTATTGCCATGGCAATTTTTAAGATAGAAATTAGTTTGGATCGTAATAACAAATGGGCACTTAACACATTTGTGTGAAATTTTTGATAGGGAGGGATTATTACAGCAGTGGTTTCATTGCTGACGATGCTGCTTTAACATCTCACATTGAAGAGCGCCTGCAGAGTCTCATCGACAGGTTTGCGGCTGCCTGCAATGAATTTGGCCTAACCATCAGCCTCAAGAAAACGAACATCATGGGGCAGGACGTCAGAAATGCTCCATCCATCAATATTGGCGACCACGCTCTGGAAGTGGTTCAAGAGTTCACCTATCTAGGCTCAACTATCACCAGTAACCTGTCTCTAGATGCAGAAATCAACAAGCGCATGGGAAAGGCTTCCACTGCTATGTCCAGACTGGCCAAGAGAGTGTGGGAAAATGGCACACTGACACAGAACACAAAAGTCCGAGTGTATCAGGCCTGTGTCCTCAGTATGGCTCTATGGCAGCGAGGCCTGGACAACGTATGTCAGCCAAGAGCGACGTCTCAATTCATTCCATCTTCGCTGCCTCCGGAGAATACTTGGCATCAGGTGGCAGGACTATATCTCCAACACAGAAGTCCTCGAGGTGGCCAACATCCCCAGCTTATACACACTACTGAGTCAGCGGCGTTTGAGATGGCTTGGCCTTGTGAGCCGCATGGGAGATGGCAGGATCCCCAAAGACACATTGTACAGCGAGCTTGCCACTGGTATCAGACCCACCGGCCGTCCATGTCTCCGCTTTAAAGACATCTGCAAACGCGACATGAAATCCTGTGACATTGATCACAAGTCGTGGGAGTCAGTTGCCAGCGTTCGCCAGAGCTGGCGGGCAGCCATAAAGACTGGGCTAAAGTGTGGCGAGTCGAAGAGACTTAGTAGGTGGCAGGAAAAAAGACAGAAGCGCAAGGGGAGAGCCAACTGTGTAACAGCCCCGACAAACAAATTTCTCTGCAGCACCTGTGGAAGAGCCTGTCACTCTAGAATTGGCCTTTATAGCCACTCCAGGCGCTGCTTCACAAACCACTGACCACCTCCAGGCGCTTATCCATTGTCTCTCGAGATAAGGAGGCCAAAGAAGGTTTCATTGAACCACAGTAGTTTATAATACAGAAGGAGGGTATTTTATCCATTGCGCCTGGGCCGACTTTGCAAGACATTCTCACTTAGTCCCATTCCTTTACCCTTCCCAGAATACTTCTGAATTTTACTTTGTCTAAATATTTATCTAGTTTCCTTTCAAAATCCATTCTGGATTCTACTTCCGCCACTCTTTGTAGTCGGGCATCCCATGATTTTACAACCTCCTGTGGAGAGAATATTCTCCCAACCACTCTCTTCCTGATTTTGTGATGATTTTAAATTTACTTCCTCTAGTTACCGACTCAGTTTCCCCGATTGAAACATACTATTTTCTGTTTTTAGGTGGATAGGACAGCCATTAATCTCGATAAGCTTGGTTGGGAAATCAAGCATGTGTCTCATCTGCCCAGTTACTGTTCTGCACTTCACCAAGATTACCTTCCCTTTAATGAATGGCTGTGGGGTTCAATGCAGTCACTGCGCTGTCTGCACTCTGGAGTGTACGATTACCGTGTTACTTTGAACCCCGAGGCGCATGAATGCCACTAAAATCTAACATCTTACAAGAGAATTCGCCATTTTTGGCTCTGGGCTATAGGACCTGCTTCTTCATAACAAGAGACTTATACACTGTATATAATAAACCTTCTCAAATTTAACCTGGGCACTACCATATTCTAACGTCACAGGAAGGAAAATGAACATAAATGAATCATCTTCTCAACATGTACTTTCCTTTTTAGAATCTAGATCTGATTAAATTTTAGTTTGGTCCTCTTGGATTTAAGCATTTCTTTCACTTTCTGAATGCATCCTTACATGCCTTTGTTCTTTAATTTTTCACATGTTTCTCTTCCATCTATGCCGTATCTACATTTGTAATGTACCCCTCCCCCTCCCTCCCCCAAAATGTCCAAACAGCAACACTCTAAGCATAAGTATGGAAATTAGGACTGAACAATAGTACTTTACGCAAACCCAACTCCCTATATGGCCAGTTCAGGTCATCAACCTGAAACGTTAACTCCGTTTCTCTCTCCACGGATACTACCTGACCAGCCCAGTATTTCCAGAATTTTCTGTTTCTATTCCCCAAAACAGTCCTCAGCCAACACGCTCGTGTAATTTTGTTGTCTTAACGTAATTTGCGCTATTTCTAATTTAAGATAAATTGTAGTAGGTTATGTGTGTGGGTTTTACAGTGGGCTACAGAAGAAACTCATCCTTATTTTACCATTGATTTCTGATTTCCAGAACTAAGCAAATCTATGTCACACATTGTTTAATTACTTTTAATTCCTTCCAAATCCATGCCAAACATTCCCGGAATTCTATGTTTGAATCTCTCCAATCAGGTTTCTGTCCCTTGCTACAGTACCAAAACAACTCTTTTCAAAGTCACATATGGTGTTTTATGGGACTGTGACAAAGGTAAACTATCCCTGGTTGGCCACTCAACCCTCTTCCAATGCCTTTCTGCTATCGTCCAGCTGGGTGACACTGCATTCACCTGGTTCCATTCTTATCTATCCAACCGTAGCCAGAGAATCACCTGCAATGACTTCACTTCCCAATTCCACACCATTACCTCTGGACTCCTCCAAGGATCTTTCCTTAGCCACATTCTATTTCTGACCTACATGCTGTCCCTCGATGACATCATCCAAAAGCACAGCATCAGTTTCCACATTACACTAACCACACCCAGCTCTACCTCACCATCACCTCTCTCGATCCCTTCAGTGTTTCTAAATTGTCAGACTGATTATCCAACATCCAATACTTGATGAGTAGAAATTCCTCTGATTAAATATTGGGACAAACAAAGCCAGTGTCTCTTGTCTCCGGCAGAAAGTCCATTCCTTAGCCGCCAACTCCATTCCTCTCCCTGGCAACTGTCTGAGACTGAACCAGAGTGTTCATAACCTTGGTATCGTATTTACCCCCGCCCAGAGATGAGTTTCCTACTGCTTATCCATGCCATCACTAAAACCATCTATTTCCACCTCTGCAACATTATCCGACTCTGCGCCTGACGCAGCTCATCTGCTGCTGAAACACTCATCCATGTCTTTGTTATATCTAGACTTGACTATTCCTATGCGTTACTGGCTGGCCTCCCATGTTCTACTCTCCATCAACTTGAGATCACTTGAACCTCTACTGCCTGTGTCCTAAGTTGCACCAAGTCCTGTTTACCTATCACCCTTGTCCTTGCTGACCAACACTAGTTAAGCAATGCCTCAATATTAAAATTATCATCCTTGTTTTCAAATCCTTCATGGCCTTGCCCCTCTCTACCTCTGCAATCTCCTCCAGCCCTACACCACTCTGAAATATCTGTGCACCTCCAATTCTGACCTCTTGAGCATGCCCAATTTAATTGCTCCACCATTGGCGGATGCTTTCAGCTGCCGAGGCCCCAAGCTCTGGAATTCCCTCCCTTAACCTCTCCACCGCTCTACCTCTTTCCTCCTTTAAGATGCTCCTTAAAACCTACCTCTTTAACCAAGCTTTTGGTCATCTGACCTAATGGGATGAATTTTACTGGCACTTCGACGCCATGTGTCACAGCGGGGGTCGGTAAACTTCTGCAGAGAGAGGCCCGTCTCGACCTACGGCATCAAGAAGGGCCCGCCGCATATTACTGGCAGCAGGGGGACCTCAGTACAGCCCCGCGCCATTTGGCGGTGGGCCCTTCATCTTCATATGCAAATGAATGTTAATAAGATGTAAAGGTACTTACCTGCAGGAGATGGCCATCCCATACCGATTTTACGGCCGCCATTCGTGCTCCGCGTGCCTTCAGAACTTCACACAGAATTCCGAGGTGAAAACCTGGTGGGGAGGGGGGAGTAATAAATATTTCAGGGTGGGAGGGGTGGACGAGCAGGGAAATCAATTTTTATTGGATGTGGGGATGGTGGGAAGGGGTTATAGGCCAAATGTTAGAAGTTTGGAGGGTAAAGTTTGTATAGGGAAAAAGGCATGTGTTGGTCATTTCGGGCATTGAAATGACCATTGGGATGGGGGTTGGGGAAGGGCCATCCACATCTTTCTTATTTTTTAATAAAAATTTAACACTGCTGAACCTTTAAAAGTTACAAGTAATTCTAAGGGTGCCTACGCAGTGGAGCCGGACGCCGTTGCTGGGGACAAGGAGGCTGCCCCGTCTACGTCATCGGGGGCAGCTGCTCCGGCCCCTCTATTTAAATGAGCTCCCGCGCAGAATATTGCAGGGGCTCCTCGGTGGCACTTCCATGTCGGAAGGCTGCCCAGTTGAAAGCGTGCCACTGTGGAGCATGGCACGCTAATAAAATTCAGGCCTTATGTGGCTTAGTTTTGTTTGATAACGTTCCTGTGTTACACCGAGAAACCAGAGAAACCATAGAAAAAGGCCGTCCGGCCCATCATATCTGCGCTGGCTGAAAAAACTAGCCGTCCAATCTATCCCACCTTCCAGCACCTGGTCTCTAACCTCGCAGGTTACAGCACTTCAGGTGCAGGTCCAGGTACCTTTTAAATGAGTTGAGGGTTTCTGCCTCCACCACCGTTCCTGGCAGTGAATTCCAGACACCCACCACTCTCTGGGTGAAAAAGTTTTTCCTCATATCCCCTCTAATCTTTCTACCAATCACCTTAAATCTGTGCCCCCTGGTAATTGACATCTCCACTCGGGGAAGCAGGTTCTTCCTCGCTAGCCCCTCATAATTTTGTACAACTCAATTAAGTCACCCCTCAGCCTCCTCTGTTCTAAGGAAAACAATCCTAGCCTACCCAATCTTTCCTCATAGCTGCAACATTCAAGCCCTCGCAACATCTTGTAAATCTCCTCTGTACTCTCTCCAGAGCAATTATGTCCTTCCCGTAATGTGGTGACCAGAACGGTACGTAATACTCCAGCTATGGCCTAACCAGTGTTTTATACAGTTCCAGCATTACATCCCTGCTTTTGTATTCTATACCTCGGCCAATAAAGGCATACATTGTATATGCTTTCTTCACTATGCTATTTACCTGTCCTGCCACCTTCAGGGGCCGGTGGACATGCACTCCTGGGTCTCTCACTTCTTCTACCCCTCTCAATATCCTTCCATTTATTGTGTATTCCCTCGCTTTCTTTGCCCTCCCCAAATGCATTACCTCACGCTTCTCTGGATTGAATTCCATTTGCCACTTTTCCGATCACTCAACCAAACCATTTTTATCATTCTGGAGTTTACAGCTATCCTCTTCACTATCAACTACACAGCCAATTTGTGTCATCAGCAAATTTCCCAATCATGCCTCCCACATTTAAGTCCAAATCATTATCTTGGAACGTTTTTACTACTTTGGCCTGTCCACAAAAAGCAGAACAAGTCCAACCCGGCCATTACCGCCCCATTAGCCTACCCTCAATCATCAGTAAAGTGATGGAAGGTGTCATCGACAGTGCCATCAAGCGGCACTTGCTTAGCAATAACCTGCTCAGTGATGCTTAGTTTGGGTTCTGTCAGGGCCACTCAGCTCCTGACCTCATTACAGCCTTGGTCCAAACATGGACAAAAGAGCTGAACTCAAGAGGTGAGGTGAGAGTGACTGCCCTTGATATCAAGACAGCATTTGACGGAGTATGGCATCAAGAAGCCCTAGCAAAACTGAGGTTAATGGGAATCAGGGGGGGAACCCTCCGCTGGCTGGAGTGCAAAGGAAGATGGTTGTGGTTGTTGGAGGTCAATCATCTGAGCTCCAGGACATCACTGCAGGAGTTCCTCAGGGTAGTGTCCTAGGCCCAACCATCTTCATCTGCTTCATCAATGACCTTCCTTCAATCATAAGGTCAGAAGTGGGGATGTTCGCTGATGATTGCACAATGTTCAGCACCATTCATGACTCCTCAAATACTGAAGCAGTCCGTGTAGAAATGCAGCAAGACCTGGACAATATCCAGGCTTGGTCTGATAAGTGGCAAGTAACATTCGCACCACACAAGTGCCAGGCAATGACCATCTCCAACAAGAGAGAATCTAACCATCTCCCCTTGACATTCAACGGCATTACCATCTCTGAATCCCCCACTATCAACATCCTAGGGGCTACCATTGACCAGAAACTGAACTGGAGTAGCCATATAAATACCATGGCTACAAGAGCAGGTCAGAGGCTAGGAATCCTGAAGCAAGTAATTCACCTCCTGACTCCCCAAAGCCTGTCCACCATTTACAAGGCACAAGTCAGGAGTGTGATGGAATACTCTCCACTTGCCTGGATGGGTGCAGCTCCAACAAGACTCAAGAAGCTCAACACCATCCAGGCCAAAGCAGCCCGCTTGATTAGCACCCCATCTACAAACATCCACTCCCTCCACCACCGATGCACAGTGGCAGCAGTGTGTACCATCTACAAGATGCACTGCAGCAATGCACCAAGGCTCCTTAGACAGCACCTTCCAAACCCGCGACTTCTACCAACTAGAAGGACAAGGGCAGCAAATACATGGGAACACCACCACCTTCAAGTTCCCCTCCAAGTCACACACCATCCTGACTTGGAACTATATCGCAGTTCCTTCACTGTCACTGGGTCAAAATCTTGGAACTCCCTTCCTAACAGCACTGTAGTTATACCTACCCCAAATGGACTGCAGCGGTTCAAGAAGGCAGCTCACCACCACCTTCTCAAGGGCAATTAGGGATGGGCAATAAATGCTGGCCTGGCCTACATCCCATGAATGAATAAAAAAAAGGCTCTATATTAATGCACGTTGTTGTTTTATAAAAAGTCAATCGTATATATGCGAACCTTGCAAGTATAATCCCACATAGTGTTTTATCGAAATAATGAACGCGCTTATATAGCGACTTATCACAGCGAAATTCCGTAAAGCCCTGGTCACAATGAATTAGTGTGGTAATTGCACTCCAGAATAATTCATTATGTAACATATGCTGTCATCAAATATTTAGTCATGAGATACCTTGCAATGTCCGGAATAAAGTATGTTTAAATGTTTTTTCTGATTTGAAAAAAAAGCTTTAAGAGACTCCGGCAGGCTCGTTTTTGAGCAGCCTGCAACATTTCCGGTAAATTAGAGGCAACCTGTCATTCAATCCACTTCACTGAGTGTCTCTACCAGTTAAAAGCGAACGGAGCCGCAAATTCCAAAACTATTCTCTACTTTACCTGGGCCATTGGACTGGAACTTGGAAATTGAATGTATTTGTTACCCAGATTACTTAGTGGTCCTGATCCTTTAGATGTCACCTTGTACTCTTTGTGTAGCCTACCCAGGTTAGTATAAAATCACAGCAAATTCTAAACAAGAATGTCGAATAAAAACCTAAAATGCAGGTCTGGTAGCATCTGTGGAGAGAGAGACAGTCAACGCTTCGGATCGGCGATCCTCCGTTACAACTGTGGAAGTAGGCAAAATGATTTTGTTCTTGGGTAATCTGATTGCTCTGGTCCTTAAATATAGCGACGTGAGTACAATACGAATTATTCTGTGCGTCTTTTCTAACCATTGGGTTCTCTTTAAGGGTCTTTTAAGACTTCGCTAGCAATGTCAACCAAAAATGGAAAACTTTGTGAACACTTTTGCGATGTAGGTGTACATAGCGTGCAAGGAGCCGGGGGGCGGTGGTGGGTAGGTAACTTGTTTAAAAATGGTTGACTTCGAGCAAGATTTTCCCTGTGGGCTCTAGATACCCTTCCAGGGGTTTGCGACATCGCTCCGATTAGCTCGCTCCAAAAATGTGATGATTTTCATTTTAAATGTGGTATTGATTTGTGGGCTAGCAAATTATTGTCCATGCATAGCTGCCCTCGAGAAGGCAGTGTTAGGCATTCTTCTTGTCACTATCTTCTTTAGATTGAGTTGTCATGGTTATAATCGTCATAATTGTCAGTTAGATCTCCCAGGTACTATAGACTGGGTATCCGTCCACATTATTGACCCCAAAATAAATGGTCGCCCATTTTATAACATTGTATTAAGAATGGCGCTTCAAAAACCTTACAAAGCGGCTACAGTTGAACTTCAAAATCGTCCGCAAATAGTAATCAAATATTTCGATGACTTGAAGAGTGTCTTTCTTTAAAATATGTATCTATGTATATCTTTCTACTTTTAATGGCTCTTTTTAGCCCATACGATGAAAGTTGATGGAATCAGAGTTAGAATGAGCTAACCTTCACAGATCTGAGCTAAACTACCTGGATGTTCATTTTCAATCACAGGGTTCAAAAATTCCTTCAAGTTAGTTTCCCCCCACCCCGTGCAGCCATCCTTATTCCATTTTTACACTCAGACACCAGAAAATTAGAAATTCGTCCACGTTTGTTGAATTTCCAATTGATTATTTGTATCATTTCATTGAGCTTTCACCCAACAGAATGCATTCCTCTATCTTTACTTGGCATCGTTGAGAAAATAGAACTGCATTGCATTGCTCACGGATTCACTTTCTCGCTTTATTTCAAATCATTCGGTAATTTTTGTAGTTTATTCAAGCCGCTTAGACGCCTGGGCTGGACCGCTTTGACTGAAAGAAAATAGATTTTTTTTTAAAGAGGGGTTGCTGAAGGGTCTGATTTGAAAGATAACAGGGCTGTGAAGAGGTGCAATAAAGCATATGGGCTGTAAAATTGCAGTTATGTCCCCACACTATCAGTCATCATTCCGCAGACAAACTGAAACCTCCGTTTGTTAAGATTTTGAAGTTTGAAAGTATGCTTTCACCCCTGCAAAGCTTGATTTCAGCTGTTGAGTCCGGGAACTTCAAATCACCTTCTCTAGCTCCTAAAAGCATATAACCAAATACATAGATATCCATAATGGCCTCTAGAATAACAGAGAACGAGAACACTGAGAAAAGGGATGAAACAAAATGCAGAATATATTTAATTCATAAGATTTTTAAAAATCAAATAAGAACACAAAATGAAAATAGCTACATGCGGTTTGTCATGCTCATTAAACTGAACTTTAGTGAATTTCTGTTAGGTGACTGTATCGGCTAGGGAAAAACCCATCATGAATTTTCGAGTCTAACTACTCGCGTTGTATTCATTCCTATGAATAGTTACAGTTACCAATATAAGACGATATTTATCCAAGCGATCTGTTTACGTTAACCTCGTTCACAACAATGTGCTGCATCAGTCTGTTACTGGCGGAATCTACGATACAGCGCCAAGTTAAATTAACAATTACAGAAAGGTTCCTAATTTTTGAAAAAATTGCGAATATTTATTAGTAACGCATCAATAAGTTCCAAAGACTCTTCAAAGTCAGCTGTCTGTCTATTCTTCCTAAATATATATGTGTGTAGATGTGTCGATGCTGGTCATTAACAGGAATGGTAGTAAACAATCGCTTGTTTTGAGTTTGATATTTTTTAATTTTTTAATATTGTTTCCCTTGAAGCCGTGAGCTGGACGAACAGAATGTACACAGGTACGGAAGCATCCAGCACTCAAATGAATTGTTTCTCTTTTAGTCTGGCGTCTGGCCAGTCAGGACATTTGTTAATATATTCGCGTCGTAGTCAGTGAAACAGGATCAATTAAAACTGTTATATGTTTAATGCATTAAAAGACGAAACTAATTTATTTCCTTTGTAAGGCGACGGCTGTCCATTTTGATCTGCTGTGAACTAATTGTACTGTACCGTGAGCGCAGGCTGCTTGGAATGTTTCTACTGTAGCCACTACTCCTGCGAATGGGATACTCGCCCAGGTCGTTCGGAACTTAAATGTCCCACCGCTTTTTAGTTCTTAGAATGGACAAAGTGAACGAAAAAGATTAATGGACGGGAGCCCATTCATAATACTCTTCCCATGGACAGATAGTGCATCTCTAGACCGTCCTTTCTGTGTGATTTATGGCCATCAGATAGGTTCAATATAATAGTTTTATTGTACATATTTCCAAAAGCACAAATTGGAACCGACGTGCGCCATTGAATGCATCAATATCGTCCATCTCGTCTTGAACATTTCGGCCCCTTTTTAAACGGCCGGCGTTTGACTATTAAATACGATTTATGCAATGCCGGGCAGTACTAAACAGTACCTCTCTCCTGCTACACACAACACAGTTTATACATAAATAGCGTGACATAACTACAGCGTGCATCTGCTTAAACTCTAGTTAATACTCTGCTAATTACTCTATACAAATACAAGTTGTTGTTGTAATTGTAAAACCATTTGCATGCCATTTAAACCTACACAGGCTTCTTATTCAAAGCCATTCAATATGAATATGATTCCAAGTTTTGTAAAAACACAATATAACTGTAAAAGCCATACTGCGAAATGAAAAGCAATACAACATATATTCGGAAAAGACACAGAGCAACTGAAGATTTAAAAAGTCTGAAGTCAGTAATTTTCACTCTTGTGTTATTGTAGCTTGGCTTATTATTGTACTTTTTAGAAAACTCTGTGTGTGTGGAGGTGGAAAATCGGGTAAAGTGTGTAAAAAAATCTGACACCATGATGAAGCCCCTACAATTCCAACATCGCCCTCTTAATGAGTATTACATTATCCATCTATATTCTTTACCAGATAGTTGTTTAAAATGTCCTTACCTGCTAATGTATTTGTGTGTATGCCATTCCATAAGATTCAGCTCTCCTCAGCATCAGTCTAAAACGAAACATATTGATATGGGGGCAGGGGAAGGGAAGTATTTCTTTTGTTTCCCTTCCTTGTTTATTTTAGGATGTATTAGGTTGTGGTCCGCCGGCGAGGTATTGCATCATGGAAAAAAAATAGCTTGTGTCTCGATTTCTCCATTTAAAGACAAAAGCTGGGTGTCTGCACTAACAGTCTGGAGTAGGAGTGCTGTGAAGAGAGTGGAGGCTTTAATCTAAACAAGATATTGTTGATGGCAAGCGGATGGGGATTATCAAGCTGTCTTCTGCCGGAGTCTCAGTAGCATCCAAGCATTTGGCAGTGGCGCCGTGTTGTGTGACAGGTGTAGCATTTCTCTTTGTTTTCCTCTTCACCTCTCTGAGCCAGGTAAAGCATGCATACATGTAAATGCCATAGGAATCCCTAACAATATGAGGAATCTGCGTTGTTCAGTCCAGAGATGATTTGCTACAACTCCCAGCGGTTGAAGAGAAACCCAGCAGAAACGCCATTAACGGTATCACGTGCAATTGTGTTTCATTGACATTTTTGAAGTAATATATTTATGGTTCAGTCGTTGACAATGTGTAACACATTGTGCACTAACACAACATAACGCAATATTAGGAAATGGCATCTGCTAGCAATAGGATTGAATGATTTATTAAAACAGTGTAGCTGCCTAGAACACGGTTAAAACAGAACCGAACATGCTTGTCAATGTTATAAGATTATTATGTGAAAGGCTCTGTTCGTGAGTGGGTATTAGGCAGATAGATTAAATGCGTATATCAACCATATTTGGGCTACTAGGTTAATATTTAGACCTGGCATTTTTGAAAGGCCCTCTGATTATGTATTTTATTGGCTAATAAATGCCGGATATAGGATTAACAGCAGCTTGAGCAAAATGCAGGGAAACAATTTGAAATTCCAAAGGACTTGCAATTTTATTGTTTCTCGTCACTTCTCTCAGAAATGCTTCACATTCCAGAGTGACATTTACTTGTGTAAGATTATCATAAGATGTAATTATTATTGCTTTTGTTTTTTACTACTGCAAAACCGGTAAATGCGGCCTGTTGCACATATATATCTAATAGACACACAGACACAGACATGTACACACAGACACACGCATATACATATAAAGATATATTTTGTACATATATGTGTGCACCCTGACGGTATAAAGATGTATGTATAAATTAAAAAGGAAACGGGAAAATCAAACTCGACTTGTGATATAGAAGTGGGGGCGGGGATGGGCAGGGAGCAAACCTAAGTTAAATGTCTTGAGTTGCTACAGATCCAGATTTGCATAAATTCAGAAACAAAACGTGCACCGGTTGGATTTAGAAATAGCGGCAGGGGATAGGAGACACTTTCCTCGCGGTTTAAACTTTGACAGCCGTCCGCGTGGCAACGAAAAACGCAGAAAGTTTTCCCCAACAGCCATTTTCCCAGCGAAAACTGCCCTGTGATTTATTACCCGCTGGCTGTTACGAGGCGAGCCGAATAATTGTTTATACTGCTGGAAGGGAGAGAAGGCAAATCTATTAAAGGCCCCGGATGCTCAAGTATCCGCAGAATAAACAACCAGTATTTTAAACATCTTCAATCATGTTGTTTGGACTGATGAGTTTACGGGGAAGGGGGATAGCAAGTTTCTTTAAAGGGATGGGCTCCTTTGGGCTTTCAGAGAGACCCCTTTACCATTACTAAGGCGGAATCAGTCTGCCTGGTAGTTACTGTTCTGCGGTGAAATAAGCACATATTCCCTTTCACATTGGAGATCTGTCATTTTGGAAACGCTGCTTTACTTATAAGCGTAATTTGCAGTGGTGATGATCTACTCGGCCTGCTTGTTTTAGTATATACAGAACCGTGTTTTACTTTGTAAATTATTACATTTACTGCATTCTTTCCTATTTAGCATCATGCTGGGAGTCTGGTAATAAGAATATCGGGATAGGAGGAGGCCATTTAGCCATTCAGTGAGATCATGGCTGATCTGTGACCGAACTCCATATCCCTTAATACCTTTGGTTACCAAAAATCTATCACTCCCAAATTTAAAATTAACCATTAATCTAGCATCAATTGCCCAACAGAGTTCCAAACGTCTACCAACTTTTGCACGCAGAAGTGTTTCCTAATTTCACTCCTGAAAGATCTGGCTCTCATTTTCAGGCTATGTCCGCTAATCGTTTCGTTCCAACAAACATGACGGATTCAAGTGTAATTTATAGACACTGTACAAATATATGTATGTAGACATATGTGTAGATTATGTATGTACGGAGATGTGTAAGAATATTGTATGCGTGTGTGTGTGTGTCTGTAGATACACAAAGCTAGTCAATCCCCAGGTCGAAATGGTAATGTTTCAAACTGAACCCACCAGTCCATTTGGAATGACAAATGTGCTTCACAGTAGCATTTAAATATGGCAGAAACAGAGAGCGAGTTGCTACTACGTCTGCGGGCAGCTCAATCGCTTGGGTAAAGTACAGTACTTTAATAGAATTAAAGTACGCCTCTGAAAGCCCATTACAATGGCTACAGTAAACGCACGGGGTTTCCTGTTTTGTAGTGGCCGTTTCACCACAGGCTTTCTATTCAAAGCAGATATAAATTTAGCAAGCTGCCTGGACACACTTGGCGATTGTGTTATCTCCAGGCGCGCTATCTTTTTTTGTGTGTAAGAGAGGTTTATAGGTCACTTAACTGCTCTCTCCAAACCCCTTCCCTTCCCAGCATCTGGAGGGTCTCGGCAATCTCCGACCATTCGGCTGTTGCTCTGGTTGCTGCAGAAAGGAAAGTCAGCCCCGATAGTGTCAGATCCTATCGGCCGACACCGCCGGCGCTGTTGCTGTCGGAATTTTAATTGAAATAGATGGGTGCCTTTCAGGTGATAAGGTATTAATAAACCAGAGATTATCAACTTTAAAAGACAAGTACAGACAATAAAGATTGTCTAATATTGATATACTTCTCTTTCGTTGCGATGCTGATTTATGTAATGATTTATATTAGAAAAAAAGCGATTTAATATATATTAGTGCGATAGACAGTAACCTAGAATTTTGGAACCGATTCATAAATTGCATTTAGTTGCTAGATTGCTTTTACGTAACTTTTACGATTTATAATTTGTCAGCGATAATGACAACTATCAATCCATCGCCTTATTAAATGCTAATTTAAACGGAGGCTTGAGAAACAGATAGGAGCAGAGAAATATAAGTTATTGCTTGTGAAAATTGCAATCATCAGAACGGCTGCTACTTATATCAAACATGCTTGCATTTTTTGCACCAATGCGAAATAATGAAATGCAGGACATCGAGTATTTTAAAACCTGCATTGTGTAAGGTGGGAATTAGTTAAAGCCATCTGTTAACAAGATACCGGGAGGAAAGCCCGTATTCATTGCTGATAAATGTTGGAAATACCCCACCCTGTGTAATTGGAATAATTTACAAGGTAGACGAGCCAAAAAAAGTTGGGTTGTTAAAATACAGTTGGATGCTGCAATAGGAGCGTTAACTTACTGGATATATAAGCGCGGATGGTTAGAAATCTTCCATTTAGAAAGCGCCTTAAACACCGCTCTATGAAACAGCTCAAGGCGATGGGCCAAATGGTCGCTTGACTTCTTATGCTCCAAGTGAACCGGTACTCCCCTTTTTTCCTCTTTGAAAACACAAACTGCCACCTTGTCCAAATTTGAAATGCAAATTTATTTGTGGTCCCGTACAACTAAAAATTCGGAAACGGTTTATAACGGACACTCGGTTCCTCAAACTCCCCTCAGAATTCCCGTCTATTCCCAACACACGGAGGAGGTGAATGTTCGACGGTAATCTGGAAATGAGTGATGTACGAGGTTACTAAAGTAACTTTTCAATATGTTTACAATAGGTAGTCTGACAGCGAAAGTGGCAACTATCAAATTAATGATCGCATTACGTATTAATTTAAACGGAGATCTGAGAAAGAGATAAGGGCGGGTGCAATGTAATTTTTTGCACCAGTTCCAACGCAGCTTGTGAAGTTAACAAGATAGATGTGTATTCATCCGAATTCCTTTCTTTAAACAGTCATGATTAATCCATATTTCATAAATTTACAGTTAGATACTAACATTTAACTAGGTTAAAGTGCATTCAAATCATTGCTTTCCACCCTTTCATTTGCAAGCAAGTGATGGAAAGCCTGTGTAATAACATGAATTGCGGTCTGATGTCCTGCCATATACTTTGTCATGTTTTAAAAGCAGACGATGCACAATTGCGCGGAGTGAAATAATTTTTCATCACTTCTTCAAAAGATATGACCAAAAAATGCAGCGATGAGCACCCATCAGATATCCCCTCCCCTTCCATTACCAGCAGATCCATTTAATATCGCTTCGTTGAGTATTCTCCCAACACTGCAACGCTTTAGAAAGTGCTACTGCTCCAAACGAAGTACCACTCGTGCATTATCTCTATCAACCGTACTTGAATTCAATTAAACTTGGAAGAAATGGATCGCGAGGCGAGTTCACACCCGCTTCTCTGGGAGCCTGCCCATGATTTGAGGTTTACAGCTCCAGCTCTATTGAAGAAATGCCAGTGGCGGTGAGAAGAGGCACAGTGTGAGAGCAAGGTAGTTAAATCATCTCTCCCAATACCTGTACGGTTTGTGGTTTGGCGTAAGGCAGACGCTCCAGTTAACATCTCAATTTATAAGCAAATCACAAGACGGGAGAAAAAACTAAACGAATGAAACACTAATAACGCTGAGTTCATACGAATCGGGCTGATTCAGAGAAAAATTATTGATTGAGTTATTGGTGAAAATAGAAAGTAACGATTAAAATATTGATTAAATAATAGTATTAATCAAATTCCCCCAAATTACTTGCTCCTTAAATTGTCAATTTCTATAATTTCACTTTTTCTCCCTATATTGTCATCTGCAACAGAATCCAATTTCATTCCTCTTGATCCGCAGCGTTTTAGGAATCACTAAAAGCATTAATAAACTAATGCGTTCACTGACAGGTCTTCTTTCTACATGCTTCACATTATAGGGTAGCTGATGTTTTGAATTCAGAAGTAACTACTTATGTTGCGTTGGCTGATCTTGAGAGAAACCCCCTAACAAACTAATCGTAATTGAACTGGTCAGTAGAACAGTGTTTAATTAAATCGTCTACTTCGGACCTTAACACGGAGCGCGTCGGTTTAGAATCGAAAAACGCATCGATCAGATTGCATGCAACCCAGTTGCAGCGATTAGGCGAGGAGATAAAGCGCATCCCCCAATAAATCTACATTTAAATTTGATTTCCGAAATCCAAAAGCCACGCGTCGGGAAATATCTCTTACAATAGCCAGTCGATCACTGCGGTAATCTACATCTGATTTCAGCTCACTTCAGACTCAAATGGGGGTGAGAATCGGATGCAAAGCGAAAGCCGAAGAAAATACAGATGTGTCACGTAGATTTGTTATGGAGTTTCACTGAGGCGCGGAGGACAAGAAACATCAACACTTCTAACACAGGCGATTTTTGCAGTGCTCCACAGACCAGTTTTACTGGACTATATCCACCCTCTACTTTAATTTAGATATCTATGCCGTTTATTGCTCCTTTATAAATGGACATTAAAATACAGTTGTAGGGAGAGAAGAGTATCAATGGCAAACCTTGTAGTAGCAAGATTATCTGTAATTAATATTTCACAATCACGACCCCGCCATGGTTTAATGAAATAAGGCGAATCGAGCAGTTGTTGTTTAAATAAGACTCATCTTGAGTTTTAAGACAGTGTAGATTGTAGGAATGTAAACAGCTCTATGAGTGAGGATAATGGCTATTCTGAATGAAATGGATCGAGTGGTTTATATTGTGGGTGTTTTACGTGACACTTTGTCATATTCGAAAAACTGAACTTTTATTAGTCTATGATAGCACACACGAAAATATTTCCACAAATCTTTTTTGTAAATCTTTACCAATCCCAGTAAAGGCCTTTTTGTTAGTACAAGGGACCTTTGCTAAGATCTCCAATTATTGATGAAAAAACGTATAAGGCGCAAGGTGGGACAATAATCGTATTTATCGCCGCGATATCCCTGATTTTGACCAGCCCCACCCTCCATCCCAGCCCGCAATAAGCTTGAACGCCGTATCAGGACATTGCAATCCTATAACAAAGTTGCATTTTTCAATCTGTACACAATGAAACTATTTCTGGTATTTAATTTCACCATCATTTTGCAACACCTGAACATGTCTCACGTATCCGCCTCGCCGCAGAATGTATAAATAATCCTAGAAAACATTCTGGGTGTCCTGCACATTCTGCCAATCTCTCGGTGCATCTTTCATTAAGCAGTCGAGCGGATTTCTCTTCGGCGGTAAGATTGTCAGGAGGAAACACTGAGAAGCGGAAAATTAAAATCGGAGGGAGCCACTTTTCCGAAGGTCTCTTAGCAATTTCTTTTCATTATGACTTACGTTCATGTCGCAATTTTACAGTTTTAGGTGTTTTGCTAAATTCCCCAGAGCTTTGGACGGTTTAACCGTGTTAAAATATTGTGTACACGTTTATTGTATCACTGTCCGGTCACACTCCATGGAGTTATGAACTGCTTAACTCGCAAGAAGTCTAGAGATCAAAGACAAATCAATAAGGGCGGAAATAGGTTTACGTAAGTGACAAATTCCTTATTGCTGCGTATTTCTAGATTTGAAGATGTATTTTTAAGTGTACAAAACAAACACGCTGAACGACAATGAAGAGGTAGCACCGCCTCTGTTCATTTCCAATGCATGATCTCTGTTATGACCCAGTGTTGATGTGGGCAGTTTCGGAGTAAAGCGGTTTCTATATTGTACTTCACAATAGCAACTACAGGCGTTTATTCTTGTGCTACATAATGACAGCTACAAGGCATTTCATTATTACCATTCATACTGAAGATACATTATGAATGAAGTAACAGTAATCTATCAAATGGGGGAATGCAGTATCAACCGTACTTGAATTCAATTAAACTTGGAAGAAGTGGATCGCGAGGCGAGTTCACACCCGCTTCTCTGGGAGCCTGCCCATGATTTGAGGTTGATAGCTCCAGCTCTATTGAAGAAATGCCAGTGGTGGTGAGAAGAGGCACAGTGTGAGAGCAAGGTAGTTAAATCATCTCTCCCAATACCTGTACAGTTTGCGGTTTGGCGTAAGGCAGACGCTCCAGTTAACATCTCAATTCAGGTTTATATAAATTAAAATTGAAGATATAACAAAAAGATGTTTCTCCGCTGTTAAATTACACCGTGAGATAATAAATGTTAGAAAGCCATTCATGCATTGTTCCTTACAGTGTTCACGATCAATAGTCATTTTTCACTTTATTCAGGTACTGGCTTCTAGTGATTATCTGGTTTGTATGCAATTAATACTATTTAGGTAATAGTGGGAACGAGATATAGTTTACATTTTTTTTAAATTAATGCGTGGCTATCACTTGGTGTAGAAGCACAAAGAGAAGGAAAGGGTTTGAATTTGCTTAAATGTATTGGCTTGGTTTAATGTTTTCTTAATGGTAAATGTTTATATTTTTAAATAAAACGCAGTCAACACTGTGCACATCACAGCTATGATATCAAAGCAAAGAGTAAAAGATATAATTTCGAATTGCATTTTGCATTACTTTACCCTGAATAAACCATTTCTGCTGCCGGCTGGAGCCTGCGACCTTCTTGCGCCCGGGGATAGGCTGGAGCTCGGCGAAGCACGTGACGCGTGGGGTTAGCCAACCGGCGGCCGGGGAACAACTCGGCGCGCTTCCCGCCTCCCCGCCCATTCCCCGCCTCCGCTGCATCTTCGGCGCAAGTGAACGAAGGACGTCTCCAGGCTCCGCCCCTCTCCCGCTATTGTGACGCCAGCCACTTCCCGGGGTGGCCGAGCAGTAACAAAACTGGACTCGGCAATCCTGCACAGTTTGCAACCCATTGGCTGCAGCAAAAAAAAATCCCACCTAATCCACTGTGGTTGCATGTCAATTTTACGAGAGAGAGAGAGAGAAAAATTGTGCAATTAATGGGAGCTTGAGATCTTTTGTTTTCGGTTGCAATTTAGGTGGGAAAAAGGCGTGCTGTGTTTTTTGTGGTTGCAAAGGAGTGATTAAACTGGCGGATTTATAATTAATTTCCTCGCATCTTGCCCGATGATGCTTCCCAGTCCGGTCACATCGACGCCATTCTCGGTCAAAGACATTCTGAATCTGGAGCAGCAATCGCACCAGCAAGTGGCCCATCATTTGCAACAGGATTTACCGTCTCAGTTCCAGCCGCCGCCTTCTTGCATGCACGCTGCCGGAGAAGCTTCCAGCTTCTCGGATGGCGAGGAGAAAATCCCCTTTCTGAACTCTCTGTCGGTGCAAGACAGTCAGAGGGAGACGAGCCTTTCGCCCGAGCTTTACGTTCACGCAGCACTGAGGAGTCCCTGTGAAACCAAATTAGAAGACGAGATCCTCCGGGATGAGGACAAGAGTAAGTACCTGATGGTATAAATTTTATAAAGACTTTAATTGGAGCTAAGATATTGGGAAACCTCAGATTGCGTTAAACTTTAAACCTGCAGCATTGAAATGTAATGACGATTATAATTAAAAAAAAATTTTTTTGCAAAGGCGACGTTGTTTTCGCTGGTTTGCTCGAATGTGAAACCTTTTAATTTTGCTATCGCGTGAATAGGATTCTTACAGCTCTTACCGAGCACATCGACATGGTCAGCCAGTTAACATTAACGCCCACTCCCCAAAGTAATTCCTTGAAAACAAAGTAATTCCTTGAAAATGAAAGCAACATTACAGCGTTCGAAATCACTTTTAGAATTTATTTTCGAGGATGTTCGGGGACAAATACGTTCTTGCATTCTTAAGAATCCCGAAATAATGTATTAACCTGGGAGAATATATTTTTAAAAAATGCTTTATAGTGATCTGTTCTTATACAGAAAACACGGGGCCCTATTTCCATTCAGCGTCCCAAATATAGTTACACAGCCCCTGGAAATTTCCAGAAGTTGCAACCCTTGAACCAATTATTAGAGTTGTAAATTGTCCTCACTTCCTTTACTGTGATGTCCATGTATAGGTTGTTTTGCACTATACAGAGTGTTCGTGCCAGCATTTAAACTATTCAAACAAGCTCCATAAGTATGTATCCCATTTTTGGGCCTATGTATAAGGTGACCAACAGTTACAGAAAATAGTTATTAATTCGGGTAGTTAAAAAGTATTTACTTAATATTGTACATTGGTGTGTGTGTGTGTTCAGACATCTCAAACAGGTCGAGTTAATTAGTGTGGTGAGATCATTCAGAGAGTAGGTAGAATGACATTTTAATGGGATGCTTCCGTCTACGAATAGTTGCACTCACATTTTAAAAGACAGATTTTGACAACAGATACAGACTAGTACAAATTTTGAAAAACACGGTGAGTTAATATACATCGTGATTTTGTTTTCATTTTGTCTAACTTAAATGAACGCCTCCACATTATGGAATTAAAGGCAAACAAAATGGTCGACATGATATTTTAGCCTTCAATTTGAACTTAATTCAGTTCAACAGTTGAGCTGCCCGAGATATCACTTTGGTGAAATGTGGATGAATTTCCTATATGCCAGATAGAGTTGCAATCCCCTCTTTAAAGCTGCCTGATCTGAAGTAGATTAAAAGCACTCTCGCCAATAATCCAGGATTCATTAGTTGCTCACCAATATATCCCTGGAACCCAAATATTATTATTTAATTAATTATATTTTTAAAGCACTGCATTTTCCGGCTGTTGCTGGAAAGTACGCTCCCTATTGCAAGGTGCAAGTCAAGCGTGTTATTCATGGTTCAGTCATGTTTCTGCAGAAACCTGCACGTTGAAAAACTCTCCAGAAAGCGAGAACAATAAGGGCGAAGATGGAGAACGACCGAAGCAGAGGCAGAGAAGGAAACCTCGTGTACTTTTCTCCCAGGCTCAGGTGTTTGAACTGGAGAGAAGGTTTAAGCAGCAGCGATACCTGTCTGCCCCCGAGAGGGAACACCTGGCCAACACTCTGAAACTCACCTCCACCCAAGTGAAGATCTGGTTCCAGAACAGGCGCTACAAGTGCAAAAGGCAGCGGCAGGACAAATCCTTGGAGATGGCGGGTCACCATCACCCACCTCCGCCCAGACGTGTGGCGGTCCCCGTGCTGGTCCGGGACGGCAAGCCGTGTATAGCAGGATCCCAAAGTTACAACAGCCCTTACAGCGTCGGGGCCAACGCTTATGCTTACAACGGCTACCCAGCCTCGTACGGCAGTTACGGCGGCACCCCAGCCTACAACGCAAACTACAGCTGCACTTACACCAGCATCCCATCGCTGCAGCCTTCCTCAGCGCCCAACGCCTTCATGAACGTGGACCTCAGTAATGTGAACAGCGCAATGCAGACGCAGTCTCACCAAGGAGCCGCCGTACCAGCCTGTCAAGGGACTCTACAGGGCATCAGGGCATGGTAAAGGTGACTTGTGAGACGAGAGCTTTTGGATGTTTTCAATTGCTCTGAACTTTTTTTATGTAGATCGTTTGAAAATTTAAAGGGAGTTTTTTTTTTAAAAAGACCAACATTATTACATTTCAAGAATCCCGCCTGGAAAATCCGTATTGATTGCCGATTTGGTGGGATGCTATCCGCCAAGTATTATCCTCGTTCTCTATGTGTATATTGTATATTATTTCTAACCCATGTAATTTCATCCTATATGGTTCGATTGTATGTTAGACTTCGACGGAGAAACGAACACGAATCATCTTCCATATTCTGTCCCGCAGAACTGTCCCATCCAACAGTAGACTCAAAATGGATATATGAAGAGAATTGAACAACGGAGATAGAGAAAAGGGAAGACTGCTGTCACACCTCGACTACAGTTGTCTGGGAATTTTTTTTAACAGTGTTTTACACGCTCCAGTATTTCTCACACCTCCAAGAACGGCATTACCAGTTGGAAAAAAGGACCTTATAAATAATTAAAATAAAATAATAACAGAAAATGCTGAGTATCCTCAGCAGGTCAGGCAGCATCTGTTATCGTTAACTCTTGTTTCTCTCTCCACAGACGCTGCCAGACTTGCTGAGTGTATCCAGCATTTTCTGGGTTTTGTTTTATTTCAGATTTCCAGCATCTGCAGTATTCTGCTTTTCTATTAATTCATCATGGGAGATGTGGGTTACTTAGCATTTATTGCCCGTCCCGAGTTGCCCTGAGAAGGAGGTGGGCCATCTTCTTGAATTGAAGTAGTTTGATACAATAGACTACTTTAGAGGGCGGTTAGGAGTCAACCACGCTGGTGTGGGAATGGAATCACATATAGGCCAGAAGGCAGGTAAAAGACATTTGTAACCCAATTTTGGTTTTTTACGAACGTCCATGTGTCACTTTTACTGATACCAGCTTTTTTTTAATTTATTACTAGAGTTTGTAAACTGAATTCAAATTCTTAAAGCGCAATTATGAAGTGATAACATAACCACTACACTACCGTGCCCAAATATGGAGTGCTGTAATAGTTTTAACTGACCCTTCCACTGCGGAACTCCGTCCTTGGTGTCACAATTGAAAATCAGGGATTTACCTTATTCAGCGTTTTTCTGAAGTCGTGCAACGTGTTCGATGCCCTCACGGTTAAAGGGAAGCGGCTGTGCACGCTTTAAATATCGGAAAATACCACTAAAGCAAATTAACGTGCAAAAATTATTAGCTGCGAGTGAGCCCTCCCTTAAGATGGGGCAGAAAAAAAAAACGTATAGTTTTGTTTGCCAAATAATGTCTCGTGCGTTCTACCGAGATCCTCAGAAACCTCGCTCTAAGTTGTATTTTAGTTCTGAGTGTTAAAGTCTAAAACATGTATAAAGTTATGTATATAGCAAAGTTATGGATCAGCCCCCCCCCCCCCCCCCTCCCCGCCCCCACCCTTCCAGCTTGTATAATACACTCTGCTATTCAAAACAATTGCTGGAATACACTAAGTGGAGTTAAAAATAAACGTTGAGGTGCAATATGTTCATACTTGAGTCCCTTGTGTACTTGTTTTGGATCCATTATTTTCCATGGGCGCCTGTATTAGCATAAATACAACTTTTCGGTAAAGTTTCGGACATCAGAAAAATAGTCACTCGGGTTTCCTTAAGTTTTAATTAGTAACAACGCCTTTTTAAAAATGCTTCCCGTGTGTTATGACTTGTTTAATGTCTTAACCGCTAGTTAGAGCATATCTCTATTTTAAACATTTATGCCCGCATATTGTTATATAAAAAGATGCTGGAATAAAAGAACTGGAAAGTAATTCTGCATCACAAAGCATGGATTTGCAGGTTATAAGAGGCCACGCGGTTCCCATTTTTGGAGTTTTAATCGACTCTACGAACTACTTGTGAAATGAGACGTCAGGTTAGAAATAAAATGGGTTTAGCTGGGCCAAAAGGCACCGCCTTAAGTTTCTGAAGGAACGCATAATCAATTAAGCATGATATAAGCACGAAAGCGATTTTTAATTCAAATAGGTTCAAGAAAAAAAAAACTTTCAAATAAAAATAGTTCTTTTTAAAAAAGGAAATCCCCAGACGAAACTTAATTCTCTCTATAAAAAAAAATAATGAAATGTTTATTCAGACGCTGTGTAAAACTGCCCCCCCAAAAAAGCTGCTTTTGTGTGATCGTGTCCTTTGCTAAATTGCCTCGCACAGAAAGGTGGAAAGGCCATCTCCTGCCACACACTCGACATGAATTGTTCATGTGCCAAGCGCTGTGAAAGAGAAAGTTATTATATAGAAAAAACCTTTTGAGAGGTGTGATTAGAAGCCCTAAGTACGCTGAAAGAATGTCCGAGTTAGGCAGCGAGGTACCGACAATGGCTTTTATTAGTGTCGGGAACAAAAGGTGGGTGTCGGAAAGACGGAGGCTCCGCGCAGAAACAAAACCCTAAAGACCCGAGATTGACGTTTGTAAATATGCCCCATTTAATAGGCTGATTAATAGAACGATGCCCAAAATCTGTTTGCTTTTTTCGTCCCAACCCCTCCTCCCCATCTTAACTTTGTTTTGTGCTTGGTGAAAGGCGCTTGATTAGGGAGGGGGGAGTCTTGCGGGAACACGTCGTCTGAAGGCCGATTGAACATAGGATTCAGCAGGAGGCAGGATGACCGAAGCAGGCTTATTATTGTTGTAAGTCTAGCAACTTGTGCTGGGATATTTCAGACGGTTGCAAGTCTTAAGATTCCCCCCCCCCCCCCCCACTTGTTTCAACATGGCATTAGAGAGAAGCTAAGAATTGGGGGAATCGAAGAGCTCTCGCGTCGAAAAATGCCCAACCAAAAAAATATTTATTAAGCATGATAAATTGCCACTATACATAAATACAAGCACAGAAACATCATTAGAGTATTTATAGCAATTTTCTTTTTATTTAAACACTTGCGCTAGTGACGGCCTGTTGTTATTGAATCCAAACCCTCTGAAAGAGGAGGGTGGGTGTGGGTGGGAGAGTTCCAGATGTGTTAGACTCCATCGCGTGCAATTAAATGAAATAAAATTGAAGGCGATAGTGAGAAAGCAGGAAATGTCATGTCCGGGTGAAATGCTTGTAATACTCCATAGACACAGCTCTTAAATCACAACTATCCAAATCTTTCCCACACTGCAGAGTCCCTCCAATCAAGAAAAAACATTCACACGTTTTACCTCTAAGTTTTACACTTGCAAAATTAAATCAGGAAGTTACCTCGGTGCTATGTATTTTTAAGAATTAGTTTCCGAGTAAAATCAGTCCTTTAAAAACAGTGTTGCTTTAAAATGCATAAGGGGGAGGGTTATTTCCCCATGGAAGCATATGACACAAAGAGAATTCGTAAATTACCTAGTCACTCTTTCTCGGGGAAACGAATACTCGCGCCCAGTGTTATACACACTCACGCCCGACCGATGCCGTACACACTAAAATACACAGATGCATAAGTACAGCAACTTTCTGTACTTCTGACACGCATTCACATGAAGATTGGAATCTGTGAGTACAGAAACTCGCGCACACGGGATTATCGGCACAGGCACTGATATACACATAGAAATTAAATGCAGGCACATTCGCATGTAAACAGAAATCTACACATACATAACTCATACACACAGAAATACAATGGGTACATATGCAAATACAGACAATCTGTATATCAACACACACGTTAAGACACTACACACACACACACACACACAGGCACCTCTCCTCGCCATGCCGGCACAGTCAACTTCGGTTAGATACAGTAACTAGTGCTGACATTAATGATTGGAGTAATATGAGAGTTTAAACACACAGGTCTCCGCATCACATCGCGTTTCTTAGTTGAGGGAAGTAGGAGAGTAAATCAAAATGAGGTGGAAAGTAATATTTATTCAACGATCGGCAATGATCAATTGTATTTACCTCTCATTAAGTACGACAGTTCACGGTAATTTCTTAACACCTCTACATCAATGTTACATTTCTGTTTCTTGCTTGGGGCGCAATTCCAGAAAGCTCCAGCGACTGTTTCTCAAACAGCACAACTCGATTCCTCTGTAATTTAGTTCATAAACTGGGTTGTTAGAATGACTAATGACAAAAAGGCCACGCTTTTTTTGCATATTAGAGATCAAATAGACAGGAGCGGGGGGGGGGGGGGGCGTAATGTTTATGAATTTTGGTTTTTAATCTGTGCTGTAGCGAAGTTATCCCAGCCCCAGTAAATTTCTTGCTCCTAATCTCCTCTCGTGGCTGATGTTTGAAGCAAAATGTGAAATACCCCACTGATCTATATCTACTAAAAATGAAGATCCTTTGGGTACCGCGTCCTGTTTATGAATGTTGGTATAGCTGTTCCATTTTATCACTGATATATCAACATTACAAATTTATGCCGTGACGAAAGCCTCGCTTTATATTCTATGGCCAGAAATAACCTAAAGAGATAAAAGATTTCTCCAGTCGCTATGAAGTAAACCCATTGCTGAGGTTTTCCATGCTCGTTGTTTCCAGTGAAATGATAACCGAACGGTTTGACCGTCTCACTGGAATGTAGGAAAATGTCTGAGGATTTACCTTTTAGGATTTACCTGGTGATTTGGATATTTACAGATCACGACCAGAGAATTTGACCACAGGTTCTTCAAGCAGGCGACCATTAGTCTTTGCAAATTCAGCAACTCTCATACACGTTGAAAATGAATATGACACTTGAGCAGTGTGAGTTTACGCTGGTCTTTGCGGCCAGTTTTAAAAGGCCGCCATGTATTACTGCCATTCGGGGGCCTGTTAATGTGTTTAGACACGGCTTGTTTACAGAGAACACTTCTACCGATAATCCTTCAGAGATAAGATGGACCTATTGCTGCGACTGTGGGCTAGCGAGTCTAATGGACAGATAATTAGGATCAAACAAAAGGAGGGTTTTTTTAATGGTGTCTGTTCAGCGGACGGACCCACTTTCCCGGCTGCTCCACTACCGGTGAAACATACCTGCATTATCAGGATAAGTGGCACAAAAAAAAAAGACACTGCAATGAATCAAAGTAAATAGAAGCGGCGACAGAGCAGCGATGCCCGCGGACCACTTTAGCCAAGAGTTGGTGAGTGTTTGTAATGGGAGTTTCAGATTGGTATCAGCTCAGGCTGAACTAAAAACCGTGCAATACAATCTTTTACCTCTTGTTGCAAAACAAGAGATATTCAATTGAATAGTCAGGGCTAGCATGATGTCAGCACCACCGAGGCTAATCCATTACTTCTTAAAGAATGGGGGGAAATCCGAAATGGATGAGACAATGAATAAAAATATTATATTCGGTATACTGAACATACGAATTAGGAGCAGGAGTAGGCCACTCGTCGAGCCTGCTCCGCCATTCAATAAGATCATGGCTGAACTGATTACTCCACATTTCCACCTACCCCTGATAACCTTTCACCTCCTTGCTTATCAGGAATATATCTACCTCTGCCTTAAAAATATTCAAAGACTCTGCTTCCACTGCCTTTTGAGGAAGAGAATTCCAAAGACTCACGACCCTTTGAGAGAAAAAAAAGTCTCCTCATCTCTGTCTTAAACGGGCGACCCCTTATTTTTACACAGTGACCCCGAGTTCTAGATTCTTCCACAAAGGGAAACATTCTTTCCAAATCCACCCTGTCAAGATCCCTCAGGATCTTATATGTTTCAATCAAGTCGCCTCTTACTCTTCTAAATTCCAGTGGATACAAGCCTAGCCTGTCTAATCTTTCCTCATAAGACAGCCCGCCCATTCCAGGTATCAGTCTAGTAATCCTTAATGAATAACGTTATTAAATACATAGACATAAATGTATTGCTATGGCGCTACATCTACCATGTTGCATTTTTGCCAAATGCAATATTTCTGTGATTATATATTCTTTAAGATGTATTTAACTTCATGTAAAGTGAGCCACTACATTCCCACGACTTCACCGCTATAGCGACCCTAGTTATTGTCCTTCCAACAATTGCCAATTCAATGCCTTTCACCCAATAGCCAATATCAACCAGGGTGCAGGCCGGATTGAGGGGTCTCCGAAATAGGAATATTGATTTAGGAACCGATTAAGAGCGAAAGAGGGGGAAAAACACAGCTTTAAAATAATACAATTCTTACCAAAACTGTTCTTTTTAATGTTTAGTCAATTCTGATGTATATTTCAAATTAGACTAAAAGGGAAATGCAAAAACCCAAGCAAACATGACTGTTTATACTTGAGATCAAATCAGTCTTGCACATTATTTCATATTCTCATTTTGTCTTTTGAGACAGGTCCATAACCATTTTGATGAAAGGGAAGGAGTGAAGCATTGAGGATCTCTTTTAAAGGTGTTCAAAACTATGAGGGATTTTCATAGAGTAAAGAAAGAGAAACTGATTGCACTGGCAGGTGGGTCGGTAACCCAGAGGACGCAGATTTAGGATAATTGGCCAAAGAATGAGAGGGGAGGATGAAGATTTTATTTTACGCAGTGGATTGTTGTAACACTTTCTGAAAGGACGGTGGAAGCAAATTCAGTCATAACTTTTATAAGAGAATTGGATAAATACTTGAAAAGGGAACATTTCCAGGATTATGGGGAAAGAGCAGGGGAATGGGACTAATTCGATAGCTCTACCAAAGAGCTGGCCCAGCCACGTTGGGCTGAATGGCCTCCTCTGTACTGTACGATTCTATGATTATGTATAGTTAAATACAGAAAGAGAGAGAGAGAGAGAGTGGAAAGTGTGTGTTTGGAATCGATCTGAAAACTCTTTACAGTATCTGACGCACAATGAGAATCACACGATTGTATATAAACATCTGTTAACCGTTTATGTTAGGAATACACAGCACTGTTAACATCCTTTGAAAGTGCACGTACAAGACAATCGGATCACAGAAATAAGATGAAAAATTTTCAGGACAGTGTCCTGTCAGTGACTTAAACTAATGCATGACGTCTGTTCCAACTGTCTGGACAGACTTAATTTGGATTGCAATTGAAAACCGTTTGGGGAAAAAAAGTAAAGAAAGTCCTTTCATAAAAGCTAATTTACCTACAATCCGGGTTCAGGACATTGGGCCAATATAACTATTTTTTAAAACAGTCATTAAAGAAAGTTAAATATAAATGCCTCCACATGCCACATGTATAAATCTGTACTAGTGCATCCTTACGCCACCCCCCCCCCCCCACTCTCTGCAGTATTGCTCAGAATTTCTTTGCAAATCACATCAACTTCACTCACTACCAAATAGCCGAGTGAACTAAGTGCCCAAAGAGTCGACAAAGGCAAATATCATTCACAACGACTCCCCTGATCATTAATTGTCCTTTGTTCTACATTTTTCAACTTGGCGTTGGTCTGTTGTTCCCCTACTGATCCAGGTGCCACAATAAACATATAAATAAATTGGATTACAGTAGAACAGGAAGGATAGCACAACGTTGATACTTAAGATGCAACGAGGAAACTTCAACACACCCTGACTCAATGGCCAGCAATATATCCGTCTACAAGGCGGCGCAGATCTGTGACAACATGTTACAAATGTGGGCAGATACCTATTGATAGGACCTGAGTAACAATTAAATATACTACCTGCCCCAGCCTCCTACTTCCCCACTCCTAACATGTCATGACACCTTAATCTCTCTTCATCTCGCCCTTCCGTCAATAAGAAACAATATTCAAGAGCCATCCTCGAGACTCAATGCATGAACAATTCAAGGAATGAATTTTCCGAGATACCGTGGCTTTTCCGACAAGGCCTGCTCTCTCTCTCTCTCACACACACACACACACACACACGTAAACACACATACTCATACCTTCACTCAAAACACACTCACATACACACACATTCACTCAGAAACGCACACACACAGAAACACACACACATAGAAACACACATACACTCACTGAGAAACACACTCACTCAAACACATACACACATTCACTAAGAAACACACACACGTGTACACAGAAACACACTCACATACACACATTCAGAAACACACACATTCATATACACACACTCAGAAACACGCACATACACACACTCAGAAACAAACACACACACTCACTTGAAACACACTTACTCACTCAGAAACACATTCACTAAGAAACACACATACTCGCACACAGAAATACACACACACTCAGAAACACACACACACACTCACTCAGAAACAGACATACACACACTCAGAAACACACATACTCATTCAGATACACATACACACATTCACTCAGAAACACACACACACTCAGAAACACACACACACTCACTCAGAAACACACATACTCACTCAGGTACACACACACACACTCAGAAACGCACACACCCTCACTCAGAAACACACTCACTCACACACACACACACTCAGAAACACACCCACCCTCACTCAGAAACACATTCTCTCACACACACACACAGTCAGAATCATATACACACACACTCAGAAACACACACACATACACACTCGGAAACATGCTCACATACACACAGGCACACGCGCTATACCGTTTTTTTCTTTAAAAAAACGTTCATCTTTGGTTTGGAAAGCAACCAGCATCACCAGTCCAGCGTATGTATGTGCATGCGCGTATGGCAGTGTCAAGCTCTCATCATTGTCGTGTGAACGTAGCACATATATTCTGAGTTACACTTTGAGGTACAGTTGCTTTCCCATCCCCCTTCTAATTTCAGTCAATTAAAGAAGACACAGTGTACATTTTCACATCCCCTCAGGGGTTATGCAATGCTGCAGCCCACAGCTGCATAAAAACGCACCATAAAATTACAGTTTTCATTTCCCTGACTGAATTAGCAAAGTATTTTTAATTACTTCGCTGTTGCCGAGATGGATTAAACTATAATCAATAATTATGTTGCACAGTCTGACTGCAAACAATTATTGGGGTGGGAAGCAAGTTGGTGCCGCTGACACTACAAGGATGGAAGCTTGCCAGTATAAAATGGGAAGCTGGAAAATGTCAGTTGCTATGGTAATAATATTGACCCCAGAAACACTCCCACACACAAAATAACAGCTGTATAACATATTCTCACAATGCTTCTCAACGACAGAAAAAATAATTAAACTGAGACAGGAAAATCAGCAAATTCCGGATATAACTAGACCTCCTCCTATTTCATGCCCATTTTCTCCGTTCCTTTGATCCGCACCGTTTCCCACCATTCCGACCAGTTTCAGGTCAATTACACGGCGAGTAAACCTGTTCGTTCACGCCGTGCTTTCGGCCAGGCTGCCGGGTTACCGGGTGTTTAATCGAGGCGACCCTATTCCTGCAGATCAAGTACATCCTACTCCCATGTGAGCGACCGGCTGACCTTTTGTTACACCGCCACGTTTGGTGCTGTTTAAATTCTGGGTAAGGAGGCGGCTCTGCGATTACATAATCCCGCTGTTCCCAGCTGCTGGAAACACTGTTTGGTGTCTTGGCCTCTGCCCAGCAAGGCCTGGAGAACCGCAGTGACGGGTAAGGAACTGCCAGAAATCTCTTTTTCTCTCTCATTAGCTTCCCCCTCGCTCTGCACCTCCCTTTCGACATGTCTATCTCATCTCTTTCCTCTCTCTCTCTACTCGTCTGCCCGCCGCCCCTCCGTCTCCCTCTCTTGTCTGTTACTCTCTCTACACCTCTGTCTCTCTACTCGTCTCTCGCTCTCTTTCCTCCTCTGTCCGGCTCTCTTTCCAGATGTCTGTCTCTAGATGGTTCCCTCCCTTTAGCTATCCGCCTCTGAGCCTGACTCTTGCCCCTGCGCCAATGCCCCCTCTTGACTTTTCTGTCTGACCATTTCTCTTGGTATCTCCATCTTTTTCATGTCTTGTATTTCTCTCTTTCTCCATCTATCTGACCGTCTCCATGGTCCTGTCTGTTTCTCGGCCTGAGTTGTGTACCCCTTTATTTCTACATGCGTGTGTCTCTCCACTTTCTGTCTCTGCCTCTCCTTTCGACACGTCTGTCCGCTTCTCTCTCCATTACTCTCTAAATCCATGTTCCTCTCTGTCTGAATTTTAAGCATTAAACTTTGATATTAAGTTTAGAATAAAAAAATATTCACAACGACTCTTCGTTCCTACTCTTTCATGCTAACAGCAAGCAAAATGACTTGTCATTTTAGGATTTGCCTGCAGCATCACCTTTCAATGGATTTTATTTATACTATTTGTTTAGTTCTGCAACACTAATTATATTCTCAAATCTATGCAAGCCCGGGCTGAAAGATTTGGGCAACAGTTAGTACAGTTAATCCACCCACTGTCAAAGCTTAATCTGCTTTTTAAAAATGTATTCTATATGTTCAGCAAGTCCTTTCAAGGACTTGGTTATGAATTCGTCATTTGTAAACTTTCTATGAACTTTCTGGCCAACAATATCTTAAAAGAAAGCTTGAAGTTTTGAATCGCTCTTAACATCAAAGAGGCAAGAGGACAAATTCACGAGAACGGCGGTGAGGAATAATTCACGTTAAACACGTTCATCAACAAGAGTCAAAGTTTTAAACCAAGCGGCAACTCATCCGCTCCAAGCGTTCAAATCCTTTGGCTGCATTTTTGAGCTGAGCGACCCCCCGTCATGCAAAGATGCCAGTTTTAATTTGTGATTGTTTTACGTGCTCCAAAGGGGTAAACAACTGCAAAATAGGTTCATAAACCACCAGATCCAAATTCCCTTCCTTTCAATTACTATTCCTTGTAATAACACTAGATGGCGCGCTTTCCTAATGTATGAGGCGAAAAGAGAACTCCAGTTCTGTTTGCCTCATGTAAATGTTTTAAAATTCTTTATCCTGATATAGGATTCCAAGTTAAAGCATACACATTACTGATACACCTTCAAATATTTTGCCTTTAAATAAAGTTTCCGTGTGGCAATCTCACCTCTGAGTCAAAAGATTGTGGCTTTGAGTCCCACTCCAGAGACATGTCTGTGCAGCACTGCAAGGAGCTGCTGCCTTTCAGAGAGAAAAATAAACCGGGCCCCCATCGCCTCAGGTGGCCATGAAAAGATTCCATGGCACTCTTCAAAGACGGTAGCCCGGCCAACATTTATCCCCCGTCAACGTCATCAAAAGCAGCGACACAAAAGCAAAACACTACGGATGCTGGAAATCTGAAATTAAAAACAGAAAGTGCTGGAAATACTCAGCAGGTCGGGCAGCATCTGTGGAGAGAGAAGCAGAGTTAATATTCCAGGTCGATGACCGTTCCCACCAAAAACAGATTGTCTAGTCATTTATCTTATTGGTGTTTGAGAGACCATCCTATGAGTAAATTGGTTTCCCTACGTTACTGCACCTCACAAGAGTAAATGGCTGCGCAGCGTGCTATATAAATGCAAGTTCTTTCCTTAATCCGTTAAAAATGCTCTTTCAGGCATGTTACCAAACTCCTAAAATATTATCTCGCAATTGTGGACAATTATCTTGTAAAATGCTCCTCTGTAAAACAGCCTCTTAAAATACTCGACACTAAAAGTGCATTCTTAATACATGCGACCAAGATCTTCCGCCCAGTCCTTATTTTGTTCAGCTGGAAGTAATTTGGAAAGAGATTGGGTAGGTGGTGCAAAAATTCTACGCAACCGAAGTGTACATGGGAACTCCCAGGTTTGGACCAACAATGGCCCAACAATCCAGGCTCGAATAGGCTCTCGATTAATATTGCGCAGCGCTCCCTTCCTCATTGTTCCTTGGTTGACCTGATCAGTTGCAGTGAATCCCAGTATCAAAGGATTACCCTCCGGTGGCAGCTGCATCCAGCTGACACGGTAATCACCAAAAGACTCAGAACCCAACAGCAGTAAAGGAACGCTGCCCGGCTTTCAAATCCCAATCGTCTTGCGTTCGCCTTGTCATATAAACAGGTGTGGAAGACCACATACATCAGTATCAGGATCGCATTCAGTTAAATGGGATGGCAGTTAACGGAAATACACGTATTTATCCAGCAACCTTTACGACCCCAGGACCTCCCAAAGCGCCTGATAAAGTATAGTCACCGTTGTAATGCAGGGAACGCGCCAGCCAATTTGCGCACAGCACGATCCCACCAACAGCAACGTGGTAATGGTCAGGTAATCTTTTTCAGTGATGTTGGTTGAGGGATTAATATGATCAGGGGTCGGGGAAGAACATCCCTGTGCGTCTTCTCGATGGTGCCACGGGATCTTTCACCTGCACCTGAGAGGGCAGTTTGGACCTCGGTTCTCGTCGGAAAGACAGCACCTCCAGCCCTCGGTCAGTACTGTATTGCAGTGCAGACTAGGTTACATACTCAAGTCTCCGAAGTGTGCCTATTAAATCTGAAAAAAAGCGACCTTTCTTTTTCCAAAATTTCTTGAAGTGTTTTTCTTTGAGAGGTGTTGATAAAACTAGCTTCAAAATAGCAGGAGAAAAGGTTAGACTAAATCATAAAGCATTGATTAGGTGACACCAAGATTGGGGTTTGAAAGCCAGCCGATTGTAAGAGGAAGGAATAAACTTGGGAACATTAGGAGCTCCGGAGATCCGTGGTCCAGGCAGAGAATTAGTTGGAGGAGGAAGCTGTGCCAATGAACTCCATTTTAATCCAGGGAAAATACGGGGAGCAGGAAGACAGAACACGAGAAGGAGGCTCGGAGGAGTTCCGACCAACTGGTGAAATGGAGATCTGAAACAGACAAAATAGCAGAAGCTGTTTTTTTGTTAGTTTTTCATTAATAAGCAATACCGTTATTATTATTATTGTTGTTGGTGGAAGCTATATAACAGGGATATATTCTTCCGGTTCAAGGATAAGTGGATAATGTGTCTGGCTCTCAGCCATGCTAATGATGACGTTCACATAATTAATGTGTACCAATAATATTAGGATCATTTAAAGAGTCAATGTAAAGCCTTTTATAAAAACTAATAAATCTTTGCCGATGGTTATACTGTGTTGCGACTTATAAAATCGATCACATTGAGATCCTTGACTCAATTGAAACATAATCCAGTCCAAGTGTAAGATTCCATCGCAACAATGCCATTGGATCATTCGTTTTATTGTCTAGAATTCCTAATCTAAGTGTCACACTCAGGTTTATGTGTCTAATTTCCCCCCTATCCTAGAGAACCAAGTGCATACAATCCATTCACAGACAATATTCACAGATCAACACCAACAACTTATATTTACATAACACCTTTAACATAATAAATCGTCCCAAGGTGCTTCTCAGAAGCATTATAGAACATAATTTGACACTGAGCCACAAAAGTAGACATTAGGTCAGATGATCAACGGCTTGGTCAAAGAGTTAGGTTTTAAGGAGTGTCCTGAGTGACAGATAGAGAGACGAAGAGGTGTAGGGAATGTATCCAGAGCTTCGGGACTGGGCAACTGAAGGCGCAGCCAACCAATGGTCGAGCAATTAAAATCAGGGATGCACAAGAGGTCAGAATTATAGGAGCACAGAGGGTTGTGGGGCTGTGGGGGACTACAGAGTTAGGGAGCTGTGAGGCCATGGAGGAATTTGAAAACATGGATGAGAATTTTAAAAATCAAGACTTTGCTTGACTGGAAGTCAGTCTATGCCGGCGAGCAAAGAGGTAATAGGGAAATGGGACTTGGTGCAAGTTAAGACATGGGCAGCAAAGTTTTGGATAGCCTCAAGCAGAACTAAAACAAAATATGATCAAGTTTCTGTGGATAGATAGATGGTAGATAGATCATAAGTAGATACATAGATAGTTAATTGATAGATAAATTATACTTTTATGCACAGATGAATCTCAGATACAACCCACACAGACCAAACGACAGATACATGATTTAGTGTCAATATTGATCCACACCAATAGAGAATGATGTTTTCTGTTGCATTTATTTGGGTTCAATCGCTATATCAATGACTTAGTTACAAGGAATTATATTACACTGGCAATCCAAACTTCAACCCAAAGCAGGTTAACTTCAACTTCAATCTTAACATTTCTCAGTGCTCTTTTAAGGTTGATAAAATAGATCTAACCTTCCTAATCAGAAGCCAAAGAAGAACATTCCTCTCTCACAACTTTATAAACTTTATAAGGGCGGCCCAGTGGTGCAGTAGTTAGCACCACAGCTCCAGCGACCCAGGTTCAGTTCTGGGTACTGCCTGTGTGGAATTTCTCTCTGTGACTGCGTGGGTTTCTGCCGGGTGCTCCGGTTTCCTCCCAGAGCCAAAGACTTGCAGGTTGATAGGTATATTGGCCATTGTAAATTGCCCCTAGTGTAGGTAGGTGGTAAGGAATATGGGATTAATGTAGGATTAGTATAAAGTGGGTGGTTGTTGGTCAGCACAGACTTGATGGGCCAAAGGGCTTGTTTCAGTGCTGTATCTCTCTATGACTCTATTTAGATGTCAGGGCAACTACCTGGGACAGAGTAAAGTGGGACACTGACTGTAAGTAACATGTAGGAGCAGGTTTGCCAGTGCTCTCAACTCACACATTCTGGGTATCTCAGGAGAACAACACAGGTGTGAATTCCTGGACCAAAATTGTAAATATTCCAGCTTGCCCTGACCTTGGTCATGTGTCAATCCCTTTGTTTGAGATTGGAATCAACCTGCACCTCCCTGGGTGAGTTGGGATGGGTGATTTCTGAGTGGAGGACAAGGAACTGCTGCAGTCATGGTTATTTGTTGCTCTCTCTCTCTCTGAAGTTTCTCTGTCAGGTAAAATGTTTTCTATTCCTTGCGCCCTTCCTGCAGGACCCTACTTACAATCACTGTATGCTTTTATAATTATCAATGATAGAATGAGTGTAAATTTCTCATCCTCCCAGCACACACTGTCTAACACATATACACACAAAACACACACTCTCACAAACACAAAAGCACACAGCAGGCGGAGGATGGTGACAAATTTCTCCAGGCAGCCAAATTTGAGGAGGAAGTTTCAAAATCCCTTCCGCTTGATAGAGTTGATGGCCTTTGTGAGGTCGAAGAAGGCCATGTATAAAGGTTGCTGCTGCTCCCTACATTTTTCTTGGAGTTGTTTTGCTGTGAAGATCATGTCCACTGTGCCTCTTGATGGACGGAATCCACACTGTGATTCTGGTAGGAGCTCTTCAGCCACGGGGAGGAGGTGGTTGAGAAGGACTCTTGCGATGACCCTCCCTGTGGCGGATTGCCACAGTCAGTCTTGTCACCCTTTTTTGAAGATGGTCACAATTGCGGTGTCTCGGTGATCCCCTGGCATGCTCTCCTCCTTCCAGATGAGGGAGATGAGACCATGTATTTGTGTCAAGAGTGCCTCTCCACCGTGTTTTAGAATTTTGGCAGGAATTCCGTCTGCATCGGCGGCCTTATTGTTTTTTAGCTGTCAGATGGTCTTTTTGATCTCATGTCGGGCTGGGGTTGCGCTGAGGTCGTGGAAGGTGTGTGGAATGTGGTCAAGGGAACTCACATCGTGGACTGAGTCGCGATTGAGAAGATCTTCGAAGTGTTCCTTCCAATGAGCTTTGACTGCCTCTCTGTCCTTGATCAGGTCACTCCATTCTTTTCTCACACATTCAAGCACACACATGCACTCATTCACACATACACAAAAATACAAACAGCTCACATACACAAACACACACACACACACACACACACACACACACACACACACACACACACACACACACACACACACACACACACACACACACACACACACACACACACACACACACTAAGATTGTACCAACTGGGTCAAAAAGACAATGTAAATCAATCTGTGCCTGAAAGAGAAACATAGGCCATTGCTTCACAACAATGCTAACCTCACTCTACTCTCAACAATTAATCTCATGATCTTAGAATGAGTAGAGCACTTCTAATTCACCAGAGTGACACATCTCTTCGACCAACCTATGGCCAGTTCATACTCTTGGCTTGTGGATGTTCCAAATAGGTTGGTATTGTAAAAGTTCTTTCCACTAAAATCCCCGTGGCAAGCATCATAACAAATCTTTCATTCTATCAGTCACAGGAAATGAAGGACACTATTCTAACCCACTGAACTATGCAGACTGCTGCAGTATATGCCTCTTGGCATTTCTTCAGAGACAAAGATTTTGGGAAGGTTGTAGTCATCGGTTGCAGGCCCGCTGGTGGCTAGTCAGGCCTATCCGTGCCCTGCAGATTCTCCCACAGCGGGTACTAGTGAAGGTGTAGTCGCTGCTGGGGGCAAATGGATCTATTCTTCTCCTTTTCTCTTTCATGCTGGTTCTTCGCTCAGTCTCAAAGGTGTCTGTAGCCCTCCTGATGTAGCATCTCCAGGCATCACGATCTAAGGCCTACGCTTCCCACTGGTGATGGTTGATGTGGCACACAGAGAGGGACTTCTTCAGGAAGTCCTTGAAACGTTTGCATGGGGCCCCTCTGTTCCTATTATCTGTGGTCAGCTCTCCATACAACACAATCTTGGGCAGGCGACTGTTGTCCATCCGGGCAATGTGACCCGTCCAACGCAGTTGGCTTTGCAGGAGGATGGTTTCGATGCTGGTGATGTTGGCTGTTTCCAGGACTTCAATGTTTGAGATGTGGTCCTGCCAGCGGCTCTTGAGGATGCTGCGGAGGCAGCGCTGATGGATGCACTCTAGAAGGTGTACATAACAGCGGTATAGGACCCATGACTCGGCACCATATAGAAGGGCAGTGAGGACTACGGCTTTGTACACTTTGCGTTTGGTCTGTGCTCTGAGGCTGTGGTTGCTCCACACTCATTTGTAGAGTCTGCCGAATGTACTGTTTGTTTTTGAAAGCTTATTGTCCACTTCCTTGTCTATGGTGGCATCAAACGAAATGACACTCCCCAAATAAGTAAATTGTTTGATGTCATTCAGCTCGGCTCTCTCAATGATAATGCTTGGTGGTCTAAATTCATCTTGGGGTGCAGGCTGACACAGGACTTCAGTTTTCTTTAAACTGATTTTTAGTCCGAAGAGTTGTACTGCCTCGGAAAAATGTGTTGTTATAGTTTGCAGGTCTGACTGACTGTGGGCCAGGAGAGCACAGTCATCGGAGAAAAGAAGTTCACGGATGAGTTTTCCTGGTGTCTTTGTGTGTGCCTGAAGATGCCTGAGGTTGAAAAGACCTCTATCAGTCCGGAAGTGTATATAAGCTCCTTCCTTAAGGTCTTCCGTTGCCTACTGCAGCATCATGCTGAAAAAGATGGTGAATATGGTCGGGGCCAGCACACATCCCAGCTTCACGCCATTGGAGATATGGAAGGGATTTGAGAGGTTGCTGTTTGTACTGATTTTCATGAAACTGCTTCACCATGGCCAGGAACCTGGGTGGGCATGCAAGTTTTTCAAGAATTTTTCAAAGTCCATCTCTGCTCACAGTGTCGAATGCCTTGCTGAGGTCTACAAAAGTGACGTGCAGGCCCTTGTTTTGCTCACAACACTTTTCTTGTAATTGTCTGCGTGCAAATACCATGTCTCTGGTGCCTCTGTTTGCTCTGAAACCACACTGCCTCTCTGGGAGGTTTTCTTCTGCAATGATAGGCACAAGCCTATTCAGAAGCCAGGATCTTCCCAGCAATAGAAAGGAGGGCGATCCCACAGTAGTTAGCGCTGTCTGATTTTTCTCCTTGGTTTTTGTACAAGGTGATGATAACGGCATCACGAAGATCCCGTGGAATCCTGCCCTGTTCCCAGCAGGCCGTGAAAAACTCATGGAGCTTGGTGTACAGGGCAGGGCCACCATGCTTCAAGGCTTCGGCTGGAATTCCATCAGCTCCGGGGGCTTTGTTGTTCTTCATCTGGTTGATGTCAGTCACTGTTTCCTTCAGAGTTGGGCTCTTAACTAGTTCTTCTTTGATAGGCTGTTGTTGGATGTGATTGATGGCATTATCATGCACTGTGAACACTGAAGAGAGTTTCAAAATGCTCCGACCAGCGATCCAGGACTGACTCTTTGTTGGTGTGTAGGGTATTGCCATTGGCGCTCTTCAGGGGATTTTCGGTTTGATATGCTGGTCCATAGGCAGATTTTAGTGTTTAATAGAAACTTCTTATGTTGCCAGTATCAGCATACAGTTGTGTTTTTTCCACAAGTGCGATCCACCAATCATTTTGGATGTTCCTCAGTTTACATTGTAGGTGCTGCATGCTTGACGGTAGGCTGTCTTTTTCTCTTGGCTGGCTGGCTGAGCCAGGTGAGCCTGATGAGCTGACTTTTTTATTTTTAGCAGATCTTGAATTTCCTTATTATTTTCATCAAACCAGTCCCTATTCTTCTTGGTGCTGGATCTGATGACCTCGCTGGAAGTATCCAGTATTGCAGCTTTGATGTGTTCCCAGAGTTCTTCTGGAGTGGAATCAGCAGTGAGATCAGGATGTTCCAGTCTGGTCTGTAAGGTTGCTTGATATCTATCTCTGCAAGATGAGGTTTGCAGGTTGCTGACTTGGAATTTCTTTGGGTTGTCTCTAGGCCTGTTCTTGGGCTGAGGCTTGAAGTGGAAGTTCAGCTTTGAACAAACGAGCCGGTGGTCTGTATGACAGTCAGTACTGGGCATGACTCTAGTATGCAGGATGTCCTTTAGGTCACACTGGTGCCAGTGTTTAGAGCGGGGATGCATCCATATGGTTTGGAAGCGATATTTTTGTTGAAAGACGGTGTGGGTTATGGACAGTTGCTTTTCTGCACAGAGTTCCAAGAGTAAACGTCCGTTTTCATTACAGTTTCCAACTCCATGGTTTCCATGCACTCCCTTCCATGCCAGGCTGTCATGGCCCACTCTGGCATTCAAATCTCCAAGGCCGATAAGTTTGTCCTTGGGAGGGGCATTCTGGATGAGTTCAAGGAGATCTGGGCAGAACATAATTTTGCCAGCTGGATTAGCCTTCAGGGTTGGAGCATAAACACTGATGAGGGTTGCATGCTGCTGGTCTTGGAGGGGCAGGCGCAGGGACATGATGCAATCGGAGTGGCCAATTGGCAGGCTTGAAAGTTTAGTGGCGATAGTCTTCTTCGCCATGAAGCCGACACCAAAGAGGCGTTGTTCACCTTGAGGTCTACCTGACCAATCGAGAGTGTAGCCAGTGCTGTGTTCTGTTAGGCCGTCTTGCTCCGAGAAGTGGACCTCACTCAGGGCCGCTATATCAATGTCTAGTCTGGTTAGCTCACGGGCCAACCGGGCTGAGCGTCGTTGGGGGCGGCTGTTGTCACCAGAGTCGAGCATTGTTCTCACATTCCAGCAGGTGAGTTTCACAATTGTTCTTCTTTTCCCACCTTTTGAAGCAAGGTTAGGAGTTCACGTTTCCTTCTCTGTCATAGTTTGACCACATTAAGAGATGCTCGTTGACCGCAGCAAGCCAACTGTGCAATAGGGAGCTGAGCATTTGTTTGGGCCACCTTTTCTAGGCCCCTCTCCAATTTCGGAGTGGTGCTGGCCTTCAAAAAGGTTGCTTTGTCACTCAGGGTGCTACCAGGTGATGATGTCATCTGTCGGTCATCATCAAAACGAACAGGATTGGAACTGTGGCTGCCAGTGCCATCTTGCACCTGCCATTTCGCCCCTTTCCCGTCACTACAGGACTTACTTGTTGAGTTGTAGTTGGAGTGGATGGATTTCCTTCCTGCCTTCTCAGTGGTGCTTTAAGATGGAGTACAGTTTGCACTGACTGACCCCACCCTTTAAGCCTGGAGCGCATCTGCCAAGGCCCAGTGAACTGGGACAGCGGCAGCGAGGATTTCAAACTGTAGATTTGGATTCAGAGTTTCCCTCTCCTCAGTGGTTTGCCGTCTAAGGCTTGAAGGGACCCTCCTTCCCTTGCTATTTTATCCATAGCTGGTATACCAACAATCGTAGTCCACGCAATATCGTGTGGTATGCTTTGCTCCAGAGCTTGAGCCGCTTGGAATCCTTCCACCCAGGCCATTACCTTTATCAAGAAAGACATCTGCCCAGGTGATGTCATGTTCATCATTTCTCCCCTCACTACGTTTCGCCTGTTAGCTGAGACAGTGTACTAAGGTGTGGCACTTGGAGCCAGCTGTGAGAGCTGGGTGTAGATGAGGACCAGTGATTCCAGTTCATCCTATAAATTGGATGCAGTTGACTGACAAGGGTACTACCTCTATCTGAACACCCGATACACCTCAATATGCAATGCTGTGGATAACACACATGTGATTATGATTGACAAGTCCTTGTCACAAAACAATTAGCAGCAACCCATGAAGGCTACTTCGACAGTACATCTCTGCCCTTTGATCTCTGCCAGAGAGGACAAAAACAGTAAAGATTGTAGAAACGCCATCACCTTTTAGTTTCCCCTCCAAGCTAGATCCAAACTGACCTGGACATACATGAGCATCCCTTCATTGTCACTGGGTCAATATCCTGCAATTCCTTACCTAACACAAATATGGGAGTATCAATACCACAAGGACTATAGCAGCTCAAGGAGAAGCCCACTAATACCTTCTTATGGCAACTGGTGAAGGATAATAAATGTGGCTTTGTCATTCTGGAAAGACATTTAAAAAAAAACACCCAAACTGGTACTGGAAAATTTCAACATTTGGTGATTCATTGTAAGCATCAGTAGGCTTCATTTTTACTGAGGTCCAACCTGCCAGTATACTATTCATACTTTCTGGAGACTTGAGCACACAATCTAGGCTTGGCAGTTCAATCCAGTACTGAGGGAGTGCTGTACTATTGGAGATGCCGTCTTTCAGCTGAGACATTAACCAAAGACTCTGACTGCCCACTAAGGTGAACTAAAATGATTCCTTGGCATTATTCGAAGAAGAATTTTTTTTTTAGAATTAGAACATTACAGCGCAGTACAGGCCCTTCGGCCCTCGATGTTGCGCCGACCTGTGAAACCATCTGACCTACACTATTCCATTTTCATCCATATGTCTATCCAATGACCACTTAAATGCCCTTAAAGTTGGCGAGTCTACTACTGTTGCAGGCAGGGCGTTCCACGCCCCTACTACTCTCTGAGTAAAGAAACTACCTCTGACATCTGTCCTATATCTATCACCCCTCAACTTAAAGCTATGTCCCCTCGTGTTTGCCATCACCATCCGAGGAAAAAGACTCTCACTATCCACCCTATCCAACCCTCTGATTATCTTATATGTCTCTATTAAGTCACCTCTCCTCCTCCTTCTCTCCAACGAAAACAACCTCAAGTCCCTCAGCCTTTCCTCGTAAGACCTTCCCTCCATACCAGGCAACATCCTAGTAAATCTCCTATGCACCCTTTCCATAGCTTCCACATCCTTCCTATAATGAGGTGACCAGAACTGCACGCAATACTCCAGGTGCGGTCTCACCAGAGTTTTGTACAGCTGCAGCATGACCTCGTGGCTCCGAAACTCGATCCCCCTACTAATAAAAGCTAACACACCATATGCCTTCTTAACAGCCCTATTAACCTGGGTAGCAACCTTCAGGGATTTATGCACCTGGACACCAAGATCTCTCTGTTCATCTACACTACCAAGAATCTTCCCATTAGCCCAGTACTCTGCATTCCTGTTACTCCTTCCAAAGTGAATCACCTCGCACTTTTCCGCATTAAACTCCATTTGCCATCTCTCAGCCCAGCTCTGCAGCCTATCTATGTCCCTCTGTACCCTGCAACATCCTTCGGCACTATCCACAACTCCACCGACCTTAGTGTCATCCGCAAATTTACTAACCCACCCTTCTCAACCCTCTTCCAGGTCATTTATAAAAATGACAAACAGCAGTGGCCCCAAAACAGATCCTTGCGGTACACCACTAGTAACTAAACTCCAGGATGAACATTTGCCATCAACCACCACCCTCTGTCTTCTTTCAGCTAGCCAATTTCTGATCCAAAGCTCTAAATCACCTTCAACCCCATACTTCCGTATTTTCTGCAATAGCCTACCATGGGGAACCTTATCAAATGCCTTACTGAAATCCATATACACCACATCCACTGCTTTACCCTCATCCACCTGTTTGGTCACCTTCTCGAAAAACTCAATAAGGTTTGTGAGGCACGACCTACCCTTCACAAAACCATGCTGACTATCGCTAATGAACTTATTCTTTTCAAGATGATTATAAATCCTGTCTCTTATAACCTTTTCCAACATTTTACCCACAACCGAAGTAAGGCTCATAGGTCTATAATTACCAGGGCTGTCTCTACTTCCCTTCTTGAACAAGGGGACAACATTTGCTATCCTCCAGTCTTCCGGCACTATTCCTGTCGGCAATGACGACATATAGATCAAGGACAAAGGCTCTGCAATCTCCTCCCTAGCTTCCCAGAGAATCCTAGGATAAATCCCATCTGGCCCAGGGGACTTATCTATTTTCACACTTTCCAAAATTGCTAACACCTCCTCCTTGTGAACCTCAATCCCATCTAGCCTAGTAGTTTGTATCTCAGTATTCTCCTCGACAACATTTTCTTTCTCTACTGTAAATACTGACGCAAAATATTCATTTAACGCTTCCCCTATCTCCTCTGATTCCACACACAACTTCCCACTACTATCCTTGATTGGCCCTAATCTAACCCTAGTCATTCTTTTATTCCTGATATACCTATAGAAAGCCTTAGGGTTTTCCCTGATCCTATCCGCCAATGACTTCTCGTGTCCTCTCCTCGCTCTTCTTAGCTCTCCCTTTAGATCCTTCCTGGCTAGCTTGTAACTCTCAAGCGCCCTAACTGAGCCTTCACGTCTCATCCTAACATAAGCCTTCTTCTTCCTCTTGACAAGCGCTTCAACTTCTTTAGTAAACCACGGCTCCCTCGCTCGACAACTTCCTCCCTGCCTCACAGGTACATATTTATCAAGGACACGCAGTAGCTGCTCCTTGAATAAGCTCCACATTTCGATGGGGGGAGTCCTGGGGAGTCCAGGACTGGGGAGTCCTCTGGTGTTTATCGCTCAACCAGCATCAGTAAAAAAAAGATTATCTGACCAGTTATCTCATTGCTGTTTATGGGATCTTGCTGTACACAAATTGGCTGCCACATTTCCTACATTCCAACAGTGACTAAAGCACTTCTAAAATACCTGATTGGCTGTAAATCACATTGGGACATCCTGAGGTAGTGGAAGGTGCTATTTAAATGAAAGTTTCTTGCTTCCACAGAGTCCACAGAAACAGCTGATGTGGGAAATGGAAATGTATCATGATACTGAACATATAGATCAGACTGGGTAAGGCCAGAAGCTTTCAGTTCCCTAAGAGACATTAATGAACTAGTTGGGTTTTTTACAACATTCTTTATTCCCGCTTTATGGTCACTTTCACTGACACCAGGTTTTTATTTCCAGATGTTTCAAACAATTTCCAAACTCCCATGGTGGGATTTGGAAGTGTAGTAAACATTGATGGAAATAGTAATAGAATTCAAGAGGGCATAGTCTGGCGGAATGGGCAGACATGGGGCAGATGAAATTCAAAGCAGAAAAGTCTGATACATTTTGGTAGGAACAATGAGGACAGACAATACATGCTAAATGGAGCTCTTTTAAAGGGAGTGCAAAAAGAGAGACAACTGGGGGTGCTTGTGCATAAATTGTTGAAGGAGACAGGGCAGGTTAACAAAGCTGTTAATAAAGCATATGGGATCCTGATCTTTATTAATCGAGGTATGGAGTACAAAAACCAAGAAATATGTTAAACCTAGATAAAACACTAGTGTGGCCCCAGCTGGAGCATCGTGTCCATTTTTGGGCACCACACTTTAAAAAAAGGATGTGAAGATTTTGAGAATGGTTCCAGGGATGAGGGATTACAGGTATGTGGATAAACTGGAGAAGTTGGAGTTGTTCTCTTTGGAGCACAGGAGGCTAAAAAGAGATTTGATAGAGGTGTATAAAATCATGACGGTTTAGATAGAGAAAATAAAGAGAAGCTTGTTCCAATGGCTGAAGGGTCGATAACCAGAGGACACAGATCTTAGGTGGTCAGCAAAAGAGTCCAAGACACAAGGAAAAAGTTAAGTAACTTTCAAAAGGGAATTGGATAAATAATTGAAGGAGAAACTTGCAGGTATATGGGCAAAGAGTGGGAGAGTGGGACTAGCTGGATTGCACTTTGAAAGAGCTAGCACAGATTTGATGGGCCGATTGGCCTTTTGCTGTGCTGTACTATTCTTTGATTCTTTGACTTCATGGTCTACTAGATTATTAGCCCAGACCTCTGTCTTAACAGCCCAGTAATGTAGCCACTACATTACTCTGCCCTTCATTAATGTTCCTCAGCATTTTACCTTAAAGAGTACACAGAAGAAAATGTAATTGAAGAAATAACACTTAAAGAACCAAATTTGACATTCAGGGTTTCAGTCTGCTGATTATTATGGTTAAAGTGGATATTCTAGCTGACACAATTACATTTTTTAGCAGGCCTCTTCATGCTTAATGTGCCGGTGGCACCTAAAAAGAATCTGATATCAATGCACCTGCACTCTTGGAAGTGTCTATAAAGTTGAAGTAAAAGTTATTGTTCATCAGTAATAAAGGTAACATGCCTGGTATTAGAAAAAAGAATGTAGATCCATACAGAGCGTGGAGGTAGTATACAAGGCAATGGGCCAAAGTGCTGGAAAATGGGATTAGAATAGATAGGCTTGATGGCCGGCGCAGACACGGTGGGCCGAAGGGCATGTTTCTGTGCTGTATGACTCTATGACTCCTCAGTATTCAAAGAGGATGGAAATAGGGCCAGCGTTTCCAAAGGATTTTGGATATCTTGGATAAGTCAAAGCAAAATACTGCAGATGCTGGAAATCTGAAATAAAAACAGAAAGTGCTGGAAATACTCAGCAGGTCAGGCAGCATCTGTGGAGAGAGGGGCAGAGCTGACAAATGTGAAACGTCGAGTATTTCAAGCACTTTCTGTTTTTATTTTGGATATCTTGGAGTCAGGCTGTAAATAAATTTCTACCATGCAAAAGCCACTGTGGTACATTCTTGGCCAGTTAAGCTGAGCATTACAGAGCAATGAACGGCATACATTTGCCCAGTCTGAGGTTTTTAGCTGCCTTCCTATTTTCCAAACCCGTGCAAATCTTCAAAACAGAAACTGTCTGCAGCATTTGACAGAAGTCAGGTCACCTTCTGATAGTTAATCTGGTGTGGAGAAGGGTTGGTGATAAAAAAAAAAATCTCCAGGACACTTGACTCAGAGAGTGAGCTTGTAAAAGTGAGGTCTGGTAGGATGAGCCTTGTAATGCAAGAGGTCAAGATCAAGACCCCTTCTCCAAAAAATGTACAGGAGGTAACCAACACTGTGCAGCTGTTTACAGATAAGAACCACGGATAGTCAGCGAGAAGGGGTAGAACAGAGCTGGCTGAAACAATCGGGACAAGATACAAAATAATTCGAGGCCGACAAAGCAAGTTGTTATCAAGGTGATGGGAGCTGACTTCTTCCTTCTAGTGCTCTAATTTCTGGATTACCGGATGAAATGTTAATGTGGGATATTTCAGCAGTTTGGTCTATGTACTAGTGCTGGTTTAACTAAAAGTAAATAATCCTGAGAGCATTATCTATCTGCAGAAAATAAAATATACACTGTCTATATTATTCTGCTGAGATTGTTCAATGTGGCTGACTGGTCTGTTTCTGTATGCAATTCCGTGTAAAATGCGTTGTGTGCAGTCAGTTTGTCCTCCAATTTTACTGTCTTTATTTAGTTTAGAGATACAGCACTGAAACAGGCCCTTCGGCCCACCGAGTCTGTGCCGACCATCAACCACCCATTTATACTAATCCTACACTAATTCCATATTCCTACCACATCCCCACCTGTCCCTATATTTCCCTACCACCTACCTATACTAGGGGCAATTGCTAATGGCCAATTTACCTATCAACCTGCAAGTCTTTGGCATGTGGGAGGAAACTGGAGCACCCGGAGGAAATCCACGCAGACACAGGGAGAATTTGCAAACTCCACACAGGCAGTACCCAGAACTGAACCCGGGTAGCTGGAGCTGTGAGGCTGCGGTGCTAACCACTGCGCCACTGTGCCGCCCTTATTATAACAAAACAATATCTTGAAATACTCAGTAAAGCAGCAACATTGCATCACTTCAGATTAGTATTTTTAAGCTGTTGACAATGACAGTCAAACGTGGATTCATCGTTTACTGCCTCAGAAACAAATGATCAAAAAAGCAGAAAATAGGTTAAAGAGTTTAGAGCTGTAGTCACCTTTGAGCAAGATTTGCTGCACCAACTTAACTTACCGCCTTGTCTGGCATCCTGCCTTCCTATCCGTGCAGTAAGTTCACAAAAAGTAAAATGCTAACTGGGGATCTGAAGACTTGTCTGCTACGGTCGTACGTTTCGAAATAATGGCGAGGAAAGTCACACAATGTTTCAATACTGGTATCTGTATTGAGGCTGTGCTTGTGCTGACAGGTTCAATTGAACCGCTTTACCAGTTTTGAACACCATGAGGCGCTGTTACCCACATTTCTTTGCTCATTTTTTGCAGACGAAGAAGAGGAAATAGTATTATTGTGTAGTTTGATGTCATATTATTTTGTCTGTGATAAGAAATCAACCCTATCTCACTGCCACGTGCAAAGGGACAATGAAGCATCCGAATCACATACTATTTCTGTGAAGTGAGTATGGCAAATATTGAGATTTTTGTCACCTGCAATATATTTATGAGATCCTAGGTTTGCATTTCAAAAACTAAAGGCTCGCTAAGCAGGCCTCATGGCGTTTCAGGTTTTGATGAAAGAACATAAAGTTCACTCAATATCATCGAAATATCTACAATGAATGGTTGGTGATCTTAAAAAGTACCTTGGAGTTATTTAACTTTATTTTACTAATTCTGTTGTCCGGAGATAAAGTCTTTCTCCTTGTCTACCTGTCTGTATACAGATAGTCACAAACCTTGAGAGGGTGATATGTAGATAGACATATGCAGTTTTTTACTCAGCTGACATATGATGTTAATTTTCAGTAACTAGGCTACCTAGTGACCCCAGGACGAAGGTTTTATTTTGAATTGTATTTGAGGGTTTTTCTCTCAGTTACAGCTTATATGTAGATGATTTCGGTTCTTTTGTTTGTAGTTAAACAGTATGCACTGCATTAGAGTTTTATTGAGTATGTAAGTAGTGGGGTAGATAAAGGGGAACCAGTAGATGTAGTATACTTGGATTTCAAAAAGGCATTCGATAAGGTGTCACACAACAGTTAATATGCAAGATAAAGGCTCAGGGACTTGGAAATAATATATTCGCATGGATAGAGAATTGGTTAATGGGCAGGAAGCAAGTTGGAAGGTTGTAACTAGCGAAGTGCCATAAGGATCAGTGCTGGGCCTCAGCTATTTCCAATCTATAATAATGACTTCGGTGAAGAGACAGAGAGTAATGTATCTAAGTTTGCTAATGATACAAAGATAGGTGGGAATGTAAGCTGTGAGGAGGACACAAAGAGGCTGCAAAGAGATATCGACAGGTTAAGTAAGTGGACAACAAGGTGGCAGATGGAGTATAATGTGAGGAAGTGTGAGGCTGTTCACTCTGGCAGTAAGAATAGAAAAGCAGAATATTTTTAAACAGTGTGAAACTTCTAAGTGTTGATGTTCAGAAAGATTTGGGTGTACTTATACAAATGCATGTAATATTTGCACACAAAAACACATAGGTACAAAAATATAGAGTTACCTATAATGACGTTCATATGCGCAGTCACAGACGTACATATATTTTATATGTAAAGCACACATGTATATGCTCACAGTCATGATAAACAAACAATCACATTATAAGTGCACCATTTATAAATACACACAGCTCACTTATGTATCTGTTCAGTCACAGATACACAAACAAATATATATGCTGTATAAGTTTATATGTGCTGTAAATATTTTAATGTTTCATTTCATATAGCGATTATGCACATTTCTGAGAAGATGGTTTAAGAAAGTTAACATGCAGGTACAGCAAGCAATTAGGAAGGCAAATGGCAAGATGGCCTTTATTGCAAGGGGATTGGAGTACCAGAATGAGGAAGTCTTGCTACAATTGTACAGGACTTTTGTGAGGCCTGGTTTACTGTGCACAGTTGTGGTCTCCATTTCTAAGGAGGGATATACTTGGCTTGGAGGTGGTACAATGAACGTTCATTAAACTGGTCCCTGGGATGAGAGGGTTGCCCTATTATGAGAAGCTGAGTAAATTGGGCCTATACTCTTTAGAGTTTAGGAGAATGAGAGGTGACCTTATTGAACATACAAGATTCTGAAGGGGATTGACAGGGTAGACACTGAGAGGTTGTTTCCCCTGGCTGGAGAATTGAGAACACAGGGGCACAGTCGCAGGATAAGGGGTCAATCATTTAGGACTGAGGTGATGAGAAATATCTTAACTCAAAGGGCTGTGAATCTTTGGAATTCTCTACCCCAGAACGTTGTCTATGCTCCATGTTGAATATATTTAGATGACAGATTTTTGTTCTCTCAGTGAATCAAGGGCTATGGGGATAGTGCGGGCAAGTGGAATTGAGGATGAAGATCATTCATGATTGTATTGAATGGCAGAGCAGGCTCGAGGGGCCGAATAGATCAGCACGCACCCCCCACCACCCCCCCCCCCCCCCCCCAATCTTTTTATTGACATTTTAATACCTTTTTTTCAATAAATCATGTGTGTTAATTTTCGCACATTCTGACCGTGAGCACTAACAGTATTATTACTTCTCGTGCCCATTTTGACGAAGGCTTTTAATTACTGAAACGCCGCTGTCATGGCGAACTCATCTTAACAGAAAAATTCGTATTGTTTCCAATCCTGCGCCTGTTATTGAAATGCAGGGAATATTCGCAGACAAAAGCACAAAGGTACAAAAATATAGACTCACCTACAACGACGTTCATATGCACAGTCACAGATGTACATATATTTTATATATAAAGCACACATGTATATGTGATGATAAAGTCATGATAAAGCCATAATCACATTATGAGCGCACCATTTATAAATACACGCAGCTCATTTGTGTATCTATTCAGTCACAGATATACACACTTGCATATATGCTGTATAAGTTTATTTGTGCGATCAATATTTTAATGTTTCATTTCATATAGCGATTACGTTCATTTCTGAGAAGACGGTTTACGATGAACTCAGTGATTTTTCCCATGCCAATTGATTCCCCACATTAGCAATCCTCTTACAGACTTTCTGTTATTAATATAATTATGTGGGGAGAAAACATTCATTTAAAAAATCCTAGGTGGAATAATATTAGGTGCAAAAAACAAGGCGAGAGGTTTTTTTTTTATCATCTTCAAACTAGATCCAGAAACCCCGTCTAAAACCCAACTCACGTTCCTAACAAAAAACCTTGCTTCCCTCCTGCAAAAGCCATGCTACGAATAATTCGTACTCTGTACTCAACGTTACCTTTCTAATTATTTTTAAATGTCAACATTTCCAGACTTCAGTATGCATCAATGCGAGCCCCACACGACTAACCTTACGCTCAAAGAAGCCATCCTGCAATGTACATTAAATGTCTATTAATAGACAGTAAGGTTATATTTCAGGTGGGGGGGGTGTGTGTAAGTATATTCATTCATTGGGGTGATTGTTTTTTTTAACCCTGTAACCAAATATTTTTTTGAAAAAAGCTTCTTCATAAAACTTTCAGCACGCTCGTTGCAGGCTCGTTAAACTGGCACGCTGGTCGCTACAAAAAAACAAACTTGTCATAAATTAAGCTCTGGTGGAGGTGATGGGTCTAGACTGACGGGCAATAAATTGTTTGCAGGAGGTGAGAAGTATTGCAGCGAAGTCGTGAAACACACAGAGACCACCCAGCTTCCAAGATGCAGTCCTGGGAGATCCAAAAAAATAAACTCGAGGATGGAGTTGGGTTGGTTTCAAAATAAAATACATTCCTCCTCTTTTGGGCTGTTTCGGGTCCATGCAAACCACTGAAGGGGTTGGATAACGAGGTGCAAGAACTAACTATTTTTAAGTGAAAGAAAAATCAAAGCGTTTCTATAAAAAAAAAATTTTCTCGTTCTTTTAAATTAAAATTAGGGCTATGGCAGTCAGGGTTTGAATGAAAATTCTATAAAACTGCATTGAACTTGATGTAGAAATTTACAAAGTTGAGGCGGTTGTCAATTCTTCTAAAGACTTTCGAAAAAATGTGAACACCTTAAAAAGGTTCTTTAGCCAACTATTGAAATATCTAAAATTTCTATTCATATGTATATAAGTATATAACATATTAAATTTGATTCCTCGTCTACTTCTGATCCTGCCACTCTGACCCCTAACCATACACTGGAAAATAAAGAAGACTTGCATTTATATAACGGCTTTCATGACCTCACGCCTTCCCAAAGCCCTTTACAATGCTTTACAATGAAGTTCTTAGGAAGTGTAATCACTGTTGTAATGTAGGAAACACAGCAGCCAATTTGTACACAGCAAGCTCCCACAGACACCAATGTGATAATGACCAGATAATCTGTTTTAGTGATGTTGGTTGAGAGGTTAATATTGACCTCAGGACACTGGGGAGAACTCCCCCTGTTCTTCTTCAGTGCAGTGCCACAGGATCTTTTACTTTCACTTGAGAGGGCATACAGAGTGTCGTTTTAATGCCCGGGTATCTCCAATAATGGAACACTTCCTCATTGCTACACCTAAAAGTCTGCCTAGATTTTGTGTTCAAGTCTCTTAAGTGGGACTATGAGTCCGCAGCTTTCTGAGCCAGGAGGGAATTAGATTTAATATACAGTCAAGGGTACATAGTTCTGTGGTTAAAACGCTACTTTCACAGTAAATGTCAGGGATGGACAGTGCTGAGGTGGTGGAGGTCTAGCAGGTCTTAATCAACCCTGAATCATTTCCTGAGAGCTTGCCAGTTTAATCATGATCATTTCTAGTTAAAGGTGTTTTTATTCTGAAACGTGAAACAATATTTCGTGGAGATTATTAGCAAACCTGAAAGTGTTGGAAAATTGAAATTTTAAAAACCCTAAAATTGCTGGGACTACATAGCAGGCCCATCAGTATGTGTGTGTGTGTGTGTGAGAGAGAGAGAGAGAGAGAGAGAGCGAGAGAGAGAGAGAGAGCGAGAGAGAGAGAGAGATGGTTAATGCTGGCATTGGTATCCTTGAGCAATTGGAGGTCGTGGTGTAGTGGTGATGTCACTAAACTAGCATTCCAAGACTGCTGCTCTACGGATACAGGTTCAAATCCTACCACAGCAACTGAGGGAATTTGAGTTTAATAAATAAAAATTCTGCATTTGACAGTTAGTCTTAGAGATGGTGCCATGCACCTCTTATCAGTTTTTCTAAAAATAAAATCTGGTTTCCTAATGTGCTGACCTACATGTGACTCCAGAACTGCCCTCTGAAATGTCCTAGCAAGACACTTGGTTGTCAAGGGATGGACAAGAAATGCTGGCATTTCCAGTGATGCCTATATCACATGAAAGAATTTTTAAAAATCCAATTAATGCATCTCTAACAGAAATGTCACTGTGTCTTCTTGCTTTGTTAGACAATGGTTGACTTGCTGTTAACTGTGGCTCAGTGGGTAGCACTTTTGCCTCTGAGTTGGAATGTTGTGAGTTCAGGTCCCAGAGATCTAAGTACATAATCCAGGCTATTACTTCAGTGCAGTACTGAAGGAAAGCTGCACTGTCAGAGGTACCGTCTTTCAGCTGAAATGTTAAACTGAGGTCCTGTCTACCCTCTCTGATGGTTGTAAAAGAACCCATGGCACATTTTAAAAAAAATCAGGGGAGTTCTCCCCATTTCCTGGCCAATATTTATCCCTCAGCCAATGTTACTAAAGAACATTATCCGGTCTTTTATCTCACTGCTCTTTCCGGGACCTTGCTGTGCACAGTGGTGATGCATTTTCTACATTGCGACAGTGATTATACATTGCAAATAAAAGGACTTCATTATCTGTGAAGTACTTTGGTCCTGAGATTATGAAAGGTGTTGTATGAATGCAAGTTCTTTCACTTATTGTGTGAATCTGACATCTTCTGTTTTTATTGCTGGTTGAATGGGCCCACTTTAATCTTGTGCTGGCTTTATGATCATAGTTAATATATGTTGGCTGGGATTTCTGTATATATGTTCATGTGCCTGGCCATGTTTCTTTGCCTTGATGGATAGTAAAAGTTTATACCAAAGAGTCTTGGAAGCCACATTATTATAGGATTGTCAGTCCTCCAGGATTGTCTTGGAATCTTCAGAAATTAAAGAATTAGCTCCCTGACATGGCTGCAAGCAGCCCTGAAGAAAAATCATAAGGCCATAAAAATATGGGAGATGGGGGAAAGAAGATAGTTGACTGACAGTCAAGAATCATGCAATTGTGTAAAAAATATTCTGTTCACACAGTGGTACCTCATCTCTGAATCAGAGGGTCATTGCATTCAAGCCCCACTCCTGAGACTTCAGCATGTAATCTGGGCTGACACTTAGTCCAGTACTAAAGGAGTGTTGCACTGTAGAAGGAACCATCTTTCAGATGAGCTGTTAAACCATCTGCCCTCTTTGGTGGATGTAAAAGATCCCAAGGCACTTGGAAGAGTGGTGGATGAGGTCTCTTCACCATTATTTATCCTCAACCAGCACCTTAAACTGTACAATCTGGTCATTTATTTCATTACTGCCAGTGGGACCATACTGTGCACAGATTAACTGATGCATTTTCCACTTTACAACAGTGACTGCAATACAAAAGTACTTCATTGGCTGTAAAGAGCTTTGAGACATCTTGGGATTGCACCAGGCACCACATAAATGCAATTTCTTTCTTTACCTGTAATATTTGTTTCCTGTCCTGTGTGCATTAATGGTGCCATTATAAAACAGTCATTGATTTGACATCACTGCTAACTTAGATTGATACAAAGCCAGCAAACTCAAAATATGCTGCTACCTACAAGTTCCTGCTAATTCACAGAATATGGATCTGAGTGTATACATGTGATAGGCTGCATCGCCCAGCAAGGCTTTTCCTGTTCATCACTGGTCGTATATTCATAGAACTTACACACATGCACAGATCCATACTTACTAGCATCTGAATGCCAATTACATTTGTAATGTTAACGATGGATGTTGGAATGACAAGTTTTCTGGTAACACACAAAAGATGAATAATGAAATTGTGGTTACTAAGTGGATTAAATGGTCTGATATTGCTGGCTATAACACAGAGGTATAGATTATTCCACAGGTATAACTGTAGCTACATTTAACAATGACATCAAATAGGCACCTAACATCTGAAACTGGTTAAAGGCGGCAGTATAATTCCAACCATATATTGCATGAGTTTGTGAAGCCTCCTTAAGGTGATACCACATCAACCAAATCTGACTCTGGATACTTCACAGCCTAGTTACACTCCCCAGTATTTCTCGATGCAAAGGTGAAATCATCTCACAATGATTAAAAAAAAGTATTTAGTACAAACCAGTTTATAACACAGAGCCTGGTCACATCTGTGCCAAGCATTCATTTCACTTCTAACTAGTATAGCATTGTGGTAATCAACTAAAGAAAACTTAACAACTTTTGCGAAGAAACCCAGGTAACATGAATCAATTTGGTACACATTTCATTACATTTGAAGTACAGAAATGAGGCACCCTTTAATTTATAATTTAAATTTCAAAAGCACAGAATGGCATTCATTTCACTTCATTGAATTTGTATGTTGATTACAAATTCTTGTCAAGCATATATTTCTTTTGTTACCAACACTTAAGGAGCAAGTTGACATGCATCAGCAAGTGTTGTACAGTTTCTGACAGGTATTTTAATCAATGTTTGCAGACTCTCTTCACCAAACGAGACATGTTAGAAACCGCAACAAACAGCGCTACGTGTTACCTGTCAGGAAGAAAAATAGAGAATTTAAAAAAAAATTAAAATTGGTGTGTTATTGTTGAGAAACGTGTTATTAAAAGCTAAACATTCTAGGAGACTGGGAGGATTAATTTATTGGGTTTGGGATCAAATCCAATTTAGATGAAAAGGTTGGCCTAAAAATTACTGTGCATATTAGCATACAAACGATGAAGTGCTTTTCACATCCGCAGCATGTGCCAAGGCACCTCACAACCAATTAATTACTTTAGATGTGTAGCCACTATTGTTATGGAGGCAAATACAACTGCCAACGTGTTCACAATACAGTCCCACTAATAGTAATGAGATTAAATTCGTGTTAATCTGTTTGGTAGTGGTGGCTAAGGGATAAATGTTGGCATCTGGAGAACTTCCCCTGCTTTTGTTTCAATGGTTGGCATTGTTTTAACGTCTCAGCTGATAGACAACACCTCTGACAACGCAGCACTCCCTCAGTACTGCACTGAAGCCTCATCCGAAATTACGTGCACAAGGCCTGGAGTGGGACTTAAAAGGCACTACCACTGAGCTAAGCTGCCATTTTAAGAGTATTTTTACCTTTATTAAGATAGCAGACAAAATAATGTCATACCAACACAATAAATGTTCATATGCAAATGTTAAATACAATCATTTCTAGCCGTAAATATTTCCTTTCTGTGTGAATCGGAAATGAATGTGAAATGAATTTGCCAAGTCACTACCCACTTCCTTGCTTATCATTGGGAAACTTAGTTGAGGGCGAAGGATTATCGCCAAGGTTGAAAACAATAAGGAAGAAGACCACAACATTCTGAGTGTCTATCAGTTTTTAGTTAATTATTCCCTTGTTATGTCTTGAGCAGGGTACTGTACATGTGCAGTTCACTAAGTGGGCTCGGCAGGACACCCTCCATTCTGCTGTGTATTGTCTCTTTCCGCTCTACATGTGGACTGTGGATAAACTGCTCTGGCACAAGGGTCATTGAGGAACACCTCAGAATGCTGGATATGTCACATTGACAGGTTAGGACAGAGTTTTGGGATTCACCAACTCGGGATTTGGCACATAAGGGTTCCACTTTTTTTTAAAAAATCCAACTATTAAGGGAGTTCTGACTGTTTTAGTTGGGAGTAGCTGGAAACTTACACGTGCTAATAGAAAATGCCCTCGTTGAGGTTTTTCAGGCCAAAGTTGCCCTCTGCCCAAGGTTCGCCTTCTGTCATTGAAGTAGTTAAGGGTGAGGGTGAGATCAGGTAGAATGAACAAAGGCTCCGCTTTGACTGCAGGGCCTGGACGGCGTACACCCTCTGGGAAACCTCTGAGACCTGTAGTGGAACAGCCAAATTTATCTTGATGTGAGTGAGTTCCGAGTGAGGCCCAAAGACGTCACTCGAAGCAGGCCTATTGGAATCAGATTTCATTCCGTTTCTGCATCATTAACTGAAATTCGTCCCTGCTAAGAACCTTTTTTTCTGCTTCTATCTGTGGCATCCTTCTGCAAAGATCAGTCAGAGATTTCATGCATCAATTTGCGTTCTGTGTTGCATACCCTACCCTCCGTTTGATTATTGTGCAAGGCCCTGTGTAGTCTTGAATTTTCCGTTCGCTAAATTACTGTGGATAGGAATAGTGTAGTCAGAGACCAGTTCATACCCAGCCGCCCTCCATGCATTTTCTTTGATTCAGTGTCATCTTGATTTTTTTGAGCAGAGATGGCGAGCTGGAAAGAAGTGACTTTTTTTTTCTTTCCATTCACAACAGTGGTGAATTCACCCAGTGTTGTGAAGCAAGTTGAGAAATGTTGATAAGACGCTATATAAATGAAAGTCCATTTTAGTCTGTGCATAACTGTAGGTTTTAGAGTCAACGGAACTTGTCATCTGACTTTGCCTCGTGGATATGGACAGGAGCTGAGGGCGGTGTGAGTAGCCAAGGGTCAAGGGAACAGATGTACAAAATTCGTAATTTTTAGTTTTCTAATGAGTGATGAAGACACAGCAACGTGGGACTAAATATGCGACTTCCAGAACGAAATTCTAGGCTGGTTATTGAAACTGCTGTGAATAATGTCCATTAAAACATTTTTGAAGCAATTCTATTTTATACACGTAAACACATATACATATAATATACATAAAATACAGATGGACTTTGCAAACCTACTTGTGACAATAAATAATAATACATGTTCAACAATCCACGAGCAATATCAATACTTGTGAAATCGTTTAATTCGATTTTTTTAAGTACACAAACGTACCAATGCATTGTGGCTGCCAAGTCAGGGTTTGTGAAGGGGAATTAAGTCCTTTCTCAGACCTAGGGGTCTGAATGGTCTCCAGAAATTGGGCCAGACTTCGTCTGTGCAATTGAAGTATTAGCTCAGCCCCGCCCCACCCCCGCCCCCGCCCCCTTCGCTGTCAATCTTTCACCTCCAAAATGTGAATCACCCAACCACATTGGAGGTGGCAGAAACGTCATGTCATCAAACGTCCAATCAGGGTCACCCACCGCCATCTGTCAACAAACAATGTAAATAAAGTGCAGAAAGCGAGATGCCGTGGCTCCCCAACTGAAGATTTCGCGGATTTCTTGCTTTTTTTTTCTCTTCCTCTCTTCTTCCAGATCGAATGCCTGAAGCTAAATCGGTAGCAGGAGGTAGTCTGAGGCGTTCCAGAGATTTCTCCAAACGGAAAAAAAAAGGCGGATGTGCGGAGATTCACTTTCAGCTGTGGGCAACCCGGGCAGAAAAGCAAGGAAGCTGCAATCTTGGAATTGGTTCTGACTGAGAGCAAAGAAGGATTTGATTCTCCCTCGTTTACATACGCACAAATACACATTAATTTAAAAAAAAAATGTCAGTTCAAGGTGGCTCCTTGACGCCTTTCACCATCCAAGATATTCTCACCCGGGGCAATGACACTCGGCTGAGTCGGAATTCGCACCCGGAGCGGCTGAAACTGGAGCCCCAAAGCTTGAATTCGCATTGCGACTCGGGCAAAGGGGCTGCTTTGATGGGGGAGAGACGGACCCCGCTGATCGTCATCAGAATCGACCAGGACCAGAACGAGACTTTAACCAGCGGCTCCCTGGAAAGCGAGAGCCAGCAGCCGGCGCAGGAAGATCTGAACGGCGACCTGCAGCCCGAGGGGAATGAAAGGCGGCGGCTGGATATGGAGTCTCTGAATGAGGAGTCCAGCGAAGGGAACAGTTGGGAGAATAGCGGCGAGAAGTTCGATAAAGGTGAGCTGCAGCACTTTAAAAGGGGCTGCTGAAATATCCAGAAACATCTTCCTTAAAAAAAACTTCTGAAATGAATCATATTACCGTTCAAATCACTGTATCAGGAATCACACCAGACTTTAAAATTACACCTGCCCAATTGTTTAGGAAATTGGAACATTTAAAAAAAAAACAACCTTCACATCTGTTTTGGATATGTTGATTGCAATTTAATTGATTGATTTAACAATTACTTTAAAAAACTTTGTTGCGAGTATTTTACTGTTACTGTTTGCCAGCTTTAACTTCTGAAACGGACTTGAAATTGACAAGAGGGAAGCGTTGCGCTTCCTTTCTTCGCTCCCTCGTCCATTATTCTAAGTGGTAAATCTGATTTTTAAAGATTGTAGCAATGGCGCGAAATCGATACATAGGCTTTTGTGAAGAGTGCAACTATTTTATCAATAAACACGCGCTTGGTGAACGAGCTGTAAGCCTTGTAAAAGTAATTTATATGTGTTTACACTGAATGCCAACGAGTCTCGTGAAATCGTTAGGATTTTAAAGACTGATATTTTGCACTTAGAAAGTTTCTGTGAAAAATGGATACTTCCTTTTCGGGACCTCAAATCATTGCTCTAAATATGAAACGGATTATTTTAAAGAGTATCAGATTTTATAATCTGATGCACTTTAAATAATTCCTTAATTTTAGCATTCTGTTAAGTCGTGTAAACAGTGTAGTAAATGTGTCCTTTCCAGTGATCTACTTATCAATATTTATAAAACCGGAATGATCATTTATGTCCCTGCCAATTGCGGAAGAGATCTAACTTGCACAGAAAAATCATAGCTCTTGTGGAAATACAAGCGGATGTTATTTCTTTGATTGCGGAACAGAGGCTAGGCCGCAAAATGAGAGAACATCCAAATGCGAGAGAGGGACTGAACTTAACTAGTGGAAGATCGCTTTAATACATAGAGATGTTATGCACTGACAGTGAGGAACGCTTGGGCTGTTCAGGTCCAGGAGAATTAGCTGGAGGTTAAACTGTTTTTATTATTGCACCAGAGTACAGGAGTTAATTTGTAAATGATTATTCCATTGACTCGGAGAGGCCTTTAACACCAGTGTCTTTTTCGCGTGTATCTATTTGAATTATATTTATAAAAGATATATTATCTATATCCAGCTCAGCATAAACATTTGTCTGTCATTCATGTCGCACAATGAGCTTTCATGCACAGTGTGTTTTACCTGTTAAAATGTTGATTCATATAAGGGCGAAATGGCCCCAATTTTTGCGTGACCCTCATTTCCACCAACATACCCTGATTCCATAATCACTAGGTATTGAAGGTTTGTTTTATATTGAAGTTTCTATGAAGTTGGAACAATGATCACACGACTCCAGAGAAATGCAAATCAAACAGACAAATAGATTCGGGGTATAAATAAATCGGATCTCCGCACCTCGCCTGTTAACTATTCACACCAGCTCTGTCGAATATTTCAGATGCAGACCGCCAGACAGCGACAGACGATGAGGAGAAAATGGACAAACTCGCCCCGTCCGACCAACCCAACAAATCCGGCAAGAAACGCTCCCGAGCCGCCTTCTCTCACGCTCAGGTCTTCGAGCTGGAGAGGAGATTCAACCACCAGAGGTACCTGTCGGGCCCCGAGAGGGCAGACTTGGCAGCGGCCCTCAAACTCACAGAGACCCAGGTCAAAATCTGGTTCCAGAATCGAAGGTACAAGACTAAGAAGAGGCAGATGGCCGCAGAGCTGGTGGTTAATTCGGCGCCCACGGCGGCCAAGAAAGTAGCCGTGAGAGTTTTAGTACGAGATGATCAGAGGCAATACAGCCCGGACGAGTTAGGAAACCCACATTTACTCTCCTTATATCAGGCTTATCAATACTATCCATACATGTACTGTCTACCAGCCTGGCCTCCAAATGTAATCCCTCTGTGTGGAGGAACTCATTGAAGAGACAAGGAGGGGGAGTCAAAAAGACCCGGCAACTAAAACAAAAGTACTTTTAAATATAAAATGGACCATACCAATAAAAAAATAACCCTTGCAATTGTCTGCAATTAGATGCCAATCAGTGAACTGTCAGATCACACAAAGAAAATTGGCTGTTTCATTTGTTATACGGGATAAAAATACAATGCGAGACAAAGTCAAGGAGAATTCTTGTCCGAAGAATTCTTGCTTTTTTGGGGGGGGGGGGGGGGGGGGGTGGTGAACAGGGGAAGGGGGGAGGGGGGTAGGGGTTCTGGCCGAGGTGGGGGGGGGGGGTCATCGAGAACCCCAGAGAGATTTTATAATAAGGTAACAAAATAGGTCTTCCATGCCAGCTGGCCAATGGTTTTATTAATCGTTATTCGGTGCTCTTACTGATCGATTGTAGCCATTAATAATCGGTTGTAGAACTGTCGAGTAGGTCATTGAAAGCTATTTTCAAAAGCCAAAATAAACCAAAAAGAGGATCCAAACTTTCCTGGAGAGATTTGAAGCGCATTTTCTGACGAATACTTGACTTTTGTTTTTTCTACATTAGAAAATAAATGGGAGCCGTGTGACTTTAAAAGAATGGTTTCGTTTTCAAAACCAACCGTCCGGAAGGTGTATTTTTGCACTTCTTTCTGTAAGTAAATAAGAAGTACGAACAGAATGTTATAAATATATATTTAAAACTAGCATTTAAACTTCAATTGCTGGTGGGAGTGAACCCTTCAATGGATTTTCCTGTCGCTAAAATACTAAAGTATGTTCATCTCTATTATGTTGTAATGTTCGTATCACTAATTTCTCCCAGCTTGCTAGCTCAGTTTATAGACTTTTAAATTCTTTAAACAGTTCTGAATTTACCTGGTGTAGGTTTTAATGTTTGCACAATTAAAATATATTTCTGGCCCTTTTCCGGCAAAGATTTTCTGTCGTTGTTTTGTTTTTGTGTTGTTATGGAAAGGATCAAACAAGTTTTTAGAACAGCCGAATATAACCAACGGCTATAGATTCAAAAAGTCCAGGCTTTTTCGCTACAATGAGTACGATTTCTCTATCAGTCCATTCTAGTCAAGTGAATAACGGGTTGGCTGTACTTAGGCTAAACATTTTTTTTTTACACACAACTGAATAGTGTTATATGGATTCAGTGTGAAAATGGCTACTTCAGTAAGGCACTCGTTATCACTCACCTCGTTTTATGTAGGCGATTGGGAGGACAATTGAATGAAGCAAAACTCAAAGGCTTGTCTTATTGGAATTACAGATAGGATCGAATGAGCTCTGGGAATCAGAAATAAATTGGCAGCGTTTAGTTCTGTGAGCACGGTAGAGGGAAATCGAGTTTATAAAGATACGCAGTAAACCTGCCCCGTAGGTAATAGATTGAGATAAACACTGTATCACTGCACAGTTTATAAATTAGTTACAGAACCAGTTATTTTAATGCGCTCCCTGCTTTTTATGTATTGCTTTTTAATTTCCTGTGGAGGTATTATAACATCGATCGACATTTATTCATCTAAAATCAACCTAAAATGTTCATAAAAAGCTGCAGAAAATGTAAGAAACAAAAATTGATGTCTGCTTATAATTAAAAAAAATATTTTACACCTCACTTATTTGTAAAGTATACATGAAAATCCAAAAAATAAAATGCGCTATTTAATTCTTGTTCTTTATAGCTCAGTGGGCAGTGCCCATCTCTGAGAGTCATGGGTCTTTCACCTTGAGTTGAGTAACATTACAAAACCGTACTGTCAATCTTTATAAGGAACAAGAGCTTTAAAATGAATAATCAGAAAAAACACGGAGCATTCAAAAATTAGCTAACACCCCGAAGTGGCAAATAACTGTCATCTCACTGTTATTCTCTTTATTTGGGGGTAGATAGAAGATGGAATCCAAGATTGTCAGCAAGACCACCCAGTACCAGAATAACTATCTTTCGTGCATATGGGGCATAATTCTCTGACACCAATTAGACCCGATGAGACACACGTAGACAGAATCCATAGAAATACCCGTACAACTCCCCCCAAAACGGTTACATAACATGTAAACGATCACGCTTTTATATCTGCATTTACTTGGCTGTTTTAACCTAAAAAGAGTCCCCGAGGCCTTTCACAGAGACAAATAGTCAGAGGGACGTCCAGATGTTGTCTGGAGAGTTAAGCAGAGGTGACAGATAGCTAAAGTTAAATTTGCGAACCCCAATAAACTGAAATACTTCTTCAATTGGGTTTATTTAATGAATAACAAAAATCGTGAGCATTTTGATCAGAGCAAAATGCTGCGGATGCTGGAACTCTGAAATGAGACCAGAAAGTGCTGGAAATACTCAGCAGGTCTGGCAGCATCTGTGCAGAGAGAAGCAGAGTTAATGTTTCAAGCCTGTGATCGTACATTGTGAACATTTTATTTATAATCAACGTATGTGTGCACAACCTTTTAGCTTCTCCGAGAACACGTGGGGTTTCAACGGGATCTGAACTACATTCCTGGCAACTAACGAAAATATCCCCAGCTGATGACTGTTTATATACCTTTGTGAGACTGAATTAAAAGATAAGGCGGCGGATTATGTCCTCTCGGCGCGCACACATACAAAAAAAAAACCCATACTCGTTACAGAATTATAGAATAGTACAGAAGGAAACCAATCAGCCCATCGACCCTGAGGCGGCCCTTTCTGTTAGTCCCACTCTTTCTCCACATCCCTGTTATTTTTTTTCGCTCAAGTATTTATACAATTCTCCTTTAAAATCTACTATTAAATCTGTTTCTGCCCAACTATCAGGGGGCAGTGCATCCCAAATCTTAACCATTCCTAATTATAATAATAGTTGATGATGTTTAAAATGGTTATTTAGTTTGCTAATGCTGCATTAAAGAAAGAAGTGACAATAAACAGGGGAAAGACTAGAAATATGAAATAAAAAAGAGACTCTGCCGAGCCGTCAGCGACTGAAGAGAAAAGTCGGTTAAAGGGGACCGTTGGTCAGAACTAGGGACTGGAATTGGATTTTAACCTTTTAACATCAATCTAACCCTTTCTGCTGTGAGAAAGGGCATTTGTTGGAATTGGAGCTTAAATGCCACGCAAAAAAGCTTTATGTCCTGATGATCTCAGTGAAATATGGAGAGTGGCCAACACATATTGAGGTGTGGCTTTGTATGTTTCAATACTGCGCTGTGGACAGCAAAGAGCTCCATGGAGTGGGGGGTTGGGGTGGGGGGGGGGGGGGGATGATAGAAAACACAAGCGTAAGTGCTTCTGCTAAAAAAGCATCTTTCATCGAGTTACTGTGCAGTTCATTACAGCGTGACTTCAATATCTGGGATTCTCATCAATAAGCTATAGATTTTTAAGACGTCTCCACGGGCCGAATCGTTTAGGCTCTGCTTTGGAGAAGTGAATAGCCACCTGTTTATTTATGTTCCAGGGATATTTCGGAGTATTTTATAATCCCTGGGTGGCCCTTGAGATCCCAGGTGGACACTTGGCCTCCAGGTGTAAAATGTTTCTATATGGAGAAGGATTGGTTACACTCGTTACCGACGGGTTTGATTATTGACTGTAGAAGGATGTCAACGTAAAGGCCGGGGTGTCGGTAGCGCGACAGTGCGCGCTGGGTAAATGCGTGTTCTCTGTCTCTTTCTCCGCTTCTCTTTCTCTCTTCCCTCCTTCTCTCTCTCCCACTCTCTTGAGTTATTTCCCTCTGTCTCACTCTCTCCCCCTCTTTTTATTCAAGACCTCTCTTGCTCTCGCTCTCTTCACTCCCTCTGTTTCTCTCTCTCGGTCGCTCTCCCGCTCGCTCTCTCTTTCCCTCTCTCTCTTCCCCCCTTCATCTCTCTCTCCCCTTTCTTTGTTCCTCTGTCTCTCTCTTACTCCTTCTCCCCACCGCACTGCACTCCCACCCCCCCCCCCCCCCACCTACTCTCTCTCCAGCCATAATTGTATCAATTTTATAGTAATCAATTGTAAAGCACAATATAAATGAATGGAAAATGTGTGGTGAAGGGACGCTTTTGTCACCACTTTGAACACTCCACGGCTTGTTATTCGCTCGTTATTTAGAAGTTCATATTTTAGAAATTCCCTATGCCACAATTAATAGCACGGACTGAGTTAGAATGAACGGGGTTTCGTTTGAACAGATTTTGTTAACTTTGGCGGGACTGCGGCTTTCCCATGAACCGAGAAAATTGAAGAATACTCAGAGGGAGAATCCACTGAAATGATACCAGGTGAACTCGGGATGTATCAGTCTATTTAACGATGGTCCTGTACAAGGGGTCATATTTTCAAAAAGATATTTGTTGAAAGGACGTGACTTTCCTGGGATTTTTGGCTTTTTTTTTTAAGTGTAGCCTCATTGTGTCTCTCTGCACAGAGGCTGCCTGGCCAGTTGGGCATTTTCTGTTTTTATCTCAGCGTTATTCGGTCCGTCTGTTCAATCTATTCATCGCACACTAGAATTATTTCCAAAACGTTAATCTTCAATTCGCTTTGTATATAGGAATTCACGAAAAAGAAAATCAGTCAGAGTCAGTCTGTGGTTTTGAGTGGTTTGAGAGGTGGGCGTTTGAGAACATCACCTGTGATACATCATCCCAATGTAACTGTGCTATTTGTCTCCCGGGCATATTGTTCACAGTAGGCTCCCATTCAATCGCGCATTTGAATACACCGAGGTACAGAGGTCTCCCCTTACTGTATTATAACCTTTCCTTTAATTAAACCTTTATTTTAAAACTCGATGCGGAGCTTGGGATTAGAGGCAAAACTAAATATAAGCATTATAATATAGAGTATAGACTTCGTTTCCTGCGGTATGGGGAAATATTTAAGACGGTGAGTGTTTCGATCTGTTTTACCTTCCTGCAGACTGTACTAAGTTAGCAGGTACTTGAATGTGCTCCTACCCTCCTTACACAGGGAATGCATTTACAGTGCACTTTGAGTTATCACAAGTACTGGGGAAATTAAATGGCCAACTTGTTTACGCAGGGAATATGCCAGTTTGACACCCTCTCCCACCTCCTCACCCTGAGTGTAATCGCTGCCGTGTTACTGGCAATAGCCGAATCCAGAGAGTGGTGAGCCTGTGGAATTCGCTACCACAGAAAGCAGTTGAGGCCAAAACATTGTATGTTTTCAAGAAGGAGTTAGATATAGCTCTAGGGGTTAAAGGGATCAAAGGATATGGGGGGAAAGCTGGAACAGGCTACTGAGTTGGATGATCAGCCATGATCATAATGAGTGGCGGAGCAGGCTCGAAGGGCCGAATGGCCTACTCCTGCTCCTATTTTCTATGTTTCTATGAACGGCAAATGGATCAGTTTGTAATACCGGCAGTCCTCCAGATACTCATATCTACAGTGATGCCTTATCATGACAGCAAGTTGCAGGTCCCATGCGTACAACTATACATCAGATTTTTCAGACTCCAGAAGAATAAATTTAAGCGGAATACTAAACTGAATTATTTCACAGTTTTTGCCGATGTTGACAGGGAGGAGTCGTATTAAAGTGACATCTTGGGTGGAAGGGCTCAGCTCCTTGACTGCAATGTAGCATTCATCAGATTGCACACTGACCTTTGAAACGATCAACAATTCTTCTTTAATTGTAATTATCCCTCACTTACAATACAATTAAAACAAAACTGAAAATTGCTGGGTATCTGAAATTAAATAGAAAAAAATGGAATAAACCCATAAACATTCCACCTCCCAAATATTAATCGGTCTTGTCTCTTCAGAAACTGTTGTGCATTTCCAGTTTTTATCGCATGTTCATACATTGCTGCCACAGTATAGAAAGATCAGTGAGCACAAGATCACGTAACAGGGTAATTAGCCTTACAGATTCGGCGAGAGACTACGTTATGCTGCTTCTGGTATCTTGTATTCCACCAGGTCCTAATATCCCTTTATGCCAAATAGTTCATGAATGAAGTGCTTCTAGTTTATGAATGGAACTGAAACAAAACAAATCCTTTATAGCCAGAATTATTGTCAGCCCTAGGCGCCTCCTTGTACCTCACCTTTGTTTAGAGTATATTATGTTTACTCAAATTACACGCAGCAATATTCCAGCGCCATATTTTGCGAGACAAACACTTCAGTGTCATTTACTGAACTGCACAAGGCTGATGGCGTAGATAAGCATATGAAACAATTTAGATTGCAATCAACCTGCGGAGATGAAAGTACCCAGAAACGGCGCAACACGCCAAACTAGAAACTCATCGCCATTTCTGGTAAGTGATTTAGTTATTTGATTTTCCCTTTGAAGATTTCACTTATCAATAACTGGCTGCAATTGTCCAGAATCGTTTTTTTAAAGCTCGGCGTCGCACGGTTTCCTTGATCAGTACAGTGAGAGTGTGGCACTGCATTAGTGTGTTCTGCTCCACTACCTCTCCAATGTAAGAGGAGGAACCGTGACTTTAAATATATAAAATGGATACAATTTAGAATTTAGTGCACATCTCTGGTTGTCCTGGAGAAGATGATGGCGGACCTTCTTGAACCATTTTGTAGCAGTTTGGTACAATTGAATGGACTTCAGAGGGCAATTCAGAGTCAATCAAGTTGGTGTGAGGCTGGAGTCACATACAGACCAGAATGGGCAAGGATAGCAGGTTTCCTCCCCTCCAGGGCATTATTGAACAAGTTATAACCAAAATCCGACAGCTTCATTGTCACTTTATAGACAAGATGCCATTCACAATACCTATCAAGGGATTATTCTAACAAACGTTTAATTACATACGAACATACGAATTAGGAGCAGGAGTAGGCCACTCGGCCCTTCGAGCCCGCTCCACCATTCAATAAGTTCATGGCTAAACTGATTACTCCACATTTCCACCTACCCCCGATAACCTTCCACCCCCTTGCTTATCAAGAATCTATCTACCTCTGCCTTAAAAATATTCAAAGACTCTGCTTCCACCGCCTTTTGAGGAAGAGAGTTCCAAAGACTCATGACCCCCTGAGAGAAAAAATTCTCCTCATCTCTGTCTTAAATCGGTGACCCCTTGTTTTTAAACCGTGACCCCTAGTTCTAGATTCTCCCACAAGGTGAAACATCCTTTCTACATCCACCCTATCAAGGCCCCTCAGGATTTTATATGTTTCAATCGAGTCACGTCTTACTCTTCTAAATTCCAGTGGATACAATCCTAGCATGTCCAATTTTTTTTTCATAAGACAGCCGGCCCATTCCAGGTATTAGTCTCTGTACTGCTTCCAACACATTTACATCCTTCCTCAAATAAGGAGACCAGTACTGTACACAATACTCCAGATGTGGTCTCACCAATGCCCTGTACAGCTGAAGCATAACCTCCCTACTTTTGTATTCAATTTCCCTCGCGATAAATGATAACATTCTATTAGCTTTCCTAATTACGTGCTGTACCTGCTTACTAACCTTTTGCGATTCATGCACTAGGACACCCAGATCCCTCTGCATCTCAGAGCTCTGCAATCTCACCATTTAGATAATATGCTTCTTTTTTATTCTTCCTGCCAAAGTGGATAATTTCACACTTTCCCACATTATTCTCCATTTGCCAGGACTTTGCCCACTCACTTAACCTATCTATATGCCTTTGTAGCCTCCTTATGTCCTCTTCACAAGTTACTTTCCTACCTATCTTTGTGTCATCAGCAAATTTAGCAACCATACCTTCGGTCCCTTCATCTAAGTCATTTATATAAATTGTAAAATGTTAAGGCCCCAGCATAGATCCCTGTGGCACACCACTTGTTACATCTTGCCAACCAGAAAATGACCTATTTATGCCTACTCTCTGTTTCCTGTTAGCTAGCCGATCTTCTATCCATGCCAACATGTTACCCCCTACACCATGAGCTTTTATTTTTTGCAATAACGTTTGATGTGGCACCTTATCAAATGCCTTCTGGAAATCTAAGTACAATACATCCACCGGTTCCCCTTCATCCACAGCACATGTAATTTCCTCAAAGAACTCCAATAAATTGGTTAAACATGATTTCCCTTTCACAAAACCATGTTGACTATGCCTGATTATCTTGAATTTTTCTAAATGCCCTGCTATAACGTCTTTAATACTAACTTCTAACATTTTCCCTCAGACAAATGTTAAGCCAACTGGCCTGTAGTTTCCTACTTTCTGTCTCCCTCGCTTTTTGAATAAAGGAGTTACATTCGCTATTTTCCAATCTCATGGAATCTTCCCCAAATCTAGGGAATTTTGGAAAATTAAAACTAATGCATCAACTATCTCACTAACCATTTCTTTTAACATCCTAGGATGAAGTCCATCAGGACCCAGGGACTTGTCAGCCGCAGCTCCAACAATTTGTTCAGTACCACTTCCCTGGTGATTGTAATTTTCTTGAGTTCCTCCCTCCCTTCCATTTCCGGACTTACAGCTAATACTGGGATGTTACTTGTATCCTCTATAGTGAAGACTGATGCAAAATATCTGTTCAATTCATCTGCTCCTCTCTCTCTCTCTCGACTCCCGCCGTGCTCCTCTCTCTCTCTCTCCATTCCAACCGTGCTCCCCTCTCTCTCTCTCTCCGCTCCCGCTGTGCTCCTCTCTCTCTCTCCATTCCCACCGTGCTCCCCTCTCTCTCGCTCTCCACTCCCGCCCTGCTCCTCTCTCTCTCTCTCCATTCCCACCGTGCTCCTCTCTCTCTCTCTCCGCTCCCGCCCTGCTCCTCTCTCTCTCTCCACTCCCAACATGCTCCTCTCTCTCTCTCTCCATTCCCACCGTGCTCCTCTCTCTCTCTCTTTCCATTCCCACCATGCTCCCCTCTCTCTCTTTCTGCTCCCGCCATGCTCCTCTCTGTCTCCCTGCTCCCGCTGTGCTCCTGTCTTTCGCTTCACTCCCGCCATGCTGCTCTCTCTCACTCTGTCTCCAACTCTGGGCTTTTGGCATGCTTTTTAAATCTCCAGTCCTGCTGTACTCCTCTCTCTCTCTTGCACTCTGTCTCCAGCCTCCAACTCTGGGCTTCTGGCGTGCTTTTTTGAGAACGATAAATCATGCTTACCATACTCAATTACTTTCTCACGATACAGAGTTGCTGCTGAATTATATGTGGTTAAATAGTTGCATTAATTATAGACACATTTAAACCCATTGAAAAATCTTTCTGAAGATTGTACCTGCCCTTTCTAATACCATCTTTCCCCTTCCAATTTGAATGAATGCACCAGGCCTATGACTTATTTTCTATTAGTCATTATAAATGCATTCTTTAGAAACTCTCTGTTAAATAAACAAGGCCACTTATTTTATTTTTAGTTATTGAGATAGCTATTGCAGAACAGCACATATACGAACGTATGAACATATGAATTAGGAGCAGGAGTAGGCCACTCGGCCCTTCGAGCCTGCTCCACCATTCAGTAAGCTCATGGCTGAACTGATTACTCCACATTTCCACATACCCCCGATAACTTTTCACCCCCTTGCTTATCAACACAGTTCGAAAAGAGTTGACTCAAAAGATTGGAAAACAGGCAAACACTGGAAACATGCTATAAAAACAAAAAGTTGCTTCATGTAGATTAACCCGAGTTTCCCTTCATACGTCTGGGGACCTGCTGTGTACTTCCAACATTTATTTCACATCAAAGTAGCAGTTGTTTAAGGAAGATTAAACTTTGGGTATTATGGGCTATGGAAGAGAGACTGGGGAGCGGGAAAATGTAACAAATTCCACAATCTTGATTTCAGCACAGCCAGGAGGCAGGAAAGAAGGAAGGGGTGTAGGTAATGACAGCTGGAGTTTCGGAGGGATAGGGGAGGATCGTTCAGGGAAGCAAGGAACATTAGTAAGTCTTTGTGTTTTAACAAAATGAGCGGATAGAAAGCTTGTAAACATAAAAACGATGCGTTATTGGACAACGCGACGATAAAGGCTCTATCAGTAATTTTTTTTTAGAGATTTTTTACAAGGACTTCAGTTGTTCAACACACACTCTCTACCCAGGAAGTAGAGTCATGTGTTTTCCTTAGTTTAGTCGCCAAAAAGGTAGGCACCCCACATACTGCATTTTTATTTATATTTGTTTGTGGGATTGCTGGTTGGGCCAGCATTTATTGCTCATTCCTAATTGCCCTTGAACTGAGTGGCATGCTAGGCCATTTCAGAGGGCATTTGAGAGTCAATCACATTGCTGTGGGTCTGGAGTCACATGTAGGCCAGGCCGGGTAAGGACAGCAGATTTCCTTCCCTAACTGGCATTAGTGAACTACAACAATCAACAATGGTTTCATGGTCACCATTAGACTAGCCTTTAATTCCAGATTTATTAATTGAATTCAAATTTCACCATCAGCGTGGTGGGATTAGAACCCATGTCTCCAGAGCACTAGTCTGGGCTCTGCATTACTAGTCCAGTGACACCTGCATTGAACATCCCACAGGGACAGCAGGTGTAATTTAAATGTGCGTATTATGCAAAAGATCTGAATCGTTGATACATAAGTAGATTAAATTACAAATACCATCGGGAACTGGTGGCGGTGACTTGTTCCGTCCCTGCGGAAGATAATTTCGGCTATGTAGATAATCAGCGGATTTCTAGTGGACGGTATTCCATTATCATCCTGTCTTAGTTATTTTTCTTCTCAAAAGAGAATAAGTATCCAATGTATATTCATCAGCCCATACAGAATGCAGGCAGTTGTATATGAAAAATAAAATGAGAACTTTATATTTACCTGATATTGAAGGTAAGTGTATTGAATTCGATCAACCAATTCGACTAACCCACTTACCTAAAAAGTTTACTGTTTATTATAATCACCACGCAGCAACAAGCAAATATAATTCGTTATTATTAATCTATTATTATCAAGTATCAATAGTTAACACAAATTATCCCGCCCATCTGAACGAACCGGTTACAAAATCGATTAGTGCGCCGTGAAAGGCCAAGTCTTTCGATTAAATCATTTCAATCCATTTTAAATTTAAAAGTTGTGCGTTTGACGGTAATAGACGTCGAGAAGGTTCCAGTGGGATGGGAATCCATTCCACCATTCAGATCCTTTCCCATCACTATGATCGATCTGCCAATGTTCCTGTGTCTGTTCGCGCATCTCTATTTGTGTGATATACATGTACGTCTGTGTGAAATGTGTGCATGTATGTGTGGATGCAGGTACTGTAGCATAGTGATTATGTTATTGGGCTAGTAATCTAGAGGCCTGGAATAATGTGCCGGAGACATGAGTTCATACCCCATCAGGGCAGTGGGGCATTTACATTCGATTAAATGCATCTGGAATTAAAAAAAACTATCAGGAACGGTGACCATGAAACTACTGGGTTGTCATAAAGACCATCTGGTTCATTAATGTCTTTCAGGGAAGAAAATCTATCGCCCTTACCCAGTCTGGCCTAAATATGACTCCAGACCCACAGCAATGTGGTTGATTCTTAATTGCCCTCTGAAATTACCCAGCAAGCCACTCAGTTGTATTGAAGAAGTCAGTTCGCCACCACCTTCTCAAGGTCAATTAGAGATGGGAAATAAATGCTGGCATAGTCAGCGATATCCATAATCGCTTGCATGAATAAAAAATATGCATCTGTGTATAGGTATGTGATGTATATGTGTGGGGGAGGTGTCTGATATCTGTGCTTCTGTCTGCTTATATAGCCGTGCGTTTGTGTGATATGCGTGTATTTGTAAGTGAGAATGTGTGAAATGTGGATTTATTTGGGTGTGCGTTGTATTATATCGTAGCCCATTCACCAAGCTTGAATACATGGATGGTGCTTTGCCACACAATCGCAAACAAGCACTTTGACCGCCAATATTGAGCCATCGTAGCTTGTGCTGTGGCACGCGAGGTTTTACCTCAGACTAAGATATCGCTAATTTCTAAATATCGAGTTTTTGCACCCCATGGGGCAATTAACTATGCGAAGCGCTTTGAAACATTTGCAAATGAGAAAGGACGCTATATAAAAACAAGTATTAGCTTCACTGCAGTTGTATGTGACATCATTGTACAATAAACTAGGAGAAATAGACTGTTCCTCAAACCTGTTCCATGTACACGTTTTCTGTCCTTTGGTCCTTTTTTTTTGGTTTTAAAATGAAGGCAATAAAAGCATAAACTTGTCGGAATATACCCCAAACGCTCCCAGGTTCTCAGATAATCCACTTTCACGTAATACTACACACATATTTATTTGGTATTGTATCAGTAATCATATGAAAAATACCATAAACCAAGTTTATGTACATAAATAAAAATTACATTCATATTTGATATATATATTAAATATAAATAGGTTCAGATTCAGCCAGTGTAGCCAATGAAAAGCTTTGCAGCTAAATACAGTTCATATCAGCTTTCTATTTCTATTTGTGGACAGACTGAGGCCACGGGACATTTATTATAAACAAATACTTTAATCTTATTTCTCATCGAATCTGTTCACCTAAATGAACAGGCAGGTTATTTTATGAGAAATAAAACGGAGTGGAAAACAACGAATGAGAGAAAACTGAGAGATTTTTTTTTTAAACTAGCAGAGAAAATGAAAGTGTGTGTGTTAGAGAGAGAGACTGGGGGAAAATGTGTGGGTGAGAAAGTGCGTATGGATTGCGTGAACTTTACTAAGCTCATCCAAATCCCAGTAGAAATCTTCAACTGTTATCGGAGCTGGTGTGATGTCAAAACCCGACATAATGTGAACATAGAGGATGAATGTGGCGAGTGTTTGTCAAAACATCACCCAACTCCCTGATACACAGATAAACGCATAATTAAAGCCGAGGTTGATCCCACGTGTTTGTTTTCTAAACAGTGAAGATCGCGCCGTTTTACAGAGGTCAGGGCCAGGTTTTTCTTTAAAAGCTCACCTTTACCCATTATTATCTTCCCATCGGGCTGAACCTGCGCTCAGAGTATGCGAGGTACAAATCTAGTAACCAGCCCGGCGAATATTTTTGCCAATATCCAAGCAATCGTTTGTCTGGGCAATCTCGCTGATCCTGTGCAATTCAAATAAATAATATTTATTAATATTGTAATAATGTAATATTTCAAATACATTGTCAAATCCCCTCAAATTTAATAGAAAAATAACTATCTTGGGGAAAACGCGCTCTGAAATGTCATTTACAAGATACCAAAGACACAATTGACATAATTAAATATAACATCAACAGAAATATCACTGCAACTAATGTTACAAAGCTCCCAGTGTAAATATGTAATTCGTTCCAACTTTCTGAAGTTACCCTCTTCGCCTCTCCATTTCTCTCCCCTTATTTAGAAACCTTCTCAAACCTTATTTATACCATACAGGTTTAGGTTGCCCTCCCAATCTCTTTTTTCTTACCTGTGAAAGTCTCGGCACGTGTTTTACGTCAAAGGACAATGTTACAGCTACTGTTGCAAGTTACTATCCCAAATTTCCAGAGGAAACTCACAGGGGAGTGAGGAAAGCAGGTCGATACTATCAGGTGTTGGCAACAAATTCAGTTACACGCTTGAAACCTATTCATTAATGAGGTTCGTGATATCTAAATAGTCTGCACGTATTCAATTTAATTGAGACTCGTAGTGTTGAATAGGAGATAAATGCTTTAAAGTTTCAACCTCCTGGTACCAGGGTTTTTATATTGAGCAATCATATTCATAATATAAGCACAACCATATTAAAATCAGCCACCAACATCTCAAGACTTCCCAATATCTCATTAGGTACACACACACTTAAACTGAACGGTTACAGATTTAAAAAAACATGATGTTTCTTGTTTCATTTAGAAATTTCCAAACCGTCACTGCATTGCGTCGGCTTTTCGGTGAGAACAGTGAAATCTGTTGAAGTTAAAGTAATCCCTTCCTGTTTAGATGTGAGGGTTGCATCCCTTCACGAAAAAAAAAACAGCAGCATCGCTTTGGATAAATTCGCTGCTTAAAGAAAATCAAATGCATAAAACGAAGAATGTACCTATTACAGAAAACAGATGCACAAGTTGCATATAACGCGCGTACACATCACGGAATATCCATATTACAATGAATACTGATGCAGACTACACAGAAAACATGTGCATAGTCTGTATACATTACCGTTTATAAAGATAGATAGTACAGAATGAGATTGTGCACGTGCTCATTGCAGTACGTACATATTCTTACACATAGTATATGAACTTTTATCGAGTAGACATTATACAGAAAGCCTATGAAAGTAACTAAGAACCCGCAGACTGTAGTAAATAAATATATACATTGTACACATATACACCAGCATTACTCAGTGAGCAGCACTCTTACTGCTACTATTCGAAGGTTGTAGGTTTCAGGACTATGAGCTCAAAAACCTAAGTTGACACTCCAGTGCAGTACTGAGGGAGCACTGTCTAAAGTGCCATCGTTTATATGAGGGTGTTAGACTGAAGCCCTGTCTACTCTTGTGACAATATCCATTCTGTGATATTATTTTGAAGAACAGGGGAATTATCCCCAGTGTCCTGGTCAATATTATCCCTTAACAAACTAAAGTATTTATATATAATATAATGGAAAATATATTTAAATCTATATACATATATATAGATTGGATTCACAAGTGTAGCTAATAATATGCATATTACGTTATATAATTGTAGTTTAACTACAAACATTCTGTAGTTTGTACAAAATAGGGGAAGATTTCCTCCCTACATGATGGCACTTGGTTACTACTAGGATGCACTAGCATCTCCAATGCAATTTGCCGAAAATCGGCAAAATTGGTGCAGAAGATTGAGGAATTTCAAGCGCAAGTTATGTCCAACGCAAATGGAGTTTTTGCGATTTTTTTTGCACTAGTTTGAAAATACATTGTGCTGGAAGCTGGCCGCGCCCACAAAACTGACCACGCCCCAGATCAAACTAATCACCTTTGTGAGTTTCCGCTAATTGCACTTGATTGCGAGCCTTCCAAGAGGCTCTTAAAATTAAGTTTCTTTTAGGAGCAAGGACACTAATAAGCACGTTTAAATGTATAGTTTTTTTTTAAAACTAAGAAACTGATGTCTGTGCACCAATGTAACTAGGTTCTGCATAGTTTTTTTCAATACATTTGCGATTATTGAAAATCACTGGCGCAGTGGTTAGCACCACAGCCTCACAATTCTAGTGACCCGGGTTCGATTCTGGGTACTGTCTGTGTGGAGTTTGCAAGTTGACCGTGTGGGTTTCTTTCACTCCTGTATTGAAGGAAACTGATCTCCTTTACACTCTTTGTATTTTTTGACTTGGTGCTGTTTGGAACTGTTCTGTAATGTATTTTTTTTTACAGATTTTTATGAATAAAGTATATTTTGGATATAAAAAAAAGTGAAGCAGTTTTCACTTGGCGCCTTCTTTGCAGTGAGTTAATTGTGTCATTGAGACTACCATTGATTCTACACTGAACCCTCTTTTTATGTATAACATGTCTCCTTTAACTACAAAAAAACAGTGGGAATCAAGACCTGATAAATTTCCCAGGAAAATTCCTCCTTTGAGGAATTCTCCACTATTTCTCCACCATTTCTCCTTTTCTCCACGATTGCATGCTAAATTCTTGCTAACATTTCTCAGCTTGGCTTAAATGGTAGTGTTCTGGCTTTGAAATCAAAAGATTGGGATTCAGACTTTGAACAAATACTCTTGGCTGACTCAGGGAGTGCTGCATTGTTGAAGGTGTGATCTTTCAGATGAAATGCTAAGCTGCAGCCTCAGTTCCTTGTTTGATTTACAAAAAAGAGTGGGGAATTCAGAGTCCTGACCAACGTTCCTCCCTCAAGGAATACCACCAATTGCCTGCCATTTTTTATACACAACAACAGTGATTGCACTTCAGAAGTAATTCATTGGTTGTAGGGAATATTAGGACATCCCAAAGACATTTTCAGGTGAAATATATAATAAACATCTATGTTTCTTAATATTTCTCTGCATGACTGCAGCATATTTTGCATATACGTTTAACAGTATTCCTTCATATTGTTATATTACCTTTCTGCTCTTCTTTATGCTGTTGCAGTCTCTTTCAGAGCTCCAGCTAGCCTTATCTCTCAGTACGAGATTGCCATTCTTGGCATCTCTGCAGCACTTCTGAGTGGGTGGGTTACTTCCTCCACCAAAAATATAATTGCAATGCTCTATTACAGGTCTCCAGAGAGCATATGCCTCCTTGTCAAAAAAACAAGCTTTACTCAGTCAACATTGACCCATTAACCACAAAAATCATGCACTCCAGTGGGGTGGATTAATAAGCTTTGAGATATTTACATCCATTAAGTGGCTTGTTAGCTGCTTGAAGATATTGTGCATACATCGTGATTGGATGCGAATTTTTCATTGCCACTGTATTCTTAGGAATTGCTTATCTCAAAAGAAGGATTATCACAATTTTCTTAATGGGTTGCTAATTATAATAAAATTGGGCGCATCTCATGTTTGTTGAAAAAACGGAGCAAAGCTAGTCCTTGAATTTACTGGTTATCATTGGTATGTTATAAATCAAAGCAGAGCTAAGCAACTTATCTCCTTTCATTTCATTGCATATTTTACTTCCTCCATGCTGATTTTTCTTTCACCATCTCACTCCACTGCCAGTGATAGCAGAACCAAAATACTCAAATTCATGGTCGCTTCTGAATGCATAAAATTAACTTGAAACTGAAAAAGATAAAACAACTCAAGGGAAAAGAAATAAACATTTCTTAAACTGTATATAATCATTTTGGTGATATTAATGGACAGATGCTTAGCATGTTTGTATGATATTTGTCTGTCGGATATTTTAACGGAGACACTAATCCATTTATTTGCAATGGGTTAAAGCCTCCATTAAAATATCATATGGAAGTGGTTAAGCATTTACCAATACCGACAACAGTACCAGCTTGGCTCAGTAGTAGCAGTCTTTGCACGGATTACCAAGGATCTGGGTTCAAGCCCCACTTCTAGGCTTACACATATGATCTAAGCTAACAGTTCAGTGTGGCACTATGTTGTCAGAGGCACTGTGAGGCCTTGTCTACTTGACAGCTGTCTGCTGCTCTTTGGGGAAAAAAGTGCCTTGCGACCTTCCAGGGCAATGAAGAATGAGCAATAAATGTGACTTTGAAAGTGTCACGCACATCCTGAGAATATTTTAAAAAGCCATTTCCAAGTTAAAGTATTAAACCTCACAGCATCTCCTGGGGAAATTGGTCAATGCAGGTGCAGATTACAACACTGTTTTTTTCCCAAAAATATACTTTATTCATAAAAATCTGTAATAAATACATTACTAAACAGTTCAAAACTGTTCCAAGTTGACATTCCAGAAAGTGCAAAAGAAATCAGTTTTCTTCAATACAGAACATGAGTTGCCTCACAACCCTTCCATTCCATTTTACATGCAATGTACATTTGTATTACACAGCAAAATCATATTTTGGTGTATACAGCCCGAGGGATTTTACACAGGTTCCAGCCCCTCGGTTCAGTATGGCGGGAGGACCTTACACAGTGGTCTTTCCCCATTGAGCCTTTGCAGCATCTGCCCCAAGCTTTAGTGCGTCCCTCATCACGTAGTCCTGGACCTTGGAATGTGCCAGTTTGCAACATTCGGTCGTGGACAACTTTTTGCACTGGAAGACCAGCAAGTTTCGGGCAGATCAAAGAGCGTCTTTCACCGAGTTGATGGTCCTCCAGCAGCAGTTGATGTTTATCTCGGTGTGCATCCCTGGGAACAGCCCGTAGAGCACAGACTCCTGTGTTACAGAGCTGCTCGAATGAACCTCGACAAAAACCACTGCATCTCTTTCCACACCTGCTTTGCAAAAGCACATTCCAGAAGGAGGTGGGCAACAGTCTTTTCCCCACCACAGCCACCTTGAGGACAGTGTGCGGAGGCGGTGAGATTCCGGGCGTGCAGGAAGGATCTGACGGGCAGGGCCCTTCTCACCACCAGCCAAGCTACATCTTGGTGCTTGTTTGAAATTTCTGGTGATGAGGAATTCTGCCAAATGACTTTGGCAGTCTGCTTGGGGAACCATCCGACAGGATCCACCATCTCCTTTTCCCATAGGGCCTTGAGGACATTCCGTGCATACCACTGCCTGATGGATTTGTGGTCAAAGATGTTTCTCTGCACAAACTTTCCCACGAAGGATAGGTGGTACAGCTTGGTCAAACTGGATGGAGTGTTCCGTGGCAATGCAACCAGACCCATCTTTCGCAACACCGGGGACAGATAGAACCTCAGCACATAGTGACACTTGGCGTTTGTGTACTGGGGTTCTACGCATAGCTTGATGCAGCCGCACACAAAGGTGGCCATCGGGATGAGGGCAACCTTGGGTACATTTTTTCTCCCTTTATCTAGAGGTTTGAACATCGTGTCCCTCCGGACCCGGTCCATTTTGGATCTCCAAATAAAGTGGAAGATGGCTCGGGTGACCGTCATGGCACAGGAGTGGGGTACGGGCCATTCCTGCACCACATACAGCAACATTGTGAGCGCCTCGCACCTGATGACCAGGTTCTTACCCACAATAGAGAGAGAATCCTGCTCCCACACACTCAGTTTATGGTGTACTATGGCTACTTGCTCCTTCCAGGTCTTTGCACACAGCCCGGCCCCTCCGAACCATATCACCAGCACCTTCAGGTAGTCTGACCTGACGGTGAAGGGGACAAAGGATCGGTCAGCCCAGTTCCCAAAGAACATGGCCTCGCTCTTGCCCCGATTTACTTTGGCTCCTGAGTCTAGTTCAAACTGGTCGGAGATACTCATCAGTCTGCAAACGGACAGCAGATCCAAGCAGAAGACAGCAACATCGTCCAAGTACAAGGAACCTTTGATCTGAGTGCCTCCGCTGCCTGGGATTGTCACTCCTCTTATGCCCACATTCTTCCTAATGGACTCAGCAAAAGGTTCGATACAGCAAACAAACAAGACAGGGGAGAGAGGACAGCCCTGTCTGACTCCAGGTTGGAACGGGAAACTTCCTGATTCCCACCCATTGATTGAGACTGTGCTACTGATGTTTGTGTACAGCAGTTTCCCTCCCCAAACCCCATTTTGGAGAGCACGTCCATCATGTATGTGTGTGATATCCTGTCAAAAGTCTTCTCCTGGTCCAGCTAGTTTCCACCTCCCTGTCCCATACATAGGCAATTGTATCCCTGAGTAGCGCAAGACTATCGGAGATCTTTCTGCTGGGTACAGTACAGGTCTGGTCAGGGTGAATCATCAACTGCAGAGCAGACTTGACCTGACTGGCGATGACTTTGGACAGAATCTTGTAGTCTACATTAAGCAGTGAGATGGGTCGCCAATTTCTGATTTCTGCCCTCTCTCACTTCCACTTGTAGATGAGGGTGATGATGCCTTTCCTCATGGATTCTGACATGCTGCCGGCCAGAAACACACTCTCGTACACTTCCAGCAGGTCTGGGCCAATCCAGTCACACAGGGCTGAATACAACTCAACCGGTAAGCCATCGGTTCCAGGAGTTTTACTCATCCCGAAGGATCTGATGGCCTTTGTCAGCTTGTCCAGAGTTAGCAGTTTGTCCAGACTCTCCCACATGCTGTCATCTAAGACCTCCGCAATAGATGACAGGAAGGACTGGGAGGCTGTGCTGTTCATGGGCTTCGTACAGCCCATCATAAAAGGATTTTCTAATCCTTAGTATGTCAGACTGCGATGACGTCACCGAGCCATCCTCTTCCTTCAGGCTGCTGATCACAAAGTTCTCTCTGTGTACCTTTTGGAAGAAGAAACGTGAGCACATCTCATCCTGCTCAATGGAGGCCTCTGTGGCAAAGAGCGAGGCCTGCTGGCTCTTCACCTCTTGGAGATCCTCCATGACCTCGATCCCCATCAACTGCAGCCGGAGCAGATTCTGCATTCTTTTCTGGAGTCGGGACATTTCTCTATGTCTCTCTCTCACCTTCTGAACACCTTTGAGGCTAAAGAACCTCTTGATGTTTGCCTTGATCGCTTCCCATCAGCGCACCAGAGACTCAAAGAGGGTTTCACGGTTCTCCAACCTTTGTAATTCCTTTTGAATTCCTCAATGTTCTCTGGGGTTAGCAGTGTTACATTCAGCTTCCATGTCCCCCTGCCAACCTGCTGGTCATCCTGTAGGTGACTGTCGGCCAGTAAGAGGCAGTGATCAGAGAAGAACACCGGCTTGATGTCGGTGGATCTGACCGTTAAAACACGGGACACAAACAGGAAATAAATCTTGGAATGAGCAGACCCGTCTGGTCTTGACCAGGTGTATCTACGCTGTGCTCCGTCTGCAGGATTGCTGAAGACGTCGTGCAGCTTTGCACCTTTTACTGTTTCCATTAGGAATCTCGACACAGTGTGCCAGTTTGCTGTCGTCATTGCCAGATTATCCAGCTGCATCAATGATGCAGTTGAAGTCACTGCCAAGAATGACCGGCCTGGATGTCGCCAGCAACAGTGGGAGCTGCTGGAAGATGGTCAACCGCTCACTGCATTGGACCGGGGTGTACACGTTGATTAACTTTAGCGGAGCATTGTTGTACATTACATCTGCTACGAGGAGGCGACCGCCCACCACCTCCTTAACTTCGGAGATGGTGAAGTTGCCTCCCCGCAGCAGAATATCCAGGCCAGCGGAACGGGAATCATTTTCCCCTGACCAGATCGATGGCCCATGGGACCACCAACGCGACCATTGCCTGTAAGAGCTGAGGTGCGGTATCCCACAGTCCTGCAGAAACAGTAGGTTGTCTTTGACGTTGGCAAGGTAACCTAAAGTCAAAACACATCGCGTAGTGGATTTAACATTACACATGTTAATAGAGGAAACCTTTATACCCATTTAAAACTGGATGTTGCTTAACACATCCGGTGTCCTTACTAGTCCCCATCCTTGGGTGTTTTCCTATATACCCATAGTGTGCACAAGCTGTTGCACATCCATTGGGTTCAGAAAACCCTTCTGGTAACTCACAGGGGGTTTGTTCTGCTGGGGTGACACGGGGGTGGGGGGGGGGTGGTGGAGGTGATGGGGGGGGGGTGCGGGGCTGGTCATGTAGGCAGCAAGGTTTGGACTGTCCTCTGCTGGTGGTGTCTTCCCCCTCTGTTCATCATCGAGGACATTTCTGCTCCCAGCTTCCCGGAGCTGGAGTGCGCTGGACGCTTCGCTGCTCTCGGTCTCCTGGAGCTGGGATGCACTGGGTATCTCGCTGGGTTCAGGGCTTTGGGGTTGGGGTGCCCTGGGCTTATCACTGCTTCCAGTGCCATGGAGGTGGGGAGCTTTCTCTTCCAGCTCCTTTGCATTCTGACACTTCTTTTGCATGTGCCATCTTTCTGGCCCTTCCTCATCCAATGAGGAGCAGCTGCCGTAGTCTGTCTCAGACGGTGGTCTCCTCTTGCCACTGGTTTGGGTGGTGACCTGTTCCATTTTTTGGGGCTTCTTCTTCGTGGTTTTCCTTTTGACCACTTACCACTCATCTGATTGTCCCACTGCTGCCTCGTCCTCCATGGATTCTGTCTGTTGAGGAGGAGTTTCCAGGCACAGGGTAGGTGTTGCATCGCTGATTGCAGCTGCCACCTCTTTCCTCTCCTTCTCAGATGGATTTTCCTCACTGTGGGAGGGTTGCTGGTCTCCTTTGCAGTAAGAGACGCATTCACAGTTCCTTCATCCAGCCTTTCCCATGACCTTGTCGCCTGTGCGTAACTGAGGCAGTGTTTGGGCAAGGTCTTGTAGAGGTGGCCTGCCCCACCACACAGGTTGCAGCACTTACTCTGCTTACAGTCCTAGGTCTGATGGCCTTCCTGCTTCTAGTTCTTGCAGACGACTGTGCTGCAGTTGGCTGCCACATGACCAGATTTGCCACAGGTCCGACAAACTCTGGGCTGTCCCGTGTAAACCAAGAAGCCTTGACTTCCCCCAATAGCGAAGCTGTAGGGAGGATGGATGATGGCTCCATTGGTGTCAACCTGCAAGGTGACTTTGACCTGCCGCTTGCTGGTCCAAATCCCAAAAAGTTCCTTGACCTTGGTGCTGCTGCCGGCCACCTTGATATACCTGGTGAGGAAGGTGAGTACATCCATGAGGGTTGTAGAGGTGGATTGTCACCACCCGGTTGTACTGCGACGGCAGCGTGAAGGGCGGCTCCACCGTGAGGATCGACATTGGCGCCTGGTTTCCCTTCTCCTTGAACAACTTCAGGAACTTCATGCATCCCGCCACATTCTTTAACGTCACGTCGAAATATCCAATGCTGGGGAAGTCCTGCAGGCAGAAGATGTCTGCAGCTTGGAATCCACAGCATTCGATCAGGATTTTCTTAATGAAGGAGGCGTGGTCGATGGATGCACCTCCTTCGCTATCTTTCACTGCCATCCTAACGGTGTTACGCATCCCCTGGCCTGGAGCTCTGGTGTTGGTTGCAGCTATTTTTTGCTTGAAGCTTTCCTGGGACAGGCACTAAAACCCTAACCAACAGGAAAACAACAACCACAGTAGATCTCCAATCCCCAAGGGCGAAATGCCATAAATACGGTGCTGAAACCCCCCAAAGCACCCCCCCCCCCCCCCACCAAATAAAAACAAAAACAGCACCTGCAGGTTCAAAGGTCTTTCCCCTGCCAGGTAAGAACATATACGACACTTGATCTTAGCCAAAAGGTCGAGACGTTTTGTAGACAATTCAGTATATAGGAACACTTCTGTTATCAGATGAAGATTTCATGTTCCTACCAGCCATTCTGTTTATATTACAACTTTAGTGTCAGTGTGAAACACTTTCCACTTTGCATCAAGGCTAAATTTGGAGTCAATGCCTGGCGTGACTTCAGTGTGAAGCAGAGTGAGACTCCCAAGAGGGGATAGCCTCCTACCAGTTTAGGTTTGACATTGCTTGGAATGCAAATCCATTGCGGGTTCAGGCTGGGTGTAAAACGTATCCAGGGCTCCCTTGCAGTTAATTTAAATGTTTTGACAAGACACATGCTACTGCTTCTACTGTCCAAACATTTTAACTGCTGGGAGAGGAGCTGTTCATGCGTGTAAGAGCACGGGCACAGGGCTTCGACTTGAGCAATAGAAGTTACAGTCAGTCACCACAAAGGAGTGACTGGCTTACTGAAAGTCAAACTACAGTGACCTGTCTGAGACCAGTAGCTGTAGTCCAAGGCTGCATTTACAACACAACTGGGCAAAGCAACACTGCAGGATGGGCCCAAACTCTTGGTTCATAGGATAATATCTTAGCATCTGCTCAAAGCAAAGATTGCCGTCTAAACTTTAAAACAGGCAGTATCTTTAATGAGTGATATAGAAGGCAGTTCTAACCCTGTCAGAGGAACTTCTGTTTAAATTGGAGCAAAGTCGCTTGGCAATTATTTCTATTACATTCCTATCGATAGTAACACTCAGATTGCGAATAATCCAGCTTCAGTAATAAGGTACAGGCGGAGGGTGTGTAGACATGTTAGGTCAGGTGTTAATATCTGTTATCGTATTGACAGCAGACTGTTTAACTTGCCAAGTACCGGGCGGCGGTTTAAAAGATCCAGCCACCTCCAGAAAATGCCACTAGTCTCTGAGCTGCAGAGGAGGGGAGTGGGACCCTTGAGAGAGGGAATGCCATCAAAAAGCGGACGAGCGAATCTATGAATTAGCCAAAGGCAGCCTCAGCCTGCAAAACGTGATGCAGCTGCAGTATGCAAGTCACTAAGAGCGACAGTGGGGAGTGCCAAACACACCAGCGTTCAAGCCCCTGCCTTAAGAGCTATGGAGGGCAGTCGCAGGAGCTCCGACCATAGGCAGCCGAAGACAATGAAAGAGTATGGTGAAAATTCATCCATTAACTATACCGTCTTAATCTGAATCATACTTCCTTTGTCAAATAGTTGGAGGTAGTCACAATCTAAAATGATTCACTAATAATGGGTGTGGTTTGTAGCTGATGAGGAGAAATAGTTTATGCCTCCAATAGCAAGACTCAGTCTCGCATTTAATTTCACTTAATCTCATTTAATAACAGCGAGCAAGCACTGACCAGGTAGTTATACTGAAATCATTAACATTCTTTCTTAAATGCATTTACAATGTTGCTACACAAAGCAACCGAAGTAATTCTACTGCCTAAAGACATTACTTCTTTTGACTGAACTAGCTTCCTCACCCTCTGAAAAAATGGAAAGGAAAAATACTTGCATTTCCAGTCCCTTTCACGACAGCCAATGAAATACTTTTGAAGGGCATTCGGTGTTGTAATGTAGGAAACACAACAGTCAATTTGCACAGAGCAAGCTTCCACAAGCAGCAATGAGATAATAATCTGTGTTAGTGATGAATATGAACAAGGATACCTTCCCTGCTCTTCAAGCAGTGCCACGGCATCTTTTACATCCACCTGAGAGGGAAGAGAATGCCTCACCTAAAAGGCAGCACCCCCTCAGTGCTGCACGGGAGCATCAGCCTACATTTGGCACTCAGGTCTCTAAAGTACAACATGAACTCACAACTTTCTAACTCAGAAGCAAGACTGCAACCAACTGAGCCATGCCTGACACAACCAATTCTAATACACAGATATTAATGTGAAGCAGATGAGCTGACTGCTACAACGTTTATTTATTTATACAATTTATTAATTTTGCTCAGGTATCAGGAACTTAGAGCAAAACAAACATGAGAATTTTCTGTTCCAAAATGGACTGATTTAAGTTTAATTTGGGTGGCAAAAGTTGTTAAGTATAGTTTTAGCTGTTAAAGATCCAATGAGTCAATGGTGAAACATTTAAAATATTAAAAGGCGCTTATAGCTCTACGAACCATGACTGCAATGTAAAACTGAGACAATAAGTTAAATGGAAATTTCTAAGGTGGCATAGTAGTATTGTCACTGGACTAGTGACCCAGAGACCCAGGTTATTGCTCTGCAGACATGGGTTCGAATCCCACCATGGCAGAAGGTGGAATTTGGATTCAATTAATAAATCTGGAATTAAAAAGCTAGTCTAATGATGGCCATGAAACCATTGTCAATTGTTGTAAAAACCCATCTGGTTCACTAATGTCCTTAAGAGAAGGAAATCTGCTGTCCTTACCTGGTCTGGCCTACATGTGACTCCAGACCCACAGCAATGTGGTTGACTCTTACATGCCCTCTGAAATGGCCTAGCAAACCACTCAGTTGTATCTCACCACTACAAGGTCAATGAGGAATGAAACCGGACGGACCACCTGGCATCGACCTAGGCATTGGAAATGACCAAAGCAAACCCAACCATGTTGATCCTGCAAAGTCCTCCTTACTAACATCCGGGGGCTTGTGCCAAAGTTTGAAGAGCTGTCCCATGGACTAGTCAAGCAATAGCCTGATGAAGTCATACTCACCGAGTCATACCTTACAGACAATGTCCCAGACACTGCCATCACCATCCCTGGGTATGTCCTGTCCCACCGGCAGGACAGACCCAGCAGAGGTGGCAGCACAGTGGTATACACTGAGGAGGGAGTTGCCCTGGGAGTCCTCAACATTGACTCTGGACCCCATGAAGTTTCATGGCATCAGGTCAAACATGGGCAAGGAAACCTCCTGCTGATTACCACGTACTGCTAGCACCCCTCCCCCCTCAGGTGATGAGTCAGTACTCCTCCATTGCACTTGGAGGAAGCACTGAGGGTGGCAAGGGCACAGAATGTACTCTGGGTGGGGGACTTCAATACCCATCACCAAGAGTGCTCGGTAGCACCACTACTGACTGAATTAGCCAAGTCCTAAAGGACATAGCTGCGAGACTGGGTCTGCAGCAGGTGGTGAGGGAACCAACAAGAGGGAAAAATATACTTGACCTCGTCCTCACCAACCTGCCTGCTGCAGATGCATCTGTCCATGACAGTATTGGCAGGAGTGACCACCGCCCAATCCTTGTGGAGACCAAGTGTTGGCTTCATATTGAGGATACCCTCCACCGTGTTGTGTGGCATTATCACCGTGCTAAATGGGATAGATTTTGAGCAGATCGAGCAATGCAAAGCTGCGCATCCTTGAGGTGCTGTAGGCCATCAGTAGTAGCAGAATTGTACTCGAGCACAATCTTTAACCTCATGGCCCAGCATATCCCCCACTCTACCATTACCATCAAGCCAGGAGACCAACCCTCGTTCAATGAAGTGTGCAGGAGGGCATGCCAAGAGCAGCATCAGGCAAAATGAGGTGTCAACCTGGTGAAACTAAACCCAGACTACTTGCATAAGCATAAGCAGCAAGCAATTGACAGAGCTAAGCAATCCCACAATGAACGGATAAGATCTAAGCTCTGGAGTCCTTCCACATCCAGCTGTGAATGGTGGTGGACAATTAAACAACTAACTGGAGGAATGGCTCCACAAATATACCCATTCTCAATGATGGAGGAGCTCAGCACATCATTTCAAAAGATAAGGCTGAAGCATTTGCAATAATCTTCAGCCAGAAATGCCGAGTGGATGATCCATCTCAGCCTCCTCCTGAAGTCCCCAGCATCACAGATGCCAGTCTTCTGCCAATTCAATTCACTCCGCATGATATAAGGAATGACTGAAGGCACTGGATACTGCAAAGGCTATGGGCCCTGACAACATTCCAGCAATAGTACTGAAGACCTGTGTTCCAGAACATGCCATGCCCCTAGCCAAGCTGTTCCAGTACAGCTACAACACTGGCATCTACCCGGTATTGTGGAAAATTGCCCAGGTATGTCCGATACACAAAAAGCAGGGCAAGTCCAACCCAGCCAATTACTGCCACATCAGTCTACTCTTGATCAACAGTAAAGTGATGGAAGGTGTCGTCAACAGTGCCTTCAAGTGGCACTTGCTTAGCAATAACCTGCTCACTGACGCTCAGTTTGGGTTCCATAAGGGCCACTTGGCTCCTGACCTCATTACTGCCTTGGTTCAAACATGGACTAAAGAACTGAACTCAAGAAGTGAGTTGAGAATGACTGCCCTTGACATCAAGGCAGCATTTGACCCAGTATGGCATCAAGGAGCCCGAGCAAAACAGGAGCCAATGGGAATCAGGAGGAAAACTGTCCGCTGGTTGGAGTCATACCTAGCGCAAAGGAAGATGGTTGTGGTTGTTGCAGGTCAATCATCTCAACTCCAGGACATCATTACAGGAGTTCCTCAGGGTAGTGTCCTAGGAACTTCAGCTGCTTCATCACTGACCTTCCTTCAATCATCAGGTCAGAGGTGGGGATGTTCGCTGATGATTGCACAATGTTCAGCACCATTCGCGACGACTCAGATACAGAAGCAGTCTGCGTAGAAATGCAGCAAGACCTGGACAATATCCAGGCTTGGGCTGATAAGTGGCAAGTAACATTGGCCAGGCAATGACCATCTCCAACAAGAGAGAATCTAACCATCTCCCCTTGACGTTCAATGGTATTATGATCACTGAATCCCCCACTATCAACATCCTGGGGGTTACCATTGACCAGAAACTGAACTGGAGTAGCCATATAAATACCATGGCTACAAGAGCAGGTCAGAGGCTAGGAATCCTGTGGCAAGTAACTCACCTCCTGACTCCCCTAAGCCTGTGCACCATCTACAAGGCACAAGTCAGGAGTGTGAAGGAATACTCTCCACTTGCCTGGATGGGTGCAGCCTCAACAACACTCAAGAAGCTCGACACCATCCAGGACAAAGCAGCCCTGTTGATTGGCACCCCATCCACAAACATTCACTCCCTCCACCACCGACGCACAGTAGCAGCAGTGTGCACCATCTACAAGATGCACTGCAACAATGTCCCAAGGCTCCTTTGACAGCACCTTCTAAACCCGTGACCTCTACCAACTAGAAGGACAAGGGTAGCAAATGCATGGGAACACCACCACCTGCACGTTCCCCTCCAAGTCACACACCATCCTGACTTGGAACTACATCGCCGTTCCTTCACTGTCGCTGGGTCAAAATCCTGGAATTCCCTTCCTAACAGCGCAGTGGGTGTACCTACCTCACATGGACTGCAGCGGTTTAAGAAGGCAGCTCACCACCACCTTCTCAAGGGCAATTAGGGATGGGCAATAAATGCTGGCCTAGCCAGCGATGCCCACATCCCATGAATGAATAAAGAAAAATGATGTGAAAGTAGTGGAATGGATATAAATAGAAAATGGATTGAGATTTTGTCTTGCCATTTATAATTCTGAGATGATATACATGAATTGAATATTTTCAAAACATACTCAGAAAACGTTGTACCATCAAAGAATCAGTATACCATCAATAGCTTGATTGAAAGTAATTTTGATCATGGATGAAAGATTTTATTACAACAACTTGCATTTATAATAAAAACAAAATACTGCGGATGCTGGAAATCTGAAATAAAAACAAGAAATGCTGGAACCACTCAGCAGGTCTGGCAGCATCTGTGGAAAGAGAAGCAGAGTTAACGTTTCAGGTCAGTGCTGCCAGACCTGCTGAGTGGTTCCAGCATTTCTTGTTTTTAACTTGCATTTATAAGTTACCTTTAATGTATTTAATGTAAGAACCATTCCAAGGTGCTTTGCAAACATGAGGAAAACAAGTGCCAAGCCAGGGAAGGAGAGATTAGGAGTAGCTACAGGCTTGTTCAAAGGCATTGGTCTTGGAACTATTTGCAAAGGTTTAAAGAGGGCTGGAGAGACAGAACAGATTAGGGAAGGAGTTACAATGACTCGGGAAGCTGAAAGCTCTGCCAACAATGCTGGGCTGATGCAGGGGGTGGCGGGCGGGTGTGATGGGGTTGGTGGGGGCGGGGGTAGTGATGTGGTGGGTGTTACACATAAGCCTGGATTCAAAGGCTACTTTGTGAAACTTAACATAGCTGATTCCGTTTTGCTCTGTCACAATATCATCTTTTGCCATACCAGCAGCTGCTAAAACTGCAAATAATTTGGGCTGCTATCAGAAAGAGCTGAGAGAGACTCCAGTATCCACAGCACTAATCGCAAGTTGTCTGTTTTTTTTATCTATTGTTCTTTGAGGTTTATTTATGGGTCCAGTCCAACTCAATTACACGCTACTCTGATGTTGGTAAATTCCTCATTTCAGCAAGTCTTTATCAAAACCCAATTTGCTGCTAACAGTTGTTTGCACTGTTCTACCCAATCCTGGTAATCATTCCCTGTCTGCGCAGATGTTGAGTATAATGTGGTTCCATTGCATTTTTAACTGACATTTAACTTCTGGTATACCTACTCCATAGAATCTTACAGCCACTGTAGGAGGCCATTCAGCCCATCATGCCAGTGAAGCTATTTGAAAGATCTATTCGATTAGTCCCACTCTCCTGCTCTTTCCCTATAGCCTTGCAAATGTTTTCTTTTCAAGCATATATCAAATTCCTTTTTGAAAGTTACTATTGAAACTATTTCCATTCACCTTTCATGCACTGCATTCCACTGTTATTGTATACTCCTCCTAAAAGTAGATGTTTAATTATTCATTATTGCAAAAAAATCCAGCATCGCCTGAAATCTGCTGGTGCTGCCTTTGATGACTTGAGGAAGTGAGTGTTTGAAGATTGCAACATCAAAACTGAAACCAAGCTCATGGTTTACCATGCAGTCGTGATCCCTACCTTACAGTATGGGGCTGAAACATGGACAATGTATAGGAGTCATTTCATCAATGCTGCCTGCGGAAGATCTTTCATATCAAGTTTGCAAGTTCTCCCTGTGACCGCGTGGGTTTCCGCCGGGTGCTCCGGTTTCCTCCCACCACCAAAGACTTGCAGATTGATAGGTAAATTGGCCATTATAAATTGCCCCTAGTATAGGTAGGTGGTAGGGGAATATAGGGACAGGTGGGGATGTGGTAGGAATATGGGATTAGTGTAGGATTAGTATAAATGGGTGGTTGATGGTCGGCACAGACTCGGTGGGCCGAAGGGCCTGTTTCAGTGCTGTATCTCTAAATAAAGTGGGAGGACAGGCGCGCCAACATCAGTGCCCTCTCATAAGCAGGGATCACAAGCATCGAGGCTATAATTATCCACCATCAGTTTCATTGGGTTGGTCATATAGTTCAGATGTCAGATACTAGGCTCCCAAAGCAGGTCTTCTTCTCCCAGCTCAGTCAGGACACACCTGAGGAGGACAGAAGAAGTGCTTCAAGGATGAGCTGAAAGCCAATATGAAGAAATGCAACATCAACTGCTGGGAGGCCATCGCCCTGGACCAAATCAGATGGAGGCAGAATCTGTGGGAAGGATCCCAGCATTTTGAGACCTAACGACAACAAAATGAAGAGGAAAAGTGAGAGTGGTGGAAAGAATAAGCCATGACCTGAACTAATAATACACGACCAGACATCCCACATAAAAACAAATACCCTTTGTACCATAAAATCTGTAGATCCCAAATCAGCCTCATCGTCCATCTTCGGACTCATGGAAGACAATCATCCTCGCCTGTGAGGGATAGCCAATAATAATAATTTTGCAATGCTACTTGATATCCTGTGGCATTGCTCATGAAGTCGTCTGAGATGTGCAGCATTGTTGTGATGTTTGTGACTCACCTGGCCAGTTATCTATCAGTCCATTGCTCAGCTAATCCCCAGTGGGGAAGTATCCAACTAGGTCCTGAGGTCATTCAGAGTTTAATTGCCCTTTAGTGAGGGAAAATTGCAGAATGGCAGGATTGGTAAATTGGGCTCAGGGAGTAGTGCACAATGAATTGGCAACCTGTTTAACACTCTGCCCAATTTTCTATTCTACAATGGAAATCCTTACCTATATATCTAATCCGAGTTTCTGCCACACTTACGGTGAAGTTACAGCAGGGGAATGGAAGCAGCTCTGGGAAAATTTCCAGCCAGTGTCTTCTGTGTTGCTGTAATGCACAGTCAGAGTCCACTTCCGACCATTACATTGCATACAGATCACAGGTGGGAGTAGCTGCTGTCACAAAATATATAAAGCAATTTTGTGTAGCTTTATAAACCAGACAGGGGGATTAAACAGACTCCCTGAGCATTTTCTTTCAACCTAGTTTGATGCCATAGCGGAAACGTGCTTCTTGCTGGGACAAAGCCAATCTCGCAGGATGTCTCACTCTGCTTCCTTCTGGAATTAGATTAGGACCTGACAGCAGAGTTATACTGCCACATTTTTCACCTCACAACAATGCTCAAGTTGCAGTATGAATGGGGTTGTCAATCCTCCAGGATATCCTGGAGTCTCCAGGAATTAAAGAATAATCTCCAGCTCCAGGATGGTGCTTCAAGCAAGCCAGGAGAATATTCATTGAGGCATTAAAAAAAAAAAATTCATTTTATTTGTATGCTTTGAACACTTTTGTTTATTAGTTATAAATTGGAGATGGGAGGGCAGTAGGGGTGGGGGTGGGGGTGGGGGGAAGGCAGTTTGACTGGCCCAAACATGACCCAATGGGGTGATTTCCCAGTCGGGTGATCCCAACGATAATGAGCGCCAGTCACAAAACCACAGGCAGACAGTGCCTGATTTTTCTCTCTATTTATTCTATTGGGTGAAAATTTAGGAGTCCAAGGGCCCAGTGACTTCTCCACTGGCCCTGTCTGTGGGTGGCATTTCTCACTGTGAGCATTGATAGAGCATAATCTTCCTGGTTGTGCAGAGGGGGCCTTGAAGGCAGGACCAGGAGGAAGGTAGGACAGGAGGGCATTAAGTCAGTGGAGCGACAAGCTCCTGCTTCTAGCCGATCTTGCCAGGGGTGGTGTGGAAGGGGCAAGGGCTACTCGCCTGGCAGTAGCCTGGAGGTGACTTGCTGGTGGCTGGCCGGGGGACTGCAAGGCTTCCTACACTTTCCACCCCCACACTGGAGCAGCATGAATCAGCAGGCCACAGCTGTGGCCACAGGTCATTTTTACAAAAATGAAAAGTCTTCAGAGGGCGGCTCATGATGGAAGAACCCTCACAGTCCCCCCTCCTACAGGGGCAGTGCCCACTTCATCCGGTGGGGCTGTTGTCTTTCCAAGGCTGCAGGTTCTCTGATTGGGCTGGCAACTTCAGGAACCTGCCCACCATGCCTCTTCCAGAATTGGTGGGGAGAGGTTGGGAGAGGGAAGCAGTAGTTAGCCATGGTGATCCAGCCACTATGGTGAGGGACAGGCTTGGTGGGCTGGCTGGTCTTTCTCTGCCTGTCAAATTTGTTTCTTCATATATGACAGCATATCCAAGGAACAACTGCAATATTTTTTAAAACAACAAACAAGAAAAAACAGACAATAGTTTGTGCGTTGGGTTGGGATTTTGCATTCAGTAGATGCACTTGGATTATTTTTTGCAGTGGGTTTGAAATTAATCTTATTAAAGAAAGACTTGCATTTATATAATGCTTTTCAAGACCTCAGGACTTCCCAAAGTACTTTATAGCCAATTAAGTATTTTTGAAGTATAGTCACTGTTGTAATGTAACAATCAATTTATGTACAGCAAAGTCCCACTAACAGCAATGTGATAATGACCAGATATTGGTGAAGGGGTAAATAGTGGTCAGGACTCATTCAGAAAGTAAGGAGGCATGGGATTCAGGGAAAGCTGGCTGTCTGGATACAAAATTGGCTGGCCCATAAAAGTCAGAAGGTGGTAGTAGATGGAAAGTATTCAGCCTGGAGCTCGGTGACCAGTGGTGTTCCACAAGGATCTGTTCTGGGACCTCTGCTCTTTGTGATTTTTATAAATGACTTGGATGAGGATGTGGAAGGCTGGGTTAGCAAATTTGCCGATGACACGAAGGTTGCTGGAGTTGTGGATAGTGTGGAAGGCTGTTCTAGGTTGCAATGGGACATTGACAGGATGCAGAGCTGGGCTGAGAAGTGGCAGATGGAGTTCTACCTGGAAAAGTGTGAAGTGATTCATTTTGGAAGGTCGAATTTGAATGCAGAATACAGGCTTAAAGACAGGATTCTTGGTAGTGTAGAGGAACAGAGGGATCTTGGGGTCCATGTCGATAGATCGCTCAAAGTTGCCACCCAAGTTGATAGGGTTGTTAAGAAGGCGTATGGTGTGTTGGCTTTCATTAACAGGGGAATTGAGTTTAAGAGCCGCGAGGTTATGCTGCAGCTCTATAAAGCCCTGGTTAGACCACACTTGGAATATTGTGTTCAGTTCTGGTCACCTCATTATAGGAAGGATGTGGAAGCTTTAGAGAGGGTGCAGAGGAGATTTACCAGGATGCTGCCTGGACTGGAGGGCATGTCCTACGAAGAAAGATTGAGGGAGCTAGGGCTTTTCTCATTGGAGCGAAGGATGAGAGGTGACTTGATAGAGGGGTACAAGATGATGAGAGGCATAGATAGAGTGGATAGTCAGAGACTTTTTCCCAGGGTGGAAAGGGCTATCATCAGGGGGCATAATTTTAAGGTGATTGGAGGAAGGTTTCGGGGAGATGTCAGAGGTAGGTTCTTTACACAGAGAGTGGTGGGTGCGTGGAATGCGCTGCCAGCGGTGGTAGTAGAAGCAGATGCATTAGGGGTATTTAAGCGACTCTTGGATAGGTACATGGATGATAGTAGAATGAAGGGTAGGTTGTTAGTTTGATATTAGAGTAGGTTAAATGCTCGGCACAACATCGTGGGCCAAGGGCCTGCACTGTGCTGTACTGTTCTATGTTCTATGTTCTATGACACTGCAGAGAAGTCCCTTGCTCTTCTTTGAAGTAGTACCATGGGATCTTTCATGTCCACCATGAGAGGTTCGACAGGGCTTTAGTTTAAACATCTCTTCTGAAAGACAGCACCTCCAACAGTGCAGCACTTCCTCAGTACTGTGCTGAACTGAAACCTTAGATGATGTACTTGATATCTCTGGTCATGGAGCTTGAACCCCCAACCTTTAGACTCAGAATGAGAGTGCGATCAACTGAGCCACAGATGACACTGTGGAAATTAATTCAGTAAAGCTACACAACTGGCCCACAGAAAGAAGCACACCATCGCTGTGAAGCTATCAGGGTTGTATTTAACTGGAGCCGTCTACATTTATTAATAATTATATTGCACAGGAAGGATTTATGCTTCTACACCTGCTTTGTTTCAGGAAACACACACTTGATTAAAACAAACAAAGCTGAAAATCAAAGTACTCTTTAATATGTGACTTAAATTTAATTTAAAATATTCTTTCATTTGTTTCAAAGGTTTGTTGTACAATATCCCATGGCGCCCAATTACACATATTTGTACCTGTTTCACCCAGAGATTGATATCTTGTAATTCCCATGATCCTGGATGATCAAACAGCAAGGTTTTTTGGGTGGAATGAAAATCGCGAATTGTGCTGGGATGTGCTCAGTTGGACTGAGTCCAGGAGCAGCTGTGCTCTATAAAGAGTAATTTCTACCTGGATCAGAGAGCAGTTCATCATCGTCCTGAGGCAACAAAGAGGTTTCTTCATGCTACCGAAATCCAGGACCATGAAAATAGGAAGAGTAGCTCAATTCCCGCAACTCCGCAGACTGACATGAGATGTATCGGAGTAAATACAAACAAGGAAAGCCAACAGTTGTCAGATTAATCCATTCATCAATACAAAATCCGTACATTTTTGGAAAAGTGGAGGATTTGGAGCTAGCACTAGCACTAGAGTCAGCATCCCCCTCCCCGGACACTCACTCCTCCCTCTCCCCAGTCGAAAATGTTCTCAGGATACCCATTTCTTACTGGCCAAAATAATCATTTGCCTTCCTCTAGGATAACTGCTTCTTTCCTCCAAAAATACCTCATTCCTTCTTCCTGGGACATCCACCTCTTACTACCCATTTTACCTACTTGTATCTCCTTAGAATGCCTGCTTCCCACTGCCAAGAAAACCCCCTCTTATCCTAGGATAAGTGTTTTCCATTGCTGAGGATTCCTGCTGCTCCACTGCCCGGGATTCTCATTTTTGTCCTCCTATGATACTCACTTCCCATTGCCAGGATATTCTCTTCCCTGTACCTATGAGACTCAGGTTGCACTCCCTAGGATACTTGACATTCTTCCTACTGCAAGTATTTCCCTTTCCTCATGATGTCCATTTCCCTCTCACCCATGATAGGTTCTTCCCTCCCCACTGCTTTCCACCAGAATACCTTTGCCCGTTTCTCCAGAAGTGGGTACACTTCTCTCTGCCCTAGGATACCCGCTTCCCTCTCCTCTGTGCATTGCCAGGATAATATCCTCTTATTGATTTACAATTAAGTACCTGCTGGGATAAAAAATAAATGTGCATCATCTCCGTCAGCACATGGAGCAGAAAGTTAGGGCCAAGATTCAGATAGGACACTTCATCAGAACCCCCAGAACATTAACCTATCTTCCTTTTTTAGATGATGATTGACCTGCTTTGTATTTACTACATTTTGGGCATAATCTTACATTTCATACATTCATGTTTTTTCTTCCTCTGATCTCTGAATGTAATAAAAATGTGAAAAACCATCTTCCCAGCACTTTGAGAATTAAGACCACTGTGAGACATCGAAAGGTTTTGTTTTTGACTTTTAGCACTCCTGCTGCAGAGTTTTGTGTGGCGACTGTGTATTGGAGAATGGTCCACACATACATAGTGTTCCAAACATTAATTTAATGGACTGAAAGCCATACACATAACTTGACAGCATTCCAACATGTGCTGTCAGAATGCAACGTTGTGCCAAGGAGCACTGAAGGGGAACAATTTATCTCAGTGTCCTTTCTCTTGTTGCGTCTGGGAGTGTGCACCACTGTGGGCAGGATTTTTATGAGTTAGTGAGGTTGGGAAAGGGGGCGGGCAGTTGCTTAAACCCGCCCCTCAGTTCCGCTTGCCGGTTTCCCGATGCTATACTGGCATGCTCTGAGTTCAAAAAGGTAGCGTTGGGAGCAGGAAGAGGCAACCCACCGACTCTATGCAGATGGCCACTTAAGCCCATTAAGGAGCTTGTTGTCAGCTCGTTAAAGGGCCAGTTTTGTAAGTTCTTTCTAAGGTACTGTCAACGCACTGTCAGAACCATGAAAGGGAGGATGAGGCAGTGACATAATGGGGACCGAGCTGGAATGGTGGGACAGAAGCAAGAGGCAGCTTTGAAAAGGGAAGGCTCAGAGAAGGCCCTCATTTACGGCTACCCTTGACATGGGCATTATGAGGGGCCTGGGATTATGGGAGGGTGGGGAGGAGGTGGTGATGGGGGGGGGGGGGAGGGGTAACGGGTTCTTCTGCTAATGGGTCTCATGGGTTCATGCGGGGGAGGAGGAGTGATGTTTAGAAGCCTCCAAGTTCTATTACCAATGAAAGAAAATACATTAGATGAAATGGGATCAAGTTTCTCTTAGCTTGCTCCAACCAGCGATGAGGAGCAGCATTTTCCAGGGCAGAAACAGACCCCTGGTCAACGGAGGGGTTAAGGGGTGAGGAAGGAGGGGCAGGAAAGCTTCAGACTCTCCACCTTACACAACCTTCCCAGCTCACTCCATCACTCTGTTAACCCTCATTTCCCATTCTCCTGCATCTCGCCAACATGAAATGGAAACACACAAGTCAGCCTTAGTGCAAGAACTTTCCCAGTGCTTTATCACTTAACGCTTCACTATTATTTATATCAGAAACACCCAAGTGACTCACAAAGTGATATTACCAACGTGGTGGCCTCCGCTGCTGGCCACTCATTCCCTCCTGGTCACATCCTGACTTGGATGTATATCGCCATTCCATCATTATCACTGGGTCAAAATCCTGGAAATCCCTCCCTAACAGCACTGTGGGTGTATCTTCACCAGATGGACTGCAGCGGTTCAAGAAGGCAGCTCACCATCACCTTCTCAAGGGTAATCCGGGATGGACAGCAAATGCTGGCCTTACCAGCAACGCACACATCTCATGAAATTTTTTTTTTAAAACTCCTACGAGGTGTTCCTCTGTGGCTGAGGATGAGGTGGAGACAGACTTCTCGCTACTGTCTGTCTGGGACCGAGATGCCCGCGTGGTCAGCCTTGTGTGGAGGTGCCAGGGGTGCACCTCCAAAGGGTGCTGCACTGGCAGTGCTGCCAGGGCAGCCTCTGTCACTGGGCATGACTCCACAGATGCTTCATCCATCGGAAGGGCCATGGAGGTGGATGATGATGATGGACCATCTGCCACCTCCTCAGCCCTTTTCATGGAGCCCTTAATTGCTGGAGGAGACCATCAGCTAAGGTGCAGCTGGCATCCACTCCATGTTTTGTGCTATTTGTGCCACTGACGGTCAGTGCTATCGACTGCGGCATGCATTCCATGCATGTCAGCGGGCTGTTCCTGCATCCACTTTGAGTGATGCCGCGTGTGACTCTCCAAGAGGTCAGCAACTCTCTCAATGGAGGAGCTCATGCACTCAAAGCACTGAGTAATTGTGGAGCAGATGAGATGCATCTCCTCCATTCTCATCCCTTGACTGCACCGTGTCTCTGGTAACTTCAACATGTGGGCACACATCCCATGCTGGTTCTCCAGGTGGAGCCGCCTGTTTTATGACTCCCGAGGCTCTGCATCCCTATCCTGCTGAGCAAGGCTATGCCAGTCCTTCATCCTCTGAGGGGAACTGGCCAAAGCTGACTCTGCCGCTCCCAAATCCTACAGTTATGATGTGAGGTGCACTTCACCCTGTGCCACCCTCACTAATAAAGCGTGAGGGCCCACCAAGGTGAATGATATGCAGGAAAGATGTGACAGTGCAGGCTCTGAGGTGTCATCCTCCTCTGACTCCTCGGGAACTTCTTGTCTTTGTCTGGCCTCCAGACCCTCTGCGTCTGCCCTGCGGGAGATGTAAGAGGAGATGTGATGAGAGATCGGGACAGTCAACATATGCTCATGCTGCTAAAAACAATGAAATGACAGCTCGTTGCACAGGGAACATTGCCATGCATCTCCAGAAAATGGAGATGTTGAGATATTTTCACCCTGTCTACAGCAGACCCCCATTTCTCAGCCCCCGGCATTCCTGCGGCTTGACATTCTGCCCAGGTCAAGGGCCAGCTCCTTAAACCCAGTCAGTGACATTATCTTTGGCACCTCATCATCCAGACATGCCCTCTTGTTCTCCTTGGTGTTCAACTTCTGTTCGGCCCCCAAGGTGAATAAAGATGTCTTTCTCCCTCATCACTTACAGCTTTTCAATCACATATGCTGCTGCTGTCTGCATTCCAGCTTCCTGTCCAGCAGCACCAGGCTTCTGACCTATTGATCCTCAGGGCTGCTGAGCACACATCTCTCCCATGGTGAGGAGAACTCGATGTGCGCTCAGGATGCCCCTCAACCCCTCTCCATTGCACCCTGGTAACTGCTGACCTGGAGACATGCCATCTGGGTCTATCTTTGGACTCGCCTTTCCAGACCCGAGAAGGTTATTGAAATGCTTTTGGCACTGCAGCCAGATCCTCCTCACCAACCGCTCTGCTGCTGACCTCGTTAGCCACCTCCTGCCATGCCCTCTTGGTAAGCCTTGTAGGCTTTCTGTCGTCACTGGCAAGGAGCAGGATGTTTCATCTCTTAGTCACCACCTCCAGGATCACCTCCAGTGAGGGGTCTGAAAATCGGAGGTGGGGGATAGAGATGATTGGGTGAGGGGGAGCCCTTGCATTGGGGGAGGGGGCCTCCTTTCTCACTGCCCTTTGCTCTACTCCTTCCTCCATCTCTTGGGCAAATGGCAACTTCAGGAATGGCTGCCACCTACCCTTTAAATTGAGCCCACCGCTGTCTAAGTCCCACCTCCTTCCTATGTTACCGCCGCTAATTGGGCAGCAAATGCGACTCCAGGTCAATTATCTTATTTTCATAACAAAATTGCAACGCATGCACGTTGCCGATGCAGTACAGGGTCGGGACCCAGAAGTGACCGCGACGTTGTGGGTACTGACCCCAGAATGGAAATCCCACCCTGTGTGTGTGTGTTTGTGTGTGTGTTTGTGTGTGCATGCATATTTTGCATTTGTTTCTTCATCCTCTTCTTTTCTGTGTTCCCCAAGCCCCACCTCTCCATTCTACATCTCCAAGCTTCCTCTCTATATTGTGTTCCCAACCTCTCCCTCTCTCTATTCTGTCTTCCACAAGTTCTCCCTCTCCATTCTGTGACCTCAAGCTCTTGCTTTTTATCCTGTGTCCCAAACTTACCTCTCCAGCTTCTGTTGCAGACTCTTGTTACTTGTAAAATGTATTTTCAATTGACATATGCGCATTCTTACCCTGAATACTTTTCATGACATCAAAGATTTTTCATTTCCTCAATATTGTCGAATCATTTTTGCAGCTTCCTTTAGAATACCAAAAAAACCCCAGAAGATGTTTGAAATACTGACATTTCAGTGCAGTATTGACAGAGAGCTATTGGTGACAGGCTGGAAGGCGGGAGGACTGGCAAAATGATGGGCAAAGGCATTGAGAGGGGAGCCCAATGACTTCCTGCCACCATGCCATTTTGCCAGCGACGGACGGGACAGTCGGTGGCTCGGCCACCCACTGGCTGGCCAACTGAACCACTTAAGTGGCCAATTAAGGACCACTCTACCTCTGCAAGAACTTTGCCCGCATTGGGGGGCCCTGCTGCCACATGTGGAGACTGCCCAGTGAAACCTGGCAGCCTCCCAGCGGGTTCCAGGGAGAGGGCCCTCCTTTATGGGCACTCAATGGTCAACGGAGGGGTCCCTGGCAGCAATGGTTGTCCTCTCAACAACGGTGCTGTAGGTATTCAATGTCACCCACCAGATCCCCTTCTCCCACCAATTGTCTGGGCCTGCCTGACTGGTCCTGGCTGCCTCCAACCACACTTATCCCTCTTCGAGGACGCCCTGCCATTGAGGTGCCCTCTCCCTAATGTTGCAGCCTCGGTAGTGGCCACTGCTAGCAGTGGTACTGCTGAGGCTGCTGAGCTGCTGGCCCTCTGGTTGGGCCAGCAGTCTTGGGGGTAGCTGCCTCTTAATTGGCTGCCACTGGCAATATGCCACCCTGGGTCCCACCAGTACCTGAAGTGGGGTTGGCTCCTGCTTTTAGTGACAGAGGGACTTCACTGTCAGCCACAGAATTCAGCCCAGAGGTAACATTTCAGGTCTGTGATGTTTCATCGGGGGACGGTGCTTGGGGAGACAGAATAGAGAGGGAAAGCTTGGGGGAGTCACTTTAGGACGGATAGTTGAAACCTGCACTGTCTGTAACAATTCCACTACCAGTTTCCCACTGTGTATTTCTGATCCCACAAGGCTGTGAGAATTAATCCTTTGAGTGATACATGCCGGGGATAATCTCTTTACTGAACTTGTGTCACAAAGTGTTTGATTCATCCTCCCAGCCCATGAGAAACATAAACCCTAAACAGGAAGATTAACACCTTAACTGTCAATTGAGGGATTAATCCACACCTGGCAGAAGGAGTGCAATAAACAGAAACATCCTTCACCCTTTTTAGTGTTTCAACCATATTACAGCTGGTGAAGGAGCAGTTTCAGGACAGTTAAATCCTCAGTTTGTGTAGTTAACAACTTTACAGTAAATTAAGAAAGAACTTGCATTTCCATTGCTGCCTTTCACCACCTCACGATGTCCCAAAGCCAATGAAGTACTTTTGAAGTGCTGTAATATAGGAAACGTGGCAGCCCATTTGTACACAGCAAGCTCCCACAAAAAGAAATGTGATGATGACGAGGTAATCTGTTTTAGTGATGTGTTTGAAAGGTAAATATTGGCCAGGATACCGTGGAGAACTCCCCTGCTCTTCTTTGAGATAGTGCCATGGGATCTTTTACGTCCACCAGAGAAGGCAGACAACATCCCGGTTTGATGTCAGGTCTGAAGGATGGCACCTCTGACAGTGCAGCACTCTCTCAGTACTGCAGTGAAGTTTGATTCCCAGATGTTGTAGCTGGTAAACTAATTCTTGAGAGGAATTTTAACTATCCTCTCGGGAGTGTTGGGTCACTTCACATTGATTTTCCCAACCCCCCCCCACCCCGTCATGCAGACTTCGAGCTGGACTTCCAGATGCCACCTGGAATCTGCGATGAATTTGGCCCAGTTTCCTAGATTGCAGGTCATTATCTATTCATGGCAGGCTCCCAGTGGGAATCCTACCAACATAGGGATCCCACCAATGGCCCCCCAGGAAGATGTATATAGGGGTGCTCCAATAGAGGCTTGAAGCATACTTAAAGGGGCCCTCTGGTGCCCTCAAGCTTCCAGTAAAGGCCTTAACCAAGCCCAAGGCCTTCAGCCAGTAAGACATCACAACAAGCTGAAGGGAAAGGAGGCTTCTATCAGGTCTTCTTTTGTTTGAAGAATATGAGGCCATTCCTATCACTAAGGTCGTGGCTCACTTGCTGGAACAGTGGATGGATGATAAGGAAATGGGCTGGAGACCTCAGTCCTGTCCCTGCACCTCTGCCGGCATTTGAGGTAGGAATGGCCAGTAGTGGTCCCGTCAAGGGTGAAGTGGGTGATAGGGTATATTCAGATTGAGGCAGTAATGAGCCACACCAGCCAATTTTCCTCTCTTATCCTCTGATATTCAGCTTGTTTTTCAGTGGGACATTAGAAGAAAATCTACCCAACATTGTTTGACTTTGGCGTGCCCTGTGAGTCGGGTCATTCACCAAATGGTCTATATGGCTTTAATATACATATTTAATGCCTGGCCTGTTAACAAATGAGCTCCTGCATATCTCAGTGGGTGCAGCATGTTGCTGTAAAGAGGATTTGAAACATATGTGATCCCTATTTGATTTTTAAAAAAAACACCACTCAAATGTAACTCATTTCCGATTCCTTTCTGAGGAAAAATGGAAAAAGTTTGTATTATAAAGCTCCTGTGAAAGGCCTTGGGACATTTTACTACATTAACAGGCTGTATAAATCATGTTGTTGTTGAAGTCCTTTATCTGCACCATTACACTATCACATTATTTCTGTATATTACTAAAATTGTTTTCTGCAGTGATAGTGTTTTTCTTTTCTGTAGCTGATTTTCTTTCAGAATGTAGAAGGGGGGCAATCTCAGGAGTGTATCAGTATTCGCAAGGGGTCCCCAGGAGTGTATCAGTATTTGCAAGGTGTCCCCAGGAGTGTATCAGTATTCGCAAGGGGTCCCCAGGAGTGTATCAGTATTTGCAAGGTGTCCCCAGGAGTGTATCAGTATTCGCAAGGGGTCCCCAGGAGTGTATCAGTATTTGCAAGGTGTCCCCAGGAGTGTATCAGTATTTGCAAGGTGTCCCCAGGAGTGTATCAGTATTTGCAAGGGGTCCCCAGGAGTGTATCAGTATTCGCAAGGGGTCCCCAGGAGTGTATCAGTATTTGCAAGGGGTCCCCAGGAGTGTATCAGTATTTGCAAGGTGTCCCCAGGAGTGTATCAGTATTCGCAAGGGGTCCCCAGGAGTGTATCAGTATTCGCAAGGGGTCCCCAGGAGTGTATCAGTATTTGCAAGGGGTCCCCAGGAGTGTATCAGTATTCGCAAGGGGTCCCCAGGACTGTATCAGTATTTGCAAGGGGTCCCCAGGAGTGTATCAGTATTCGCAAGGGGTCCCCAGGAGTGTATCAGTATTCTCAAGGAGTCCCCAGGAGTGCAGCAGTGTTTGCAAGGGGTCCCCAGGAGTGTATCAGTATTCGCAAGGGGTCCCCAGGAGTGCAGCAGTGTTTGCAAGGGGTCCCCAGGAGTGTATCAGTATTCGCAAGGGGTCCCCAGGAGTGTATCAGTATTTGCTAGGGGTCCCCAGGAGTGTATCAGTATTTGCTAGGGGTCCCCAGGAGTGTATCAGTATTCGCAAGGGGTCCCCAGGAGTGTATCAGTATTTGCTAGGGGTCCCCAGGAGTGTATCAGTATTCGCAAGGGGTCCCCAGGAGTGTATCAGTATTTGCTAGGGGTCCCCAGGAGTGTATCAGTATTCTCAAGGGGTCCCCAGGAGTGCAGCAGTGTTTGCAGAGTGTTTTTGTAAACTATTGTGTTAAAATAATGTGCAGGAATTTCATATGCATGGGTTAATGTGTTAATTACTTTTTTTTACAAAGGGAGACAGAACTAATCCAGGTAATTACAGGCCAGTTACCTTAACATCTGTGGTAGGGAAAATATTAATCTAATGTATAATTTGCAGCACAGAAACAGGCCATTCAGGTTAACAGATCTATGCCAGTGTTTATGATCCACATGAGCCTCCTCCCACCCTACTTCATCTCATCTCATCAACATATTCCTTTCTCCTTTGTATGGTTATCTAGCCTTCCTTCAATTGCATCTATGTTATTCGTCTCAACCATTACGCATGGTAACGGGTTTCACATCTTCACAGACTCGTGGGCCAGCCTTTTTGGTACGGAGTCGGGAGCCCAACACCCAGAACATTTCCAAGTCCTGACCCCATGCAAAATCAGCGTCAGTGATGCGACATCATTTTCAAATTCAAATTAGTTAATTGGCCCCAGTGTGAGGCTGCGGCACCAGAAGTGTCCTGGAGGCAGGAATAGGTCATTGAGAGCAATTTTAAAAGACAACCAGTCGTCATGACTGCGCTTGCCATTGCCTTGAGAAATGCAGCACCAGGGAGATCGGAGGGCCTCTGATGCTTCCCTGAAGGTGCTCATTGATGGAGTCTCATAAAGGAGAGAGCTGTTCTTCCTGGCCTGAGGAAGGTGAAATCTGCCCAAGAACACCAAAAGGGCTTGGATAGAGGTGGCCATGAAGGTCAGCAGCCGGGGATCCATGAAAAGAACCTGGGTCCAGTGTAAAAAAAGGTTCAATAACCTGTTGCGGTCTGGTAAGGTGAGTGGCCGGCGGCACCGGTTGATTGGGTACTAACTCTCTCAGCACCAGGATGCAAGCAAGCTGACCTCACAGAATGTCTCCCTAACATTGTCAAAGTGAACAGTCACGACACTGAGATGGCAGCCATGCTCACATATGGGGCGACATTCAGATGGGGATGTCACTGAGTGCAACATCAGTCCACGTGTGTGTCATGCTAGAAGAGATGAGGGAGGACAGCCTACTTATGAATCTTCCTTCTCTCATCCGTCAGGAGAAGAAAGTACTTAATGCGTGGCGGATGGCAAGAATGGGTGGTGGAGTGGCCCAACTCCACACTCTAACACCAACGGAGAAGGTGGCTCTGGAGATTGCTAGGGTACTAATGAGGCATTCAGTGTGGGATGGCAAGACAGGAGGCCGTGAGCAACAGGGTCTTTGGATAGCTCAGGGTTGTCCAACCTATGGCCCGCAGGCCAGGATCTGGCCCGCCAAAGGCTTCCATCTGGCCCGCATATGTAAACTGTAGCCGGCAGTTCCTCATCCTCACCAGGGGTCCATGACAGGTAATTTCAGAGATGAGAGATTTCCCATTGGCTTCTTCTTCTAGACCGGCTTTTTAAAAAAAATGCAATGTCAGTTTCACAACTGACAGGTGCTGGGAGAGGGGACAGCGGTTTCCGAACTTTTGACGGATTTCAAGTTTTCCGGAAGGTTCTGATTTTTTTATAAAGCCTGCCGGAGAGAGTTGGGGTGGACAGAGAGAGGGGGGGTGGGGAGACAGAAAGAGAGAGGGGGAGACAGAAAGAAGGGATGGGACAGAGAGATGTGGGGAACAGCACCGAGAGGGGAGAGCACCAAGAGGGAGGATCAAACGGATAGAGAGAGACAGAAAGAGAGAGAGACAGCAGAGAGGCAAAGAGAGAGAAGAAAGAGAGTGATCAAGATCACTCCTGACAGATGGACATCTATCTGGAATACTTAGTGTCACTACAAGAAGTTGTGGGCAGACATTGACTAGTTGTGCAAGCAAAAAAAGTCAAGTATCTCACTAAATCAGTGTCCAACATAGTGACGAGAAAGTAAGTCAATAAATTAGTCTTCTCATTTAAAGCTTCTTTACAAAATTGCACATTTGTTGTTGTTTTTATTAACAGTAAGATACATTTTTAATGCCTTTATCTTTCCGAAATAGTCTCATTGGCCCCCTATGTAAGACAAAATTTGTAATGTGGCCCCCCCCAAGTGAAAAGGTTGGACACCCCTGGGATAGCTTTTTCTTGAGGTGAGGGGCATGGAGGAGACTCCTGCCCAATGCATGCTATGGATCTTAGACCAGTGTCATCTGCGAGGATGGTTGTGCTGGGGCATTTGTTGAGTAGGACGAGTTTTCATTTCCATTTTCTTGTGTCTCCAACAGGGCCAGTTGCAGAGCAGGAGCAAAGTGGACCTGCTGAATTAGGACCGAAATCTTCAGCGGTGGTGGGGAGTCCATGGAACCTGCTTGGTTAAGTCATACCTCGGCACCTTCCACCAGTGCAGACACACTTACCTCGGTTGGGCCACAGATTAGCGTAGAAATGGAAGCACTGGGTGCACCTCACATCATGCATGAGCAGGAGGAGGAGGGTGAGGCAGAGTCAGCTGTGGGTAGTCCCCCTCGGACAACGGAGGACAGACACAGGGATGCTTCGCTGGACGGATGCTGGGCCTTGGGTGTCACAGGAGGGCCTTCGTTGAGAAGCAGAGACAGATAAATTCCTGTTTGTCGGAGTTTCCTGAGGCCTTGAGGAGCCTTGGGCAGGCAATGGAGGAGTCCATGTAGCACATGTGCTCCGTCATGACCCAGGGATTTGATCGCATGAGGTTGTCCATCGAGAGATTGGGCTTCCTCTTGGACAACTAAATGCAGCACCACTCTGAGTAGGTGCAGGAGCAGCAAGCTGATATGCACAGAAAGAGTGAGATTCTCTGTAGCATTGGCCACTCGGTATCAGTGATGGCGCAGAGGTGCTCAGAGTGGATGCCAGCTGCGTCCCAGTCGGTGGCCACATCCAGCATCCGGAAAGGGCTCAGATGGTCATAGTGGCAGGCATAGTGCCCTCCCCCCACGCCCCCCCGAGGGGGCACCGGCGTCACCCTTCGGCCCCTTGCCCCCTCCAACTCTGTGTGCCAGGGCCCTGTGACAGAGGCAGCCCCTGCAATGACATAGATTCAGCAGCCTGTGGAGGAGCTTCACTGCTACCTGTAAGACAAGGATAGAAGCCATGGACATCTCAGCCACAGGCAGAGAGTAGGGAGGAGGCTGCCTGCACCTCATCCTCTGCCACAGGAGGAGCACCCCATAGGAGTGTTAGGGAGAGGAAGGTGCCACGCTGATGAATTCACTTAATTCACCAGGTGTCATTGTCTACATCAGTCTGTTATTTCATTTGCATCACAATATAACTTCTTTATGTCATGACTTTGACAGGTGTGTTGTTGATGTCTCATCTCAGAAGGGAGACGTAGCATTGTGGAGCAGGTAGTGGGGATGTGAGACCCTGGGAATATTATGTGCCTATGCCTAATGACGTTACACACTGTAGGTGGAGGAACCCTGGATCTGCATGCTCATGGCTGGCAATGGGACCTCGCAGCTAAGAGTTATAGTGGTAAAATAACTCTGTATGCAGGAAGGTGAGTTTTGGGGTCATCAGCCACAAGGGCTCGGGGGCGATCAGGTGAAGTGCTGCTGAATCAGCCTGACCCTTGCTGCCATACCAGCCTGCAGTTCACCCTGAGGTTTGGGACGGTGTTGACAGGCGCCCTCTGCTGCCTGGGTTGGCGGCCACCTCTTGAGTGATCCCTTCCTCCTCCTCTTGTTTCTCCTCCCAGTCCTGCTCCAAGGTGGAGTGGCGTTCCAGCTCCTCTTCTTCATCCATTTCCCAGGCCTCTTTGCAGTGTCACGTTATGCAGGGCGCAGTAGACAACCACGATAGGGGACGCTCTGGCTGGCTCATCCTGGTGGGCAACACCTGACTGGTGAAGGCAACTGGAGTGCATTTTCAAGAGGCCAATGATCCGTTTAATGCAGCTGCATGTTAGGATGGCTCTGGTTGTAGAGTGTCTCTCTATTTGTGTCTGGGTTTTGGAAGGGTGCAGGAGCCACCTCTTTGGGGGATAACCGTTATCCCCACGCAGCCACCCACAGAGTCTGGGCCTGAAGAAGTGTAGCACGTGGGAGTTCCACAGGATAAAGGAAAGATGACAGCTGTCTGGGAACTGGGCACAGACCTGCAAGCTTCATTTTCTGTGGTCACAGACCAGCTGGATATTCAATGCGTAGTAGCCTTTTCTGTTCAGGAATCTGACTGGCTGGTCTTTCAGTGCCTTCATGGTTATATGGATGCAATCGATAACCCTCTGGACATGAGGGAATCCATTGATGGCAGCAAAACCCAAAGCTCTCTGTGCCTGCACTTGCGCATCTGCGTCAAAGTGGTTGTAGACACCCGCCCTCCTGAATATGTCATCCATGACCTGCCTGATTGCGTGCTACCAACTGCGAGGTGCCACCCAGGTCTGCAGCCGATCCCTGGAATGACCTGGTTGCATAGAAATTCAGGGTGACAGTTTCCTTGACGGCTGCAGCTAAGGGACTGCCATGGAGTCTTTGAGGCCTCAGGTCATTCTGGATCAGAGCACAGAGGTCCGAGGCCACCTGCCTGGATAGGTGTAGTCTCTTATGGCACTGACGCTCGGTCATTTGCAGGTAACTGACTTTTGGGCACTAAACTCGATGTTTAGGTTAGTGCCTTCCTCCGTTTGCAGCCCCCCGCTGTGCTCCTCTGGCCGTCTCCTGTCCAGGAGATTTCAAAGAACAAAGAAAATTACAGCACAGGAACAGGCCCTTCGGCCCTCCAAGCCTACGCCGATCCAAATCCTCTATCTAAACCTGTCGCCTATTTTCTAAGGGTCTGTATCTCTTTACTTCCTGCCCATTCATGTATCTGTCTAGATACATCTTAAAAGATGCTATCGTGCCCGCATCTACCACCTCCGCTGGTAATGCGTTCCATGCACCCACCACCCTCTGCGTAAAGAACTTTCCACGCATATCCCCCCTAAACTTTTCCCCTCTCACTTTGAACTCGTGTCCCCTTGTAATTGAATCCCCCACTCTGGGAAAAAGCTTCTTGCTATCCACCCTGTCTATATCTCTCATGATTTTGTACACCTCAATCAGGTCCCCCCTCAACCTCCGTCTTTCTAATGAAAATAATCCTAATCTACTCAACCTCTCTTCATAGCTAGCGCCCTCCATACCAGGCAACATCCTGGTGAACCTCCTCTGCACCCTCTCCAAAGCATCCACATCCTTTTGGTAATGTGGCGACCAGAACTGCACGCAGTATTCCAAATGTGGCCGAACCAAAGTCTTATACAACTGTAACATGACCTGCCAACTCTTGTACTCAATACCCCGTCCGATGAAGGAAAGCATGCCGTATGCCTTCTTGACCACTCTATTGACCTGCGTTGCCACCTTCAGGGAACAATGGACCTGAACACCCAAATCTCTCTGTACATCAATTTTCCCCAGGACTTTTCCATTTACTGTCTAGTTCACTCTTGAATTGGATCTTCCAAAATGCATCACCTCGCATTTGCCCTGATTGAACTCCATCTGCCATTTCTCTGCCCAACTCTCCAGTCTATCTATATTCTGCTGTATTCTCTGACAGTCCCCTTCAGTATCTGCTACTCCACCAATCTTAGTGTCGTCTGCAAACTTGCTAATCAGACCACCTATACTTTCCTCCAAATCATTTATGTATATCACAAACAACAGTGGTCCCAGCACGGATCCCTGTGGAACACCACTGGTCACACGTCTCCATTTTGAGAAACTCCCTTCCACTGCTACTCTCTGTCTCCTGTTGCCCAGCCAGTTCTTTATCCATCTAGCTAGTACACCTTGGACCCCATGCGCCTTCACTTTCTCCATCAGCCTACCATGGGGAACCTTATCAAACGCCTTACTGCTGAAGCTCATCCTGGCTGCTCTGTCCATTGTCAGAGTAGTCTGTTCCCACATCAACTCCCTCAGCTTGGGTTTGTTTGCTTACCAGACCTTCCTCTGCCAACCCCAGCTGCCCAAGTGATGCCAGCAGCCTCATGTTCCTCTCCAGATTCCTACTGCTCACCACTGATAAATCTTACAGCTCCAGCAATGTGACACCCATGGAGCAGCTGAGCTTTATTTTGGGCCTCTGTGTTATGCTAATCAACCCTTCCCATAGCCCTCATGGCCACCCCACATTGTTCATGTCTTCAATACCCTGCTGTGGTCCAGACATGGTGTTTTTCCCCATGCCCCTCCATTGAAAATACAATGCTGCTGACAAGCCTGTTAATGAGCTCCACAATGAACTCAACAGGCAATTAATAGGAGACGTGCAGGCTTGCTGTTCCCTCCCTCTTGGCATCCCTTTAAAAACGGCTTCGCATTCCAGAGGCGGTGGGACACAGTGCTGACCTCCGAGAGCGTGACCTGCAAATCGAGCACGCACCCGCTCCAGTCCCCAGCGGGCTTTAAAAATCCGGCCCTTGGTTTTAAAAATAGACATTTTACACCTTATGCCACATCAATTTAGCCAGTGAAAACATTCATACAAATTATGTTTGCTTTGATATAAAAACACAAATTGCTGGAAAAACCCAGCAGGTCTGGCAGCATCTACGGGGAGAGATACAGAGTTAACATTCCTGGGGCATTCACTCTGGCCAGAATTTTACACTCCCACCCACCTCTCCCCCCCCTGTAAAGAGCGGGATGCTGGCGGGGTTGGTGGTGGTGGGGTGTAAAATGGAGTGGGAGGCTCGGGGGGCCCTTCCCGACCCACTCCCACCTCCGCTGCCATTTTACGCGGGGTGGCGGCGGCAAGAAATGGTCCGCCTGCCCCAGGCCAATCAAGGTCCTTAAGTGGCCAGTTAACGGCCACTTAAGAGCCTCCTCCCGCCGCCACGGTGATTTTACTGTTGGCAAGCGGGTGGCCCAGGCCCCAGTAAAGCCGGCTCCCATCCGACGTGTGTAAAACTCCTGCCTCTGTTTCTCTCTCCATCACTGCTGTTTGACCCACTGAATATTTCCAGCATTTTCTGTTCATTTTTTAATTTGTTCATGGGTTGTGGGCATTGCTGATTGCCCATTCTAATTGCCCTTGAGTAGGTGATGGTGAGCCGCCTTCTTGAACCGCTGCAGGCCTTGGGGTGTAGGTACACAGTGCTGTTAGGAAGGGAGTTCCAGGATTTTGACCCAGCGACAGTGAAGGAACGGTGATATAGTTCCAAGTCAGGATGGTGTGTGGCTTGGAGGGGAACTTGCAAATGCTGGTGTTCCCATGCATCTGCTGCCCTTGTCCTTCTAGGTAGTAGAGGTCACAGTTTTGGAAGGTTCTGTCTAAGCAGCCTTGGTGTGTTGCTGCAGTGCATCTTGTAGATAGTACACATTGCTGCCACTGTGCAATGGTGGTGCAGGGAGTGAATGTTGAAGGTTGTGGATGGGGTGCCAGTCAAGCAGGCTGCTTTGTCCTGGATGGTGTCGAGCTTCTTGAGAGTGTTGTTGGTTTTTATTTCAGATTTCCAGCATCTGCAGTATTTTGCTTTTGTATTCATGTTGAATTCACTGCCACTTCTCTTCCAGGAATATCCACCTTGAAGAAGTTCTGCTCTATGATGGGATTTCCGTTTGTCTCTTTTACCTTGTTCATCTTCGTTGCTTTCTATTTCCCTTCTTGTGTTTGATCAGCTATCTACCAAAATTCGTTTTCACAGCCACATCTCCTTCCTTAGCAACTATCTCCGGCTCCAACTTATTCATGTGGATTCCAACTGATATTCTACCCTTTGTGTTTTGGATCCACCCACATTTATAGGTAGCTCTGAGAAATGCGACATTCCTTGAACCACTGTTTCTCTCTCCACAGATGCTACCAGACCTGCTGAGTATTTCCAGCATTTTCTGTTTTTATTTCAGATTTCCAGCATTTGCAGTATTTTGCTTTTGTGTTCTGTTTTCTTTAAGTTGTTGTCAGGCAACATGCTTCCAGTATCTCACAGTCACAAGTATACCTACGTTTTCTGATAGTCATTCACATTTAATAGTCTGAAGTATCTGCTGCTTCTACTCATGGGTGACCTAAAAACATAATATACGATGTGCTAAACTAGTATCCGAAATAGCACAGTATCAACAGGTGTGCTTTACTTGGTTGGGCTCGCCCTATCTAATAGGTCCCAACATGTATACTCTATTCAGAACAAAGTTCCTTCACAGCATGATTACCATGTATCTAGATAAAGATAAAATAAGAAGGAGCCAGCACAAATTTCAAAAGGGACAATCGTGCTTGACAAATCTCAGAATTGTCTGCGGAGGTAACAGATATGGTGGACGGGAGGGAAATGCAGTGGATGTAGTACTCTGGACTTTAGGAAAGCCTTTGACGAAATACCGCAAGGGAGATTAGTAGAAAAGATTAAGTGATATGGAAAAAGGGAGAGGATAGTAAACTGGATTAAAAATTAGGTGGACGGGAGAAAACAGAATAGGAGTTAAAAGGAGTTTTTCAGAAAAGTTGAAAGTGAGCATTGGTGTCCCTTAGGATTCACATCTGGGGCCACTTTTGTACACTGTATATACTAATGATTTGGAAACAGGCCTACAACAACTTGCATTTATATAGCACCTTTAACACAGTAAAACAGGGAATGGTGTTGAAATGTACAGCTGATACCAAAATAGGAGATTCAGTTAATTCCTGAGAAGACTAAAGAAAACTATGGAGGGATAATGCTAAGATGGGGAATAGGGTAAAATGTAGCAAATGGAATCCAATGTCAGTAAGGGTGAAGTGATGCCATTGGTAAAACAAATAATAGCAGTAATTTTACTCTGAATGGAAGTAGGCTCGGGCTGGGGAAGAGCAGAGGGATTTGAGAGTCCCGGTCTACAGGACAATAAAGGCAGCACCTTGGGTTGATAACACTGTAACAAGAACAAGCTGATGAAATTCTATAGAATCATAGAAAGTTTAAGGCACAGAAAGAGGCCACTTGGCCCATCGTGTCTGTGCTGGCTGAAAAGCGATCCATCTATTCTAATCCCACCTTCCAGCTTTTGGTCCGTAGCCCTGCAGCTTACGGCACTTGAGGTGCATATCCAGACTCCTTTTGAATGAATTGAGGGTTTCTGCCTCAACTACCCTTTCAGGCAGTGAGTTCCAGACCTCCACCACCCTCTGGGTGAAAAAAATGTCCTCATCTCCCCTCTAATCTTTCTACCAATCACTTAAAATCTATGCCCCCTTGTCACTGACTTCCCTGCTAAGGTGAATAGGCCCTTCACCTCCACTCTATCCAGGCCCCTCAAAATTTTGTACATTTCAATCAGATGTTCCCTCAGCCTTTTCTGTTCCAAGGAGAACAACCCCAGCCTATCCAATCTTTCCTCATAGCTGCATTTTTCCAGTCCTGGCAATATCTTCGTAAATCTCCTCTGTATTCTCTCTAGTGCAATTACATCCTTTCTGTAATGAGGTGACCAGAACTGCACACAGTACTCAAGTTGTGGCCTAACCAATGAGTTATACAGTTCCAGCATAACCTCCCTGCTCTTATATGCTATACCTCGGATAATAAAGGAAAGGATTCCATATGACTGTTTAACCACCTTATCGACCTGTCCTGCTACCTTCAGGGATCTGTGGACATTCACTCCGAGGTCCCTTACTTCATCTACACTTCTCAGTATTTTTTAATTGTGTATTCCTTTGCCTTGTTTGACCTTCCCAAATGCATCACCTCACACTTCTCCAGGTTGAATTCCATTTGCCACTTTTCTGCCCATCTGACCAAACCATCAATATCTTCCTGCAGCCTACAGCTATCCTCCTCGCTATCTACCACACGGCCAATCTTTGTATTGCCCACAAACTTCTTGATCATGCCTCCTACATTTATGTCCAAATCATTAATATATACCACAAAAAGCAGGGGACCCAGTACTGAGCCCTGTGGAACACCACAGGAAACAGCCCCCTCCAGTCGCAAAAACAGCCATCAACAATTACCCTTTATTTTCTGCCACTGAGCCAAGTTTGTATCCACCTTGCTGCATTTCCATGGATCCCATGGGATTTTATTTTTTTAACCAGTCTGCCATGTGGGAACTTGTCAAAAGCCTTGCTAAAAACCATGTAGACCACATCAACTGCGCTACCCTCATCTATCTTCCTTGCTCCTTCTTCAAAATGTTTGATCAAGTTGGTAAAACAAGATCTTCCCTTAACAAATCCATGCTCACTATCATTCATTAACCTGTGCCTTACTAAATGACAGTTTATCCTGTCTCTCAGAATAGATTCCAATAATTTGCCCACTACTGAGGTTAGACAGACTAGCCTGTAATTATTTGGTGTATCCCTCGCTCCCTTTTTAAACAGAGGTACAACGTTAGCAGTTCTCCAATCCTCTGGCACCACACCTGTATCCGGTGAGGACTGGAAAATGATGGTCAGACCTTCCGCTAGTTCCTCTCTTACTTCTTTTAACAGCCTGGGGTACATTTCATCCTGCCCTGGTGATTTATCTGCTAATCCCATTAATACATCCTCTCTCCCTATGTTTATCACATCCAATACTTCACACTCCTCCTCCTTAACTACAATATTTGCATCGTCCCCCTCTTTTGTGAAGACAGGCGCAAAGTATTCATTAAGAACTACACCAACATCTTCCGCCCCTACACATAGGTTACTTTTTTGGTCTTTATGGGCCCTACTCTCTCCTTAGTTATCCTCTTACTCTTAATGTATTGATAAAACATTTTTGGGTTCATCTTGATTTTGCTTGCCAATATTCTTTCATGCCCTCTCTTTGCTTTCCTAATTTCCTTTTTGATTTCACCCCTCCACTTTCTATACTCATCTCGGCTTTCTGTAGTACTCAGTTCTTGGTGTTGGTGTTTCATCACAAGAGTTATAGAATGTAAAATCCAACAGGTAATTATGGGGCTATATAAAACCTCAAAAAGACTTCAGTTAGAATATTGTGTGCAGTATTGAGGTCCACATTATCAGAAGGACATTGAGATTTTAGAGAAGGTGCAGCACAGATTCACAAGTGTGTTGCTTGATATGAGGAAATACAAACAGGTCTTGCATAACCAGAAGCCAATGTCAGTGAGCACAGGGGTGATGGGTGAAAAAGACTTGGTACGAGTTAGGACATGGTCAGCAGTGTTTTGGATGACCTCAAATTTACAAAGGGTAGAATGTGGGAGGCTGGCCAGGAGTGCATTGGAAGAGTTCGGTTTAGAGGTAACAAAGGTTTGGGTGAGGGTTGCAGCAACAGAGGCAGGGGTGGAGTCGGGCGATGTTATGGAGGTGGTTTTAGTGATGGCACAGAAATGTGACCGGAGGTCAGGGTCAAATATAACACCAAGGTTATGAACAATCTGGTTTAGCCTCTGACAGTTTCCAGGGAGAAAGATGGAGTCCCTCCTTTTTGGTTGAAGGATAAATGTTGGCCTGGACTCTAGGTGAGCCAGCTGTTCTTTGAACAGTGCCTTGGGATATTTTACATCCACCTAAAAGGGAAGCTCAAGAGGTGAGTAACTGCCCTGGCAAAACTGAAGTCAATGGAAACCGGGGGGAAACTCTCTGCTGGTTGGAGTCATACCTTGCACAAAGGAAGATAGTTATGGTTGTCAGAGGTCAATCATCTCAGCTCCAGGAGATCACTGCAGGAGTTCCTCAGGAGAGTATCCTAGGCCCAACTATCCTTAGCTGCTTCATCAATGACCTTCCTTCAATCATAAGGTCAGAAGTGGGGATGTTCGCCGATGATTGCACAATGTTCAGCACCATTCGCGACTCCTCAGATACTGAAGCAGTCCGTGTAGAAATGCAGCAAGACCTGGACAATATCCAGGCTTGGGCTGATAAGTGGCAAGTAACATTCATGCCACACAAGTGCCAGGCAATGACCATCTCCAGCAAGAGAGAATCTAACCACCTGCCCTTGACATTCAATGGCATTACCATTGTTGAATCCCCCACTATCAATCATCCCAGGGGCTACCATTGACCAGAAACTGAACTGGAGTAGCCATATAAATACCGTGGCTACAAGAGCAGGTCAGAGGCTAGGAATCCTGCGGTAAGTAACTCACCTCCTGACTCCCCAAAGCCTTTACACCATCTACAAGGCACTAGTCAGGAGTGTGATGGAATACTCTCCATTTTCCTGGATGGGTGCAGCTCCAACAACACTCAAGAAGCTCAACACCATCCAGGACAAAGCAGTCCACTTGATTGACACCCCATCCACAAACATTCACTCCCTCCACCACCGATGCACAGTGGCAGCAGTGTGTATCATCTACAAGATGCCCTGCAGCAACGCACCAAGGCTCCTTTGACAGCACCTACCAAACCCGCGACTCCTACCAACTAGAAGGACAAGGGCAGCAAATGCATGGGAACACCACGACCTGCAAGTTCCCCTCCTAGTCACACACCATCCTGACTTGGAACTATATCGCCGTTCCTTCACTGTCGCTGGGTCAAAATTCTGGAACTCCCTTCCTAACAGCACAGTGGGTATCCCTACCTCACATGGACTGCAGTGGTTTAAGAAGGCAGCTCACCACCACCTTCTCAAGGGCAATTAGGGATGGACAATAAATGCTTGCCTAGCCAGCGATGCCCACATCCCGTGAATGAATGAAAAAAAGAAAGGCCAGGCCTTGGTTTAATGTCTTATCTGAAAGATAGTAACTCCAACAATGCAGCAGGACCCCCTCAGTACTGCATTGACGTTAGGCTAGACTAAGTGCTCAAGTCTCTGGAGTGGGACTTGAATTCACAACTGTCTAGTGTGCTACCACTGAGCCTGAGCTAACTCCAATTGTAGACTGTACATAGTCTGTGGAAGGAACAGGTCGAATGGTCCAAATGGCCTTTTCTTTTACAGTGCTGTCTACTATACTGAATCCTATTCACAGGAGATGGGAATTCTTTTTGCAGTGAATGGATTAGGCCAGATTCTGCTTCACTTATTGTTGCAGTGGTACAAATCATGTCTTCCTTATCTACTGCAGATTTTTGTATATAGATATATATTTTTCCCTAATCTAGCTCCTCTTCTACTGTCCTGAAAGCACTAGGGGTGAAACTTGTCTTTGACAATAGTACAAAACAGACCATGACAAATTGGCAACCTGTTTTACACTCCCTCCAGTGTGCTATTCCATTGGAGACACGCTCCTGAAAGACCAACTTCATTCTCACTGATTCTAAAGGGAGTGTACAGTTCCCCAGCATCCGGCAGCCCTTCAGTGCCTCATCTGAGTGACCATTCTTCAGGTGCGAGCCTAAGCAGCAAGTGTTAGTAATATTGTTAACCATAGAGAGCATCGCAAACATGTCCAATGCTCCCATGACATTTGCAGACATGCAGTTTCTCCCAGGGGATACTGGATAGCAGTGGAGTGTGAGAACCATGGCTGATATTTCCCCCTCCCCGCCCAACTCTTTCTGCCAATTTTGGTGTCCCACTACCAGCCCAGGTGCAATAAAGTACCTCTGGGAAGACCCGGGATTGGACCTGTAACTTCTCTTGGCTGTACAGGTCAATATTCGGCAGTGAATTTACTCACTAAGCCACCATAGAAGCTTTTATTTTTTATTATTTTTGCAAATAAATAATATTTCAGTATAAATTAGACCAAAGCTGAGAATTTTTTTTAGGAGAAGCAAGACTTTAAATATATAGTCAAGGCTGACACTCCAGTGCAGTGGTTAATCGGGTGCTGCACTGTTGGAGGTGCCAACCTTTGGGTGAGATGGTAAACCAAGGACTCATCTGCCTGCTCAGGTGGGCGCTAAAGGATCTCATGATGCATTTCAAAGAAAAGCAAGGGAGTTCTCCCTGGTGTCCTGTCCAATATTTATCCCTCAATAAATACTGGTGTTTGGGTCAACATTCCTTCCTCATCCAGCAAAAGCAACTTTAATGATCATTCATGTCATTGGGCAATTGTAGGATTCTGCTGCATTCTAAAGAGTCTGCTGTGCTTGCCTACATAATGTTTTTGCACCTAAACGAAGCATTTTGACGTTTTTGTGCAAGAGGTGATAAGGCACCAACGTACCAGTCTTTTGCTTATTTACAAAATGCGAAGCCCCCAGCACATTCCACACTTCATTTTGCTCAGCTAAATTTTGTTTTTCTTGGCTTTATTTTTAAAAAAAATTATGGCAGAAGGGTCAGTAACCAAAGGACACAAATTTCAGAAAATTGGCAAACGAACCAAAGGCGAGATGAGGAGAATTTTTCACTCAGGAAGTTGTTATGATCTGAAATAAACTGCCAGAAAGGGAGGAAGCAGATTCAGTAGGAACTTTCAAAAGGGAATTGGATAGATACTTGGAGGGGAAACATTTTCAAGGCTATGCGGAAAGGGCAGAGGAATGGGACTAATCTTACAAAGATACCATAGGCTGAATTGCTTCCTTCTATGCTGTATCATTCCGTGATTCCATGAGTTTATCTTTCTGGAATTTTAATTATTTCTTCTCATAAACTTCATTGTCCCACACATGGTCCTTCAGTTAAAGCTCATTCATGTCCGTCAGGATCATCTCTTTCAAGAAAGTCCATGATAGGAGCTCAAGTTGAGATATCTTTTCTCTTGCTACTTCTTCCCTTGCCTTCTTCGATCACCTCCCTCACTCTGCCCTTTCCTCCTCTCTCTCAGTCCTCAATTCTAACTTCCTCAGTCTTCCTCTGCTTTCTTCACACCCTCTTCCCAACTCCATTTTCTCCCTTCCCCTTCCTCTCTCTCTTCCTGCACTCCCTTTCCCCACCTGTCCCCCTGTTCTACTTCCTTCTCTTTCCCCCTTTCTATCTGCCTCCTCCACCCCCTCGTCCACATTGGTTCCACTATCCTCTAACCTTTCTGACCTGAAAAATTCAAATTGGTGGGACTACCTGTGTGCAACTGGCATGTTATTTAAAATATTGTGAGGAGCACTCAGTTACTTTGCACAAACTGTCTTGTCGTTACTATTCTTGGTCACATTTCTCTTCTAAATATTTCCCATTCAATTTTGCTACGTCAATTGTAACATTTTAGATGGAATTGCAGATTCTGGCCACTAGATGGCTCTGAGTCTCTCTCTCTGAACTCAGTTGCCATCTTGGATATAAGCAAGGCTTTCATCAGCTGACTATTGGTCATGTCATGGACAATTTACCAGCAATACAACAGCACTGCAAATATTCCCTCTATTAGAATCAGTCCTTCCATTCTTACTGACCACCAATCCAGCTTCACTGCACTGCACTGTGTGTGAAGAAGGGAGTTTGGTGAGTGAATTTTAAGGGTTAATCTTTCAAGACTAGTTTTTGTTTTGTTTACATCTAGCAATTAATTGAAATTCCTGTTTCAGTTAAGAGGCAAGTTAGGTTTCTTGCAGTTTTAAACCGGGGTATACCAACACTCTGAGAGTAGCTGTAGCTAGTTAATGAGGTAGCTAGCTTAATCTGGTTTCTGAGCTTTAGCAGAGCTCTAGCAAAGCTGACACAGTATTGATTTCAGAGTATAAATTGAGGGGATTCTCAGTGCTGCTTGTCTGCATTGAGTGCTGCTGAAGGGCACAGAGTGTGAAGAAGCGAGTTTGGTAACTGAGGGAGTTTGGTAAGGAAGGGAACGAAAAATTAAGAAAATACATTTAAGTGCACAGAGTGTAAAGTGGGAGTTTGGTGCGTGAGGGAGGAGCTCCTTTCTTTCTTTCTTTCTTCTACTTTTTTTCAGCCTCCAGTAGCTGCCTCTCTCTTCGGTACAGGGGAAGAAGTTGATTGGTGAGTAACTGGTAAGTTATTTTACTTCTAATTGTAATAAAAAGTTTTTAAAGTTATGTTATGGCAGGTCAGCTCGGCCAAGTGGAATGTACGTCCTGCAGCATGTGGGAAGTCCTAGATGAACACATCTGCAGGAAATGTCACTGGCTGCAGAAACTTGAACTCCGGGTTTTAGAACTTGAGCGGTGGCTGGAGTCACTGTTGTGCATCCACAAGGCAGAGGACTACGTGAGTAGCATGTTTAGGAAGGTAGTCACACCGCAGGTTAGAAGCACGCAGGCAGAGATGGAATGGGTGACCGCCAGGCAGTCTAAGAGAACCAGGCAGGCAGTGCAGGGGTCCCCTGAGTCTATCTTGCTTGTTAATGGGTTTTATGTTTTGGGTGCTGGTGAGAGCGATGGTTCCTTGGGGGACCGCAGCCAGAGCAAAGTCTGTGGTACCACGGGTGGCTCAGCTGAATATGAGGGGAGGAAGAAGAGTGGAAGAGCAATAGTGATAGGGGATTTGATAGTCAGGGGATCAGACAGGCATTTCTGCGACAGTAGACGTGACTCCAGGATGGGGTGTTGCCTCCCTGGTGCCAGGGTCAAGGACGTTACAGTGCGACTGCAGGACATCCTTCTGGGGGAAGGTGAACAGCCAGAGGTTGTGGTCTACATTGGTATCAATGACATAAGTAGGAAGAGGGCTGAGGTCCTGAAAGCAGATTTTAGGGTGTTAGGAAGGAAATTAAAAAACAAGAACTTCAAAGCAGTAATCTCAGGATTACTCTCAGTGCCACATGCCAGTGAGCATAGGAATAGGAGGATTGATCGATTGAACACGTGGCTGGAGAATTGGTGTAGGAGAGAGGGCATCAGATTTCTGAGGCATTGGGACCGGTTCTGGGGCAGGTGGGACCTGTACAAGATGGACGGGCTATACCTTATCAGGGCCAGAACTAACATCCTCGCAGGGAGATTTGCTAGTGCTGTTGGGGAGGGTTTAAACTAGCTTGTCAGGGGGATGGGAACCTGAGGGGTAGCTCAAATTGGAAGAAAGTAAAGCTGGTAACAGGAGATAGAAAAATAGCAAGTGACATTAGAAGGCAGGAGAAACAAAGGCTTAGAATGCAGAATGTCAAGAAGACAAGGTTAAGGACACTCTACCTGAATGCACGCAGCATTCGCAACAAGGTAGATGATTTAAAGGCACAAATTGAGGTAAATGGGTAAGATCTAATTGCCATAACGGAAATGTGGCTACAGGGTGACCAAGACTGGGAACTGAATATTCAAGGATATTCGATATTTAGGAAGAATAGGCAAAAAAGAAAAGGAGGTGGTGTTGCACTGATAATAAGGGATGGGATCAGTACATTAGTAAGGGAGGATCTCTGATCGGAAGAACAAAATGTGGAATCTGTTTGGGTGGAGCTAAGAAACAGCAAGGGGCAGCAAACATTGGTAGGAGTTGTTTATAGGCCACCAAACAGTAGTGTAGTGTGGGGCATGGTATTAATCAGGAGATTAGAGAAGCATGTGGCATGGGTAATACAGTAATCATGGGTGACTTCAATCTGTATATAGACTGGTGTCATGCAGACCCCTATCTGCCAAGAATGAGGCATATCAATTTTGTCATATAAACATTGATTTTAAACTGTTGCTGGAGTGAAGAAACGGCTTGTTAAAAAATCACCAGACACTTGGCTGGAAAAACATTTGCATACTAACAGACAGTGCTTGGAGAGATAAAGAACTATTCCCTGCTCCAATTAACCCCAAATGAATTTTGATCACCAGACATTGAAGGCAAGGAAGCATATTCCAGGCCCTGCTAAGATGATACAATCCACAGAGCCAGGACTGGTTAAACTAGCTGGTCACATGACTAACCTGCTGGGCAACCTGGGGTTTTTGAATTGTGCCACACAGAAAGAGGCAGAAGGCTGTTTGAACCGGAACCTGGAGTAACAAAGCTTCTTTTTTTCTCTCTCTCTCTCTTTCTCTCTCGCTTTCTCCCAAGCCATCGGAACCATGGAAGACACATAAACCTCAAGAGAGAAAAGACACCAACTTCGAAACAAGTTGAAGCGTGCACTGGGCCCCAACGAATTGCAAGTCTCACCGGCAAACAAAAACTTCACAGCAAATGCAAAGGACAGTAAAATAGAAACCCATCTATTGCCTCAAACTTTTCCCCTTTATTCTTTTCTGGCTCTATCTGCGTGTGTATTTATCACGTATGCATGTTAGCGTGGTCGCGTCGCATATTCGTAGTGGGTAACCGGATTATACTTTAAGATGAATAAACTTCTACCTTTCTTGTTTAAAATCTAAGAAAACCTGTCTGAATTGATTTCTTTGTCTTACAATTGGCGACAGTAAGACAGTATACCGTTTTGGATACTGTTGTGGGAGATGGCTCACCAGGGGAAGGCAGCAGTAGCCAGATTCATGGCACCGTGGCTGGCTCTGCTGTACAGAAGGGCGGGAAAAAGAGTGGAAGGGCTATAGTCATAGGGGATTCGATTGTAAGGGGAGTAGATAGGCTGTTCTGTGGTCGAAAACGAGACTCCCGAATGGTATGTTGCCTCCCAGATGCACGGGTCAGGGATGTCTCAGATCGGCTGCAGAACATTCCGAAGGGGGAGGGTGAACAGCCAGTTGTCGTTGTGCACATAGGCACCAATGATATAGGTAAAAAACGGGATGAGGTCCTACAAGCAGAATTTAGGGAGTTAGGAGCCAAGTTTAAAAAGTAGGACCTCAGAGGTAGTAATCTCAGGATTGCTACCAGTGCCACGTGCTAGTCAGAGTAGAAATGAAAGAATAGTCAGGATGAATGCGTGGCTTGAGAGATGGTGCAGGAGGGAGGGGTTCAGATTTTTGGGACACTGGGACCGGTTCTGGGGGAGGTGGGACTATTACAAATTGGATGGTCAACACCTGGGCCGGACTGGAACCAATGTCCTTGGAGGTGCTTTTGCTAACGCTGTTGGGGAGGGTTTAAACTAATGTGGCAGGGGGATGGGAACAAAATTAGGAGGTCAGTGGACAGTAAGGAGGTAGTAACTAAAGCCTGTAAGGAACCAGATAATGAAGTCAGCGTGACTAAGGGAAAGAGTAGGCAGCGAGCAGATGATGAACGCAAAGGGACTGGTGGTCTGAGGTGCATTTGTTTTAATGCAAGAAGTGTAGTAGGTAAGGCAGATGAACTTAGGGCTTGGATTAGTACATGGGAGTATGATGTTATTGCTATTACTGAGACTTGGTTGAGGGAAGGGCATGATTGGCAACTAAATATCCCAGGATATCGATGCTTCAGGCGGGATAGAGAGGGAGGTAAAAGAGGTGGAGGAGTTGTATTACTGGTCAAAGAGGATATCACAGCTGTGCTGAAGGAGGGCACTATGGACGACTCGAGCAGTGAGGCAATATGGGCAGAACTCAGAAATAGGAAGGGTGCGGTAACAATGTTGGGGCTGTACTACAGGCCTCCCAACAGCGAGCGTGAGATAGAGGTACAAATGTGTTAACAGATTATGGAAAGATGTAGGAGCAACAGGGTGGTGGTGATGGGAGATTTTAATTTTCCCAACATTGACTGGGATTCACAGTGTCAGAGGTCTAGATGGAGCAGAATTTGTAAGGAGCATCCAGGAGGGTTTTCTAGAGCAGTATGTAAATAGTCCAACTCGGGAAGGGGCCATACTGGACCTGGTGTTGGGGAATGAGCCCGGCCAGGTGGTTGAAGTTTCAGTAGGGGACTACTTTGGGAATAGTGATCACAATTCCATAAGTTTTAGAATACTCATGGAAAAAGACAAGAGTGGTCCTAAAGGAAGAGTGCTAAATTGGGGGAAGGCCAACTATACCAAAATTCGGCAGGAGCTGGGGAATGTAGATTGGGAGCAGCTGTTTGAAGGTAAATCCACATTTGATATGTGGGAGGCTTTAAAGAGAGGTTGATTAGTGTGCAGGAGAGACATGTTCCTGTGAAAATGAGGGATAGAAATGGCAGGATTAGGGAACCATGGATGACAGGTGAAATTGTGAGACTAGCTAAGAGGAAAAAGGAAGCATACATAAGGTCTAGGCGGCTGAAGAAAGACGAAGCTTTGGAAGAATATCGGGAATGTAGGACCAATCTGAAACGAGGAATCAAGAGGGCTAAAAGGGGTCATGAAATATCTTTAGCAAACAGGGTTAAGGAAAGTCCCAAAGCCTTTTATTCATATATAAGGAGCAAGAGGGTAACTAGAGAAAGGATTGGCCCACTCAAGGACAAAGGAGGAATGTTATGCGTGGAGTCAGAGAAAATGGGTGAGATTCTAAACGAGTACTTTGCATCGGTATTCACCGAGGAGAGGGACATGACAGATGTTGAGGTTAAGGAGAGATGTTTGATTACTCTAGGTCAAGTCGGCATAAGGAGGGAGGAAGTGTTGGGTATTCTAAAAGGCATTAAGGTGGACAAGTCCCCAGGTCCGGATGGGATCTATCCCAGGTTACTGTGGGAAGCGAGAGAGGAAATAGCTGGGGCCTTAACAGATATTTTTGCAGCATCCTTAAACACGGGTGACGTGCCGGAGGACTGGAGAATTGCTAATGTTGTCCCCTTGTTTAAGAAGGGTAGCAGGGATAATCCAGGTAATTATAGACCGGTGAGCCTGACGTCAGTGGTAGTGAAGCTGCTGGAGAAGATACTGAGGGATAGGATCTATTCCCATTTGGAAGAAAATGGGCTTATCAGTGATAGGCAACATGGTTTTGTGCAGGGAAGGTCATGTCTTACCAATTTAATAGAATTCTTTGAGGAAGTGACGAAGTTGATTGATGAGGGCAGGGCTGTAGATGTCATATACATGGACTTCAGTAAGGCGCTTGATAAGGTTCCCCATGGTAGGCTGATGGAGAAAGTGAATGCGCATGGGGTCCAGGGTGCACTAGCTAGATGGATAAAGAACTGGCTGGGCAACAGGAGACAGAGAGTAGCAGTGGAAGGGAGTTTCTCAAAATGGAGACGTGTGACCAGTGGTGTTCCACAGAGATCCGTGCTGGGACCACTGTTGTTTGTGATATACATAAATGATTTGGAGGAAAATATAGGTGGTCTGATTAGCAAGTTTGCAGACAACACTAAGATTGGTGGAGTAGCAGATAGTGAAGGGGACTGTCAGAGAATACAGCAGAATATAGAGAGATTGGAGAGTTGGGCAGAGAAATGGCAGATGCAGTTCAATCAGGGTAAATGCGAGGTGATGCATTTTGGAAGATCCAATTCAAGAGTGAACTATTCAGTAAATGGAAAAGTTCTGGGGAAAATTGATGTACAGAGAGATTTGGGTGTTCAGGTCCATTGTTCCCTGAAGGTGACAACGCAGGTCAATAGAGTGGTCAAGAAGGCATACGGCATGCTTTCCTTCATCGGACGGGGTATTGAGTACAAGAGTTGGCAGGTCATGTTACAGTTGTATAAGACTTTGGTTTGGCCACATTTGGAATACTGCGTGCAGTTCTGGTCGCCACATTACCAAAAGGATGTAGATGCTTTGGAGAGGGTGCAGAGGAGGTTCACCAGGATGTTGCCTGGTATGGAGGGCGCTAGCTATGAAGAGAGGTTGAGTAGATTAGGATTATTTTCATTAGAAAGACGGAGGTTGAGGGGGGGACCTGATTGAGGTGTATAAAATCATGAGAGGTATAGACAGGGTGGATAGCAAGAAGCTTTTTCCCAGAGTGGGGGATTCAATTACTAGGGGTCACGAGTTCAAAGTGAGAGGGGAAAAATTTAGGGGGGGATATGCGTGGAAAGTTCTTTACGCAGAGGGTGGTGGGTGCCTGGAACGCATTGCCAGCGGAGGTGGTAGACGCGGGCACGATAGCGTCTTTTAAGATGTATCTAGACAGATACATGAATGGGCATGAAGCAAAGAGATACAGACCCTTAAAAAATCAGCGACAGGTTTAGATTTAGGATCTGGATCGGCGCAGGCTTGGAGGGCCGAAGGGCCTGTTCCTGTGCTGTAATTTTCTTTGTTCTTTGTTCTTTGATTCACTGAGGGGGAGCTAAAAACACGCTGTTTTAAAATTAAACCCTGTTACGGTTAAACCAGTCAAAGGCTGAGAGGGAACCCCTAGACTCCTTCTCACCTAGTTGTAACACTGGGTAAACCTAATGAGCACTAATGCTGTGGAGGACGAGTTTCTAGAGTGTTTTAGGGATGGTTTTCTAGAGCAGTATGTTGAGGAACCGACTAAAGAACAGGCTATTTTAGATCTAGTTTAATGTAATGAGAAGGGCTAATTAATAATCTTGTTGTAAAAGAACATTTAGGGACGAGTGACCATAATTTGATAGAATTTTACATTATGTTCGAAAGTGAGGTAGTTAAATCAGTAGCCAGGGTGTTAAATTTGAACAAAGGAAATTATGAAGGTATGAGGGGTAAATTGGCTGATTTGAAGCCGTCTATTTTTCCCCCTCTGACTGGAGTTTTTGGGAAAATACATTAAAAGGTGTGACATTACATAGGCAATGGATAGTCTTTAAAGAAATATTACACAGTTTACAGCAACTATACATTCCTTCAAGGCACAAAAACCCCAAAAGTAAAGGCAGTCAACCGTGGATAACGAAGGATGTTAAGGATTGTATAAGATTAAAAGAAAAGGCCTATAAAGTTGCCAGAAATAGTAGTAAACCTGAGGATTGGGAGGATTTTAGAATACAGCAAAGGAGGATGAAGAAACTGATAAAGAAAGAGAGAATAGAATATGAATGTAAGCTAGCAAAAAATATACAAGCTGACTGTAAAAGCATCTACAGGTACATAAAAAGGAAACGTTTGGCTAAGACAAATGTGGGTCCATTACAGGCAGAATCAGGAGAATTTTTAATGGGGAATAGAGAAATGGCAGAGAAGCTAAATGATTATTTTGTGTCTGTCTTCACTGAGGCAGATACAAGAAATCTCCCAGAATTAGAGATCCAAGGGATTAGGGAGAATGAGGAATCGAAGGAAATTAGTATTAGTAAGAAGGTTGTATTGGAGAAATTAACGGGGCTGAAGGTTGATAAGTCCCCAGGGACCTGATATTCTACATCCCAGAGTGTTGAAAGAGGGAGCTATGGAGATAGTGGATGCATTGGTGATCATCTTCCAAAATTCTATAGATTCTGGAGCGGTTCCTGCAGATTGGAAGGTCACAAATGCCACCCCACTATTTAAGAAGGGAGGGAGTGAGAAAACAGGGAATTAGAGACCTGTTAGCCTTACACCAGTCGTTGGGAAAATGCTAGAATCTATTCTAAAGGATGTGATAAATGGCACTCAGATAATAATGATCTGATTGGGAATAGTCAAGATGGATTTATGAATGGGAAATCAATTTTGACGAACCTGTTGGAGTTTGTTCAGGATGTTACGAACAGAATTAATAAAGGGGAGTTGTTGGAAGTGGTATACTTGGATTTTCAGTAGGCTTTTGATAAAGTCCCCCACAGGAGGTTGGTTAGCAAAATTAATGCACATGGGATAGGAGATAATATACTGTCATGGATTAAGGATTGGTTAACAGGCAGAAAGCAGACAGTAGGAATAAACGGGTCATTCTCACATTGGCAGGCTGTGACTAGTGGGGTACTGCAGGAATCAGTACTTGGGCCCCAACTGTTCACAATATATATCAATGATTTGGATGTGGGGACCAAATGTGGTATTTCCAAGTTCGCGGATGACACAAAACTAGGTGGGAATGTGTGTTGTGAGGAAGATGCAAAGCGGCTTCAAGGGGATTTGGACAGACTTTGTGAGTGGGCAAGGACATGGCAGATGGAATATAATGTGGAAAAATGTGAGGTTATCCACTTTGGTAGGAGGAACAGATGTGCAGAATATTTCTTCAATGGTAAGAGATTAGAAAGTGTAGATGTACAAAGGGACCTGGGTGTCCTTGTCAATAAGTCACTGAAAGCTAACATGCAGGTGCAGCAAGCAATTAAGAAGGCGAATGGTATGTTGGCCTTTATTGCAAGAGGATTTGAGTACAGGAGTAGTGAAGTCTTGCTTCAATTGTATAGAATCTTGGTTAGACTGCACCTGGAGTACTGTGTGCAGTTTTGGTCCCCTTACCTTAGGAAGGATATTATTGCAATAGAGGGAGTGCAACAAAGGTTCACCAGACTTGTTCCTGGGATTGCGGGACTGTCCTATGAAGAGAGATTGGGGAAACTGGGCCTGTACTATCTAGAGTCTCGAAGAATGAGAGGTGATCTCATTGAAACCTACAAAATACTTAAAGCGAAAGACAGGGAAGATGCAGGTAAGATGTTTCCCCTGGTTGGGGAGTCTAGAACCAGGGGACACAATTTCAAAATAATGGGGAAGCCACTTAGGACAGAGATGAGGAAAACTTTCTTTACTCAGATGGTTGTGAATCTTTGGAATTCTCTACCCCGGAGGGCTGTGGAAGCTCAATCATTGAGTACGTTTAAAGTAGAGATTGACAGATTTCTAAATACAAATATCATAAGAGGATATGGGGATAGTGTGGGGAAAAAGGCATTGAAGTGGATGATCAGCCATGATCATATCGAAAGGCGGGGCAGGCTTGATGGGTTGACTGACCTTCTCCTGCTCCTATGTTCCTATGTTCATCTTCAAGCCTCAGCTTCCAACTGGAAACCTAGGAACACCTCCGCTTCTGAACTCAGTCCCAGTGACATCTCTGCCCATGCCAGGTCCCAGACTTTGGCCAGGCAGCACAAAATCCAGCCTACTCCCATTCCTGGTTCAACTTGGGCCTTGGATTCTGTTCCAAGACTTCCTTCAGTCACCTTCTCCATTCTTTGGCCTGTACCCCAGATCATTCATAATCTATGGAGATTGACAATATATTTTAAACAGTAGACTTGAAAATTTACAACAACATATTTATATAGCACCTTTAACGTAATAAATTATCCCAAGGCGCTTCACAGGAGCATTATGAAGCAAAATATGACACTGAGCCACTTAAGGAGATATTAGGTCGGATGACCAAAAGCTTGGCCAAAGAGGTGGGTTTTAAACAGTTTCTTAAAGGAGGAAAGTGAGGTAGAGAGGCAGAGAAGTGTAGGGTGGATATTCCAGGGCTTAGGGCTTAGGCAACTGAAAGCACAGCCACCAATGGTAGACTGATTGAAATTGGGGATGCTCAAGAGGCCAGAATTGGATGAGCGCAGATATCTTGGGAGGGTTGTGGAGCTGGAGTAGATTACAGAGATAGGGAGGGGTGAAGCCATGGAGGAATTTGAAAGCAAGGATGAGTATTTTAAAATCACGATAGTGCTTGACCAGAAGCCAGTATGACACAGAGGCTGCAAACAAAAATTATTTGCTGATTTAGATGTGATCTTATGACCCATTAATATTGGTGCATTTGCAGCAGCTGATGAATCAGTACTCATCCATGTTGAACAGCACTTGGAGGAAGCACTGAGGGTAGCAAGGGCGCAGAATGTACTCTGGGTGTGTACTTTAATGTCCATCTCCAAGAGTGGCTCGGTAGCACCACTATTGACCGAGCTGGCTGAGTCCAAAAGGAATTAGCTGCTAGACTGGGTATGCGGCAGGTGGTGAGGGAACCAACAAGAGGGAAAAATATACTTGACCTCGTCCTCACCAATCTGCCTGCCGCAGATGCATCTGTCAATGACAGTATTGGTAGGAGTGACCACAGCACAATCCTTGTGGAGACGAAGTGCCGGCTTCACATTGAGGATACCCTCTATCATATTGTGTGGCACTACCGCCATGCTTAATGGCATAGATTTCGAACAGATCGAGCAATGCAAAACTGGGCATCCATGAGCAGCAGAATTGTACTCAACCACAATCTGTAACCTCATGGCCTGGCATATCCCCCACTCTGCCATTACCATCAAGCCAGGAGACCAAGCCTGGTTGAATGAAGAGTGCAGGAGGGCATGCCAGGAGCAACACCAGGCATACCTCAAAATGAGGTGTCAACCTGGTGAAGCTACAACCCAGGACTACTTGCATGCCAAACAGCGTAAGCAGCATGCGACAGACAGAGCTAAGCGATCCCATAACTAACAGATCAGATCTAAGCTCTGCAGTCCTGCCACGCCCAGTCGTGAATGGTGGTGGACAATTAAACACCTACTGGAGAAGGTGGCTCCACAAATATCCCCATTCTCAATGATAGGGGGGAGCCCAGCACATCCATGCAAAAGATAAGGCTGAAGCATTTGCAACAATCTTCAGCCAGAAATGCCGAGTGGATGATCCATCGCGGCCTGCTCCTGAAGTCCCCGGCATCACAGATGCCAAATCGATTCACTCCATGTGATATCAAGAAACGACTGAAGGCACTGGATACTGCAAAGGCTTTGGGCCCTGACAACATTCCGGCAATAGCACTGAAGATCTGTGCTCCAGAACTTGCCGTGCCCCTAGCTAAGCTGTTCCAGTACAGCTACAACACTGGTATCTACCCGGCAAAGTGGAAAATTACCCAGCTATGTCCTGTACACAAAAAGCAAGACAAGTCCAACCCAGCCAATTACTACCCCATCAGTTTACTCTCAATCATCAGTAAGGTGATGGGAGGTGTTGTCAACAGTGCCATCAAGCGGCACTTGCTTAGCAATAACCTGCTCAGTGACGCTCAGTTTGGGTTCTGTCAGGGCCACTCAGCTCCTGACCTCATTCCAGCCTTTGTTCAAACATGGACTAAAGAGCTGAACTCAAGAGATGAAGTGAAAGTGACTGCCCTTGACATCAAGGCAGCATTTGACCAAGTATGGCATCAAGGAGCCCTGGCAAAACTGAAGTCAATGGGATTCAGGGAGAAAACTCTCTGCTGGTTGGAGTCATACCTAGCGCAAAGGAAGATGGTTGTTATTGGAGGTCAATCAGCTGAGCTCCAGGACATCACTGCAGGAGTTCCTCAGGGTAGTGTCCTAGGCCCAACCATCTTCAGCTGCTTCATCAATGACCTTCCTTCAATCATAAGGTCAGAAGTGGGGATATTCATTGATGATTGCACAATGTTCAGCACCATTCGCGACTCCTCAGATACTGAAGCAGTCCGTGTAGAAATGCAGCAAGACTTGGACACATCCAGGCTTGGGCTGATAAGTGGCAAGTAACAATCGCACCACACAAGTGCCAGGCAATGACCATCTCCAACAAGACAGAATCTAACCATCTCCCCTTCACATTCAATGGCATTGCAATTGCTGAGACCCCTGCTATCAACATCCTGGGGGATACCAATGACCAGAAACTGAACTGGAGTAGCCATATAAATACCATGACTACAAGAGCAGGTCAGAGGCTAGGAATCCTGCGGCAAGCAACTCACCTCCTGACTCCCCAAAGCCTGTCCACCATCTACAAGGCACAAGTCAGGAGTGTGATGGAATACTCTCCACTTGCCTGGATGGGTGCAGCTCCAACAACACTCAAGAAGTTCAACACCATCCAGAACAAAGCAGCCTGCTTGATTGGCACCCCATCCACAAACATTCACTCCCTCCACCACTGACACACATTAGCAGCAGTGTGTACCATCTACAAGATGCACTGCAGCAATGCACCAAGGCTCCTTAGACAGCACCATCCAAACCCACTGCCTCTACCAACTAGAAGGACAAGGGCAGCAGATCCATGGGAACATCACCACGTGCAAGCTCCCCTCCAAGTCACACACCATCCTGACTTGGAACAATATCGCTGTTCCTTCACTGTCGCTGGGTCAAAATCCTGGAACTCCCTTCCTAACAGCACTTTCGGTGTACCTAACCCACACGGACTGCAGTGGTTCAAGAAGGCAGCCCACCACCACCTTCTCAAGGGAAATTAGGGATGGGCAATAAATGCTGGCCTAGCCAGCGACGCCCAGATCCCATAAAAGGAATAAAAAAAAAATTGCGTTTAGCATACTCAAAACTGCCATTATGGGTTGAGATTTACTCTTTGATCACTTAGTTCGTATGTGGTTTTAATAATGAGAAAGAGGAGGAGCAAATGCTGGCAAAGCTTGGAAGGCACCATGATATCTGATCAGAACATAGGAACATTGGAAATAGGAGCAGGAGTAGGCCGTTCGGCCCCTCGAGCCTGCTCTGCCATTGAACTAGATCATGGCTGATCTTCTACCTCAACTCCATTTTCCAGCACTATCCCCATCTCCCTTGATATCTTTAACACCTAGAAATCTATCAATCTCTGTCTTGAATTTACTCAGTGACTGAGCCCCCACTGGGTTAGGGAATTCCAAAGATTCACCACCCTCTGTGTGAAGAAATTCCTCCTCATATCAGTCCTAAATGGCCTATCTCTTATTCTGAGACTGTGTCCCCTGGTTCTAGACCCACCAGCCAGGCGAAACATCCTTCCTGCATCCACTCTGTTGAGCCCTAAAAGAATTTTGTATGCTTCAATGACAATACATCTCATTCTTCTAAACTCTAGAGAATATAGGTCCAGTCTCCTCAATCTCTCCTCATAGGACAATCCTGCCATCCCAGGGATCAGTCTGGTGAACCTTCATTGCATTCCCTCGATGGCAAGAAGAACACACCTGCGATGGGGGTGGGGCAGGGGGTAATTTTAACTCTGAGCTGGAGTGTAAAATGGGCCATCCATTGTACATCACACCTGATCTTCCTTATCTTTGAAGTCAATGGAAGGGACATTGGTCAGGGCATATAATGGGCAGCTAATTCAACAACACCATCACCGAAAGTCAAAATTACCCTCCTTGAATGGGGTCAATAAAAGTGGGACCGACAACTTCAATTCTTTTCATGTTGTGATACCCATCTGAATGTGACAGATTAAAGGAAGGTGCAGATGAAGGTGTCAAGACTTGATCCCAATGGCAGCATGCCAGGCCCTAATGGAGGCTCTAGTGCATGTACACCATGCAGTAAAGTTCCAACGCAGATAGAAAGCTGAGATCAAAGTCGTTTCACCATACCTGGAGGACTTTATGGCAGCAGGGGAAGATTATGAAGAGTCAGTGTAATTAGACTGGATGGTGCAGCAGCTTAAAAATGCTCTGCTCTGGTCTCCAGGATGAGACAAAAACATGATGCTGCACATCTGAAATGGAACCAGAAAAACATGGGCATTGCAAAACAGGCCAGTCAGCATCTGGAAGATACAATTTAGAAGAATCCTTCATCAGAAGTGGCATGGCCTGGCTCTTATTTACATTGACAGCTTGTGTCAAGGAGGCAGCACCTTGTGAAGATGCACCAGTTGGTGAAGTTCCTTACTGGATTAGGTGAGAATTTTCAGCAGCATTTCCAAATTTTGAGAGGGTTAATAAAAAAATATACAGGCGCCATTTTAAACTAACCCCCCTAGTGGGTAAACCGAAAAGATCGCATGGGTTGCCATGTTTAACACTGCCCAATCTGATCCCTTTCCCACAGTGTGGGGTGAAAATGACCTCCCCCCAATCTTTCTGTTCATGAAGAATCAGCTTGTTCCACTGGGAAAGGACACCCGGTGAGAAATGGAGAAAGGGTCTGTCTGATTGGTTATACTAAGCTTCATTGATAAATTCAACAACTACAATTAGAACAATGTGAAAAGGCTACCGACCCACAGAAATACAGATTTACCAAACCAACAGAGTGAATGGTGGACAACTGCCCTGAATAGGGAAAGAAAATGATTAAGGAGGAGTCATTTTAGCCAAGACCTCATCCACAAAACTGGGTATTTCAAAAAAATAATCTATGCTTTAATGCATTATCAGCATCATAATTAAACTCATATAATAAAAGCAAAATACTGCGGATGCTGGAAATCTGAAACAAAAACAAGAAATGCTGGAATCACTCAGCAGGTCTGGCAGCATCTGTGGAAAGAGAAGCAGAGTTAACGTTTCGGGTCAGTGACCCTTCTTCGGAACTGACAAATATTAGAAAAGTCACAGATTATGAGCAAGTGAGGTGGGGGTGGGGCAAGAGATAACAAAGGAGAAGGTGCAGATTGGACCCGGCCACATAGCTGACCAAAAGGTCACGGAGCAAAGGCAAACAATATGTTAATGGTGTGTTGAAAGACAAAGCATTAGTACAGATTAGGTGTGAATACACTGAATATTGAGAGGAATACACTAACATAACATATTGGCCTGGTCCAATCTGCACCTTCTCCTTTGTTATCTCTTGCCCCACCCCCACCTCACTTGCTCATAATCTGTGACTTTTCTAATATTTGTCAGTTCCGAAGAAGGGTCACTGACCCGAAACGTTAACTCTGCTTCTCTTTCCACAGATGCTGCCAGACCTGCTGAGTGATTCCAGCATAATTAAACTCATGTTGATTCAGCGAATTACTTACAAATTATAGGTATTAATGGCCAGTGATCGAAGTAACTTGCCATTGGCTTAGTGCTTAACAAACTGCCTGGTGTAGTACCAAGTCATACAGGCCAGAACATAAGAACAATAGGAACAGGAGGAGGCCATTCAGCCCCTCAGGCCTGCTCCTCCCTTCAATTGGATCACAGCTGATCTGCTCCTTAACTATATTTTCCCACCTTTGCCCCATATCCCTTGATACCCTTGCCTAACAAAACTCTATTGATCTCAGTCTTGAAAGCTCCAATCATCCCAGCAACCATAGCCTTCTGGGGGAGAGAGTTCCAGATTTTTACTATCCTTTGTGTGAAAAAGTCCTTCCTGATTTTGTTCCTAAATGGTCTAGTGCTAATTTTAACATTACGTCCCCTCGTTCTTGATTCCCCCACCAGAGGAAATAATTCCTCTTTTTAACATCTTAAACACCTTGATCAGGTCCCCCACAAAAATCTACACTCAGAAATGTAAGAAAGAACATAACATAAGAACGCAAGCCAAGTCTATGCAACCTGCCCTCATAATTTAACCCTCTAAGCCATGGTATCATTCTGGTGAAACTGCACTGCAATTGCTCCAATAGATCCTTCCTGAAATGTAGTGCTCACCCCAGAATGCAGTACTCCAGATGGGATCTAATTTGGTTTCTTGTCTGTCCTGAGTTAGCAGATCTCTGCCAGAAAGCATTTAAAGCACAAAAGGAGGCCTTAGGATTTCTACCAATGGAAAAGGTAGAGAAATGAGGCACTTTACAGCCTTCTAGACTCAACATTGAGTTCAAATCATAACCACTGGTCCCATTCTTTTGCAGGTGCTGCAAAATTCCACTGTTATGATTTACACCTTCTCTAGACACCTCTTTTGTTTCTTTAGTTGTCCTATTACCATCTCCTTTTGCCTTGCATCATTGCTTCTTTTGTCACTTAATCTCGCCTGCTTTCCACCCTATCACAGATCTTCCCTTTTATTATTTCCTTCTCTCCCCACTTTTCCTGCCTGTGTACTTAAAACCTGTCACATCTCTGTGTTTTCCAGTACTGACAAATGTCATCGACCTGAAACGTTAACTCTGTTTCTCTCTCCACAGATGCTGCCTGACCTGCTGAGTATTTCCAGCATTTTCTGCTGTGAAATCAGGCAGGGTTATCACTTTTGACATCTACTCAACAGTATTCAGAGGTAAGATGAGAAGTAGATTGGAATTAACCACTGCTCCCTTCTCAGCCTGCCAAGCTTAATCTTTCAGATCAAAAATTGGCCATATGGGCAAGATGCTAAAGAGCTGCTTAACTCCTGTGGAATTCTATCTCACCAAGGATGGGTTCATCGGGGGTGGGGGATGGGGGTGCTCCCAATGGGGAGCTGTGCTCAATGGGAGCTCGGGTCACAATACTGGTGTCCCAAAATTAATCTGACCTGTCTTCCCATCAAACACAACTTCACATTGGCAGCATGGGATTGAGAGAATGTAGCCTGGGGGAAAAAATCTGGGGAAAATAAATATAGAAGCATCTTTCCAAGAGCAAAGAAATATTGCAGCTGTCTCTACCCTATATACACTATTGTCAGTGCATATATGACATATATGGAAGGAATAACCAAGAATTCAATCTTTGTTAGATTTGATAGGACATAAATTTGTCTTGGGTGATAGCACAGAAATGGGTGATTGTGAATTGACAGTCCATTTTGCCCTCTGCCCGATTTTCATTTCCATTCACCTTAATCCCAATTCTATGATACTCCCGGATAAACCGGGAGCTTCAGCAGCCCCACCTCTCACCAACTCCACACCTCGAAATGGATGAGAAGTCAGCCTGAGGGAATTAGCTTTTGCTGCAGCAGGTGAGTTTTAGAACCGAAATCTGGGCCTTTGTTAGTCTATGTAGCTCAGGATTCACTCATGAACTTGTGTGGGAAAAAATGCAGAAGTGGTTGTCTGGCCAGGTAGTCGTGTGTGGTCTCCTAGGAGATTGTGCAATAGTTGCGGTGGAGAGGACAGGCTAGAAGAAGCAGCAAAAGCACTGACTTGGCAATCCTGTCAGTGAGGCCTAGTCCGTCAGTGAGCCTAAGAAGGCTGAATTGAGCAGGCAGCTGTTGTGGGATGAAGCTACTTCCATTCTGCAGAGCTGCCAAAGTTGGCGATTTGGAGTGTGACATAACCTACGTGGAACAAATATGTATTTTACCAGTTCTGACCTGAAACATTAACCCCGTTTCTCTCTCCACAAACTCTGCCTGACCTGCTGAGTATTTCCAGCATTTTCTGCTCTTATTTCAGATTTCCAGCATCTATGTATTTTATCTTGTTTGTTTTAACAGGGAGCGGGAAAGTGATAATTGTATCCCACTCAGTAAGAGGAAGCAGTTCTTTTAATGCTTCTGTTGTGGGATGTAACTTAAGAAAGATGTTTGCAAGCCCAAACACCGCCAATGATTTAAATCCACAAATATTGACACAAATGCATATTGTGAAGATTTAGAGGATAGGAGGAGACATTACTGTTTCAATGCAGAAATGCAACAACCAGTAGTTTAGATTTTTTTTTGAAATATGATAAAATGAAACACAAAGAAAACTGAAATATTTTCAAGGTCCAAGTAAAGGATTAGTGCTCACTTTTTGTAACCATATAGTAAATTTGTGTCGAGTTTCATGCTGACCCACTGCACAATTTTTGTAACATTGTTTGACGCCCTCAGTCAGTAGGACCTAGAAGAACCTCCACCAGTTGCCTGGAACGTCACACGCCGGAGGCTTGATAGAGACATTTTGCTAAATACCTGATTGCTTGGGATGTTTGCATGAACAAGAGAAAAAGAAGAGTCAATCACACTGTAATTTAGCTCTTCAAATGACATACTTAACTAACACCCACACTACTCAACATTTGTATAAGTGTATACTGTAATTTAATATCATTTTGATTGTACCAAAAATACTCACATATAAGGTGAGTCATTTACACAACATATAAGAAATAGGAGCTGGAGTAGGTCATTTGGCCCTTCCATCCCACTCTGTCATTCAATAAGATCACAGCTAATCTTCTACCTCGACCCCATCTTCCCACACTATCCCCTAATCCCTTGATTCCCTTAGTACCCAAAACTCTCAACAACTAAGCTTCCATAGATCTCTGGGATAGAGAATTCCAAAGATTCACAGCCCATTGAGTGAAGAAATTTCTCCTCATCTCAGTCCTAAATGACCGACCCCTTATCCTGAGACGGTGACCCCTGGTTCTAGATTCCCTAGCCGGGAGAACAAAGGAAAGAAGAAAGAATTTGCAATTATATAGCACCTTTCATGTCCTCAGAATATCCCGCAGTGCTTCACTGCCAATTAATTACTTGTAAAGTACACAGCAAGATCCCACAAATAACAAGCGAGATAAATAACTGGTTAATCCAATTTTATTAACATATTCAGGAAATGAATGCTGAGCAGGACATCCTTCCTGCTCTTTGAGTAGTGCCGTGAGAGCTTTTCTGTACAAACAGGCAGGATCTCAGTTTGATTTCTCATCTGAAAGGGTGGTACCTCTGACAATGCAGAACTTCCTCTGTATTGCAAGGAAATGTCAGTACTGGATAGGGGCTTCCCTATCCAGGTTCCACTCCAACCAGGATAGGGAAGGTTGGAGTGCGGCCAACTGAGCCAAGCAGGCAGCAATTACACCGTTATGTGCGGAACAAAATGAGAAGAAATCATCTTCCATGGGTGTGTAGAATAGCTTAGATCAGCCGAAGCATTGCAAATGCTAGTGTTAAATCCATACTCAACGTCTATTCCCTGCAGTGCTCTACTTTATACGGCACCATTTCTATTTGGTATTAAGGTAAAGAAGGTAGCTTATCTTATATAATAAAAGCAAAATACTGCGGATGCTGGAAATCTGAAACAAAAACAAGAAATGCTGGATTCACTCAGCAGGTCTGGCAGCATCTGTGGAAAGAGAAGCAGAGTTAACGTTTCGGGTCAGTGACCCTTCTTCGGAACTCTACGGGTCACCCTACAGGCATGTTTATGTGAAAAATTCATTGGGTCATTTAGTGAATAATTTCATAATCTTTATTTTTCCACTATTTTTCCTTCCTCTCCTAAAGGGACTGACCCGTATTGTGATATAGTTCCACTGTTGCTAAGAACGCTCCCATAACTCAATCAAATGGCTATTCTATGTGAACATGGGTATGAGATTCAAGGAGCTACTTGATATTGTGATGGAGCATCAGTGACAACAACAACAACTTGTATTTATATAGTGCCTTTAATGTTGAAAAACATCCTACAGCACTTCACTGGAGCATGAGAAGCAAAATTTGACACAGGCCACATATGGAGATATTAGGACAGAAAACCAAAAACTTGGTCAAAGATATAGGTTTTAAGGAGGGGCTTAAAGGAGGAAAGCGAGGTAGAGAGGCGGAGAGCTGTAGGGAGTGTATTCCAGAACTTAGGTCCTTGGGAGCTGAAGGCATGGCCACCAATGGTGGAGCAATTAAAATCGGGGATGCACAACTGGCCAGAATTAGAGGAGCACAGATATCTTGGAAGGTTGTAGGTCTGGAGGAAATTACAAAGATAGAGAGGGGCGAGGCCATTGAGGGATTTGAAAACAAGAAAGCATGGTTGTGTCCCCACATAAGCACACACAGACACACACATAGGCACGCGTGCACACATGCACTACAGGACAGCCGGAACATTGGCTCGATTTTCTCTTCCTTAATCAAGGGATGCTGAAGCCATTCTTTTTGGTCCTGATGAAGGGTCACTGACCTGAAACGTTAACTCTGTTTCTCTCTCCTCAGACGCTGCCTGACCTGCTGAGTATTTCCAGCACTTTCTGTTTTTATTTCAGATTTCCAGCATCTGCAGGTATTTTGCTTTTATTTTATTGAATTATTTCCTCTCCCTGGTGTAAGAAAGTACTGTCCCAACTGAATTCAGTTAACTCATCACAGATCATGGACTAAAAAATACTCTGGTCACTCTCCTTAGGAACCTCAGAAATGAAAATTACACCAACAACAACAGCTACTTGCATTTATATAACACCTTTAACGTTCCTTGGTGCATCACAGGAGCATTATAAAACAAAATCTGATACCAAGTCACAGAGATATTAGGACAAGTAACCAAAAGCTTGGTCAAAGATGTAGGTTCAAAGGAGCATAGAGAGGCCGAGAGGTTTGGGGCGGGTATTCCAGAGCTTAGGGCCGAGGCAGCTGAGGGTATGGCCACCAATGCAGAGCGAAGGAAATCGGGGATGAGCAAGAGGCCAGAATTGAAAGAGTTTCCTGCTGAAACTACTGAACAGAATAAATCTTCAATTTGCTGCAGAAGTTCTTGTCCCCAAGCATTAAAATGGGTCTGTATAGAACAGTTAATCAAAAAAGACTTGTAGTTATACAGTACCTTATGGCATCATAAAGAAACCTCTCCACATACAATAAAATGCAGTCAGTGGACCTTTGAGGAACCGGGAACAGAGTGGGAGCTATAAATAAAGAGCGGAGCAAGGAGTATAGAAAGTGCAGGGGTGAAGTAAAAAAGGAAATTAGAAAAGCAAAGAAAGGACATAAAAAATTATTGGCAGGTAAAATCAAGGAAAACCCAAAGATGTTTTATCAGTACATTAAGGACAAGATGAAAACTACGGAAAGGGTAGGGCCTATCAGAGATGTACAAGGAAACTTGTGCATGGATGCAGACGATTTGAGCAGGGTTCTTAATGAGTGTTTTGTCTCTGTCTTCTCAAAGGAGAGGGTTGATGCAGACATTGTAGTTAGAGGAGTGTAAAATATTAGATAGGTTAAGCCTAATGAGAGAGGAAGTACTAGAGGGTCTGACATCCTTGAAAGCGGGTAAATTGCCAGGACAGGCTGAATTGCATCCCAGATTGTTCAAGGAAGGCAGGGAGGAAATAGCAGATGCATACAGGCGACATGCCAGAGAATTGGAGGTCTGCGAACATTATACCATTGTTTAAAAAGGGTGCGAGGGATAGGTCAAATAATTATAGGCTGGTTAGTCTGACCTCTGTGGTGGGTAAATTACTAGAATCAATTCTGAGACTGGATAAACTGCCACTTAGAAAGGCATGGATTAATCAGGGATAGTCAGCATGGATTTGTTAAGGGAAGGTCATGTCTCACTAGATTGAGTTTTTTGAGGAAGTAACAAGGAGGACTGATGAGGGTAGTGCAGTGAATGTGGTCTACATGGATTTGCGTAAGGCATTTGACAAGATCCCGCATGGCAGACTGGTCAGTAAAATGAAAGTCCATGGGATACAGGGGAATGTGGCAGGTTGGATCCAAAATTGGCTCAGTGACAGGAAACAAAGGGTAGTACTTGACAGACATTTTTGTGAATGGAAAGTTGTTTCCAGTGGCATTCCACAGGGCCCCGTGTTGGGTCCCTTGCTGTTTGGGGTATATATTAATGATTTGGTTGAGTGGGTGGAAAAGCAGCAAAGGAATTCAATCCAGAGAAGTGTGAGGTAATGCATTTGGGGAGGGCAAACAAAGCAAGGGAATGCACAATAAACAGGAGGTTATTGAAAGGGGTAGAAGAAGTGAGAGACCTTGGAGTGCATGTCAACAGGTCCCTGAAGGTGGCAGGTCAGGTAGATAGAGTGATGAAGAAGGCATATAGGCTTTCCTTTATTGGCCAAGGTATAGAATATAAAAGCAGGGATGTAATGCTGGAACTGTAAAAAACGCTGGTTATGTCACAGCTGGAGTATTGCGTACAGTTCTGGTCACCACATTACAGGAAGGATTAATTGCTTTGGTGAGAGTACAGAGGAGATTTACAATAATGTTGCCAGGGCTTGAAAGTTGCAGCTATGAGGAAAGATTGCATTGGCTAGGGTTGTTTTTCTTAGAACAGAGGAGGCTGAAGGGTGACTTAATTGAGGTGTACAAAATTATGAGGGGCCTAGATAGAGTAGTCAGGAAGGATCTGTTTCCCCTAGCGGAGAGGTCAATTACCAAGGGACACAGATATAAGTGATTGGTAGAGGATTAGAGGGGACATGAGGAAAAACTTTTTCACCCTGAGGGTGGTGGGTGTCTGGAATTCACTGCCAGGAATGGTGGTGGAGGCAGAAACCCTCAACTCATTTAAAAGGTACCTGGACATGCAGCTGAAGTGGTGTAACCAGTGCTGTGAGGTGGGATTAGATTGGGCAGCTAGTTTTTTCAGCCAGCATAGACACAAAGGGCTGAATGGCCTCCTTCTGTGCTGTAATCTTTATGGTTCTAAAATATTTTGGCATTCAGGGAAGTGTTTATGTGACAACCATTATGCACAATGCAAGATCCTACAAAAAGAAACAAGATAAATGATTGGTTAATCTGTTTCAGCTGGTATTGTTTAAGGGAGAAATGTTGACCAGAATAATAGAAGAACACCTACTCTTCTTTGAAAAGACAATAGGATCTGCATGACACTCCTGAATCACTTGAACAGATAAATGAGTTTCAGGTTAGCGCCTCTGATAAGCATTGTCTTGGTGACTATGTAGCTCCTTTTTTCCTTCCTACATTACAACAGTGACTACCCTTAAAAAATACTTCACTGGCTGTAAAGTGCTTTGGGATGTCCTAAAGTGGCATAAATTGTTGACTGTGGCTCAATGAGTAGCACTGTAGCCTTTAACTTAGAAAGTTGTCGGTTCGGGACCCAGTCCAGCGGGAGTGTTGGAGGTGCTGCCTTTGGATGAGATGTTAAACTGCGGCTCTGTCTGCCCTCTCATGTTCCATTGCACTATTTGAAGGATAGAGGGATGAATGTTTATCTCTCAACCGATATGAATTAAACAAAGTATCTGGTCATTACCCTATTGCCGTTTGTGGGACCTTGCTGTGTGCTAATTGGCTGCCATGTTTCCTACATTCCAACAGTGACTAAGCTTTAAGAAAGAGACTTCATTGATTGTGAAGAGTTTTGGATGAGGTGGTGTAAGGCGCTATATAAATGCATGTCTTCCTTTCTGTTTATGTACTTTCTTTTAGGTACCGAACTGGGGCTTGAATCCTTAATTTTCTAGCTCAGAAGTGAGTTGATCATTTACACATTGAGTAGCGACCTTTTCAATTTTCACTGGAAAAAAACACAGCAAGGGGGTTAAGTTTTTTTTCTCTAATCAGTGGCAGACTTGGAATACCAGATATTCCACCATTAACATGCCCCATCAAAGTCACACAATGCCTTTTCAAAACAAAATTAGCCATGTAGAGTATTCACTCAGGTGATAATTTTAGCACTGACAGCTTTCCCTCTTTTTTGTTTTCATTTTACAGTATGTGCACATGCAGTCACACCACCCTCAAAGAGTGAAATTGTAAACCTTTACTGTCTCTGCATCGATTATAACATTCTTGTACTGGCCTGCCTAGTGAGGCTGTAATTATAATGCATTCGTGCTTATAAGTGCCATTTAAGGAGCCAACTTGTTCTGCTGCCACTCTGCATTAATCCCTGCAATCTCCTTTTGTAAAGCTTTTGAAGCATTCTTTAAATTATATTTCTGTAATCTCTTCACTTGTTTTTTTGTTAAAAAAATGTAATATCTATAACTATATATACACAGACAGATAATGATGTGTTACTTTGCAGGAATCAACTGTTGCTCATTGTTCGATGGTGATCGCATTGACTGCAGTGAAAAGAGAATAACTTTCTTTTGCTGAATCAAAAATTAAGGTCCTGGTAGAATTTAACTTTACTTTCAATTTTCTCCCAATTTTTCCGAAAGGTGCAGGAGTCTAAAAGGCCCTTTTCGTACCTCACCCAAGTTTCCATCCATCATCTGCGAGCCTAGCCAAATGAATGCTGGTGGCTATTTGACTGTCGGGACCATCACAGTCAAGCCTAATCCTATTCTCATCTGACCTGTAGTTGAATTGAGGTGTGAATTAACACTACCATGATATGTAAAACTTCCCGCCCATCCCTTTCATGAGATGAATCAGTTTGTGAGAACCATGTGACCACTAAATCTGAACTCTCAGACTACAGGGCCTTCTGCTACCTATGTGGCAGCCTCACCCCCATCAATTAAAAAAGAAGGGTCGTTGGATTGGCTCTGGCAGAGAGTCTAAGGAGGCTAGAATCTTTACATTTTGCACAAAGGGTGAGGAAGATTCAAGTCAGACGAGACACAGCAGTTGATGGTGTACATCATTTAATAAAAATAGAAAGTTAAAAATAAAAGCAGGAAAATGGCTGCACTTTCATTTTCTTGTCTAGACTGACACTCCCAGTCCGATACTGAGGGAGTGCCGCACTGTCGGAGATGCTGTCTTTCGGATGAGTCCTTAAATGAAGGTCCCGTCTGCTCTCTGAGGTGGATGTAAAAGGTCCTACTTTGAAGAAGATCAGGCGATTGTAATGCCCTAGCTAACATTTATTCCTCAAACAACATCACCAGAGCAGATGATCTGGTCATTATCACACACCTGTTTGTGGGAGCTTGCTGTGCACAAATTGGCTGCTGGGCTTCCCTACATTACAACAGTGACTATACTTCAAAATTATTTAATTGGCTGTAAAATGCTTTGGGACGCCCTGAGGTCATGAAATGTGCGATATAAATGCAAGTTCAAAACAGTGTTTTGGAATTTTTTACCTCCACCTGACAGGGCCTCGGTTTAACATCTCATCTGAAACTGAAAGACAGAAAAGTCAGCCAGGGTTCCCCAGTCCTGATAAATATGATTGAAGATTTTTTCTGTTCCTCCAGCCTAAGGGAGGCCAATTGTACTGGGTCCACTGCTGCCCTGGCTGAGACTCACAAACTCAATCCAAACTAGGACCTGCTGGTCCAGATTTTGTGGCATCACATTACACGAAGCATTCACCTACTAAACCCATTGAACAGCTTTGAATCACACGTCTGTGTCCTGCTGCAAAGTGCAGAAGTTGAGCAAAGACAAGATAGAGGGTTCTGTGGTCAAATAATTCCAAGGTTCACACAGGAAGAGTGAACATTTAGACGCGGTGTGGAGACTGGAGTTGCCAATACCCCAGGAACAGTATCTTCAACTGAGTAGAGGAAAAAAAGGACAGATTTACAGTAAAGGTTTTACACCCCCCTTTTATTGCTGGAATAGATTCCATATGCACCATATAGCTGTGGAGTACCCTCCATTTTTATGTCTATTATCCATGATCTTGGCATGTTTTTCAGCAATTCACCAACAAACATCTAACACAGTGCTCTCCTTTGTTGGAGGATTATCTGGAAGCTCGATAAAAAACTAATCTTTTGTTTGGAACTAAACCGTGACCGAGAGAGATACATCATGCCAACTGTTACAATGTTGACTTTCAACAAGATGCAATATTTAAGAGAATCTAGAATTAAGGGCTCCACGATGCAGTTAATAATCATGTTTCAATTACACCAGCATTTGCACAAATATCGCAACTTGTTAAGAAACAAGATTGCCTGGACAGGCCTTGATTCAAAACAAGAAGTCGTTTAAAAGGTACATTTTTTTGAACACAAGAAAAAAACCTTATCAGGCATATCTTGTTGAAACTTGATAGAAAAGAAACAGAAAGGTTGAATAAGAATTACATAAGGTGACGAGGGTTGAAAGAAACCGTGAGACTAAAGCACCCGATTACAGACCCCCCGATGCTAGCACATAACTGTTGTTGTACCCTCACCACTGTTCTACAAAATTGTTCCTTTTACATCAACATCCTTCTTCAAAATAAATTAGTTTTGCTCCACTGTTTTGCTCCACTTTGGTGAAATATTAAAGAAAGAAGGAACTTGCAATCATATAGCACCATATAGCACCTTGCACAACCTCAAGACGTTCCAAAGCACTTTACAGCCAATGAACTACTTCTCGAAGTATAGTCACTGTTATAGTGAACAAAATGCAGCAGCCAATCTGCACACAGCAAGATCCCACAAACAGCAATGGAATAAATAACCAGATAATCTGTTTTTTTAGTGATGTTAGTTGAGGGGTAAATATTGGCTAGGACTCCGGGGAGAACTCTTCAAAAGAGTGCTGCCTGAGAGAGCAGACAGGGTCTCAGCTTGACAGTGCCACTGTAAGACAGCACCTCTGACAGTGCAGCACTCACTCAGTACTTCACTGGAGAGTTAGCCTAGATTTTATGCTCTAGTCTCTGAAGTGGGACTTGAACCCATGACCTTCCAGGCTAGGCAAGAGTGCTACCCAATGAGCCTATTGCTGACAGAGCAATGCTCCCTTTCATCCTTAGCAACACTGATCGATAGAGACCCAGAGCAACCAACAGCACTACCAAAACCAACACAGCATTTAGAAAATGATGCTTGGCCTCCCAGAACCCCATGCGAGCCCACTAATACTGTGGTAAGGTGTCACTGCAAAATCCCTCCCTCCTGCCACTGGGAGGGGGTTGGGGAGGAGGCCTTGCTTATGTCAGAATGGCCCAAAAAGGTTAAACATCCCTGATGTAATTTCTGACGGTTTCAAGGTCATCGGTCGATTTGATCAATCTCCAGGACACAGCTATGAGCAACCTGGGAGAAAAATCATAGGCTCATTTTAGAAAAAAGTCATGCGTTATTTTTCATTTCCTTTGCACATTTACTAGTTGGAAAAATACTGGAGTCAGGATAAAATGACCATTTGACTGACAGTGAACTATCATCCAACCATGAAAGGAAGGGTCTGTTTGCTATCCAATCAACGTGGGCGAAGCAAGAATGGACATGTTGGGTGATTAATGGTAGAGGCATGAGGAAGTCATGTGATGAAACCTCCAGGAATACGCCCAACCAGAGTTGGCAACCCTAGTTTAGGCAAGGAGCAGATGGAATTTCTGCTCTGTCCCTGATTCATTCTGCACCCACCCGCCTAGGGCTTTTCCAGACTCTCCGGAATTCAATGGAAACAACCGGAAAAGCACTGCTCTGTAATGCAGTCAAGGTAATGACTGTAGAACCAAGGTATCAAAGCCTGAATATTGCCTCAAACAAAACACCAGCAGCTCAAATATTTTGCCCCATTGGTCAGTGAGTGGGTAGCTAATGTGTGGTTCAAAGCAACACCAACAGCGTAGGTTCATTTCCAACTCTGGTCTGAGGAAGGCAATGGGAAACCACCTCATATGCCTGCTTCCCTCGTTACGTTCATCTTTCCTAGTGTTGAAAAAGAGCAGAGGACCTGCCCTTGGGCAGACGACGACCACAGCACTCAGTGACTATGTCCTACTCAACCATATTAGAGGCTTATATACAGGGTCTGAAATCATGCAATTGTCCAGTGTAGAAGAAGACTATTCAATGCATCTTGCCTTTTCCAGCTCTTTGAAACAGCTAACTGATTAGTCCCACTCTTAGGCCTGCATTCATATTTCTTTATCAATTTCCTTTAGAAAGCTACCATTGAATCTGCTTCCACCGCCCTTTCAGGTTGTGAATTCTAGATCACAACAACTCACTGCGTGAAAAATATTCTTCTCATCTCTCCCCTGGAATCTTTGACAGCTATCTGAACTCTGTGCCTCTGGTTACTGAAATTCCTGCCAGTGGAAACAGTTCTCTAACAAAAGCAGTTTTGAACACCTCTATTAAATCTTCCCTCAACTTTCTCCACTCCGAGGAGAACAATCCCAGCTTCTATATTTCCTCCACATAACTGAACTCATTTTTCCCTAGTACCATTTTAGTAACTCTCTTCTGCACCCTCTCCAAGGCCTGTCATCCTTGCTAAAGTGTGGCACCCAGAATTGGACAAAACACTCCAGCTGAGGGCTAACTGAAGTCCCTCAGTATAGAGATCATTTCTGACCTGTACCTTCCAAAGTGCAGGAAATGGGAGCTAGGAGAGGAATTATTTCACAAGAGATTGATTTTAGTAAATATTAACTGGAGCAGAGATTTCCATGTCCTCCCCAGGAGGTCGAAGGGTTTGTTTATTTAGAGATCTGTAGAGTCCAGGCTGCATCTTGCCATGTGGAATTTATTCTGAATTGATCTCTAACTTCCAAACTCGAGTGCTATTATTATGAATCCTCTTCTTCTCCTCTGGCCCTTCCTTGTCTTCCAGGTCGTCACCGCCAATGCAATCCGCTGCCAAGCCAGGAAGCCGGCAAGTTACTCCTTTAGCTTCCTGGCAGAGTGGAACAGCCTTTCCTTTCCAAAGCAATATCCGACACACAGACCTCCGGCCCAGTGGTCTATGCTTTTCGGTAAGTCTCACGACGTTTGGTTGTCTTCCTGATCTAGACATCTCACAATCTGCTCGAAAAATGTCTTATTGCAAAAGAAAAAACAAGCAGGTTGAGCCAATCCAGCCAGTAAATGATAAATGAAAAGAAATTTAAAAAGAGAACCATTTACTTTCTGAATCCATTGGCCTAGATCTTCGATGGCGCTGCGTCTGTTTCTCGGTTGCTAAAAAGGTGCCAAAGCTTCACAATAGCGGGTGGGGCATGCATTCTCATTACACACTGTCAGTGTGCTGTCTGCCATATTGGTTAAAGCCAAAGGAGAGGCGCCTAAGGCTCTGGCCCATAACAGGCTGCTGGTCTATCTCTAATGCCTATTGAGACCCCTTTGCAAATATGGGCTTCCCTGAAAGCAGACAGTGGTGGTTTTGTTCAGGAATACATGTTCTCCATCCTAAAGGGATCGCTGGAAGCTGCCACCAAAAAGGTAAGTATTTAAAAAAATTCTTACCTGAATATGGAGTTGGGAAATGCAGGCGTGCTCCCCCCAGAATCCTTGCAGTGGCGAAGACTGTTGTTGGCTCCCACTCTCCCCTTCCTGATTGCTTTCCCCATCCCAATGGTCCCCATCTTCCGACCATTCCCCCGCCTCCCAGTTGCCCCAACCTCATGAACCCTTTCTCCTCCTGATCACTTGCCTCTCCCTAATCACTTCCCACTTCGCCCAAACACCCCCACCTCCTGATTGCTTCCCCACTTTCCCGACCGCTCCCCAGCTCCCAATTGGCTCCTACTTCTTGATCACATTTCTCTCTCACAATCGTTCCCTACTGCACGATCTCGTCCTCCTCTCGATCGCTTTCCTCCTCTCCCAATCACTCCTCTCCTCTGAATTGCTTCCCCATTTTCCTCATCGCCTCCCTATATCACAGTCCCTTCCTCCTATCAATCGCCCCCACCCACCACCTCTGGATTGCTTCCCTCCCCATTCCTGGTGACACAGCGCCCCAAAATTAAAACCCTGTTCACCCGGAGATGCCCAGCAGGTCTCTGCAGCTCACTAGCCTGATGTAAACAAGGCCCGAGGTCCAATATTCAGGGAGGAATATTATGCTTTCCCCTTGCTGCAGTCTTGGAGGCAGGGAGAGCATGTAATCGGGTGGGATGGTGGCTGGGGGGGGGGGGAGGGGAGGGTTGCTGTGGGAGGCAGGGATACCCCGCAGCCTTCCCGCCTCCACCAAAATTGTCTGTGAATGGCCTTCCAGCCCCACCACCAATTGAGGCCCTCAAGTCAGCAATAATGCCCACTGATAATGCCCAAACCATGCGGGTTGCTTGCTGGCTCTGGTAGTTGGGGGGTGGGGTCCCTCGCTAAAAGGCACAGTGCCTGAACGAGCGACCCGGCATCAGGAAGGGGGGTGCCCGCTGAGAGCCACCCACTGCCCTTGCTGCTGATCCCTCTATACACCCCTCCCCCACGACCACCACTCCAGGTGACCCCTCCTGCCCTGACCTACTTGTGGCCTGGATTCAATGCTGCTGCTCAGCCACGGGTGGGTGCTCCACCGGCAGCAGTCACTGCCTCAGTTAAAGAGCTGCCAGCCTCTGATTGGCCGGCAGCTCAGGGGGCAGGACTTCCGTCGCCAGGGCTCTTGATCCCGTGGAAGGCTCACCATTGTCCAGTTAAGTGCTTAATCGACACTTGTTTCGATGTGCCTTCCCCAGTGGAGGTGACGTCAGGTTCTTGGTGGCACTTCTGCTGGAGGTGGAGACCCCCATTGCCCAAATAAAATCCCGGCCCAGGTGGGTCTTTTGTGGTTGTTATAAACACAATACACTGGTTATCTTATTGGGCTAGTAAGCCAGAGTTGTGGATTAATAATCCCAGAGAATGTGAGTTCAAATCCCACTAAAGCAGCTTGTGAATTTGAATTCCATTGAAATAAAAAGATGGTCTCAAAAGAAGTGACCATGAAACAGTTGGATTGTTCCAAGATCCCAAATCCCAATGGTTCACTTATGTCCTTTCGGGAAGGAAAGCAGCCATCCTGACCTATATGCAACTTCAGTCCCACACCAACATGGTTGACTCTTACTGCCTCTGAAGTGGCCTAACAAGCCACTCAGTTGAATGAAACCACTATCAGTGGCTCAAGAAGGAGGCCCATTACTATCATCTTCTCATGGGCAACAGGGGTGGGCAATAAATAAAATGCTGGCCTTGCCAGCAATGCCCACTTTCTGCGAAGGATTTTTTTCTCTTTAAATTCCATTTTATTTAAAAGCACCCAACACAATGATGTAAATTCCACTGAAATGCAAGATGGCAAAAGAATTCATGATTCCTCAAGATAAACATCAACTTTAATTTAATAACAGTAGATATAAATTCCTCTTAGTTAGCATCATATTTCACCCTGTTTCCATGACTGTTTATTCATTCATGGGATGTCGGCGTCACTGGCAAGGCCAATATTTATTGATTGGAGTGTGTGTCCTGCCATTCTTAATCTAAAACAGTTGAGAAAATTAAATAACTCAATCAATCAATCAGTTTACGTGTTTGGAAACTGTACCATGACAATTTATTTCAAAAAGTAGGAAATTGTGCAGCAGGAAATAGTTTAATCATTCTTTATTTTGAATTGTTCATCCTTTACTTTGAATTGTTGCCAAATGGTCTAATCAAATAAAGGAATTAATTGTTTAAGTGGGATTCGGAAAGAGTGACACCTCCATATGGGATGGAGACAGAGGCTCTGATACTGCTCTCAGGATCAGATTATACCAAGAAATACCGGCTAATTGTTTTGGCTGCATATCCATGGTGACAGTTTGCAGTGCTGACTCCCAGTGCCGTTTAGTTTTATTTAGAGATACAGCACTGAAACAGGCCCTTCGGCCCACCGAGTCTGTGCTGACCATCAACCACCCATTTTATACTAATCCTACATTAATCCCAAATTCTCTACCACATCCCCACCATTCTCCTACCACTTACCTACACTAGGGGCAATTTATAATGGCCAATTTACCTATCAACCTGCAAGTCTTTGGCTGTGGGAGGAAACCAGAGCACCCGGCAGAAACCCACGCGGTCTCAGGGAGAACTTGCAAACTCCGCACAGGCAGTACCCAGAATCAAACCCAGGTCGCTGGAGCTGTGAGGCTGCGGTGCTAACCACTGCGCCAATGTGCCACCCCTGTTGGTGTCAATGGGGCGAAATACCATTCACACCAAATGACCACGATGTGATTTTACAAGAGATCAGTGAGAGGTCATTTGAACGAATGCAATTACAATCCATAAACTGTACCATGCCGCTTCATTCTTGGTCCTTTGCCCTCACAGGTTGTGTCCACAACTATGACTTCACTCTGTGGGCTGAAGGGGCTGTGGCCTCTTCCGGCGTTAAAATGTTTGTGGAGGATGGAAAACACGAAACCCTGTTAGAAGAGGTGAACGCTACACTGGGCACCGTGCAGAGCTGGTTTCACACTAATCCCATCATAGCTGGAGAAGGAAATTCCAGTACTTTATTCACCGTCACTCCGACACACCCTCTTGTAAGTAAAAAGAGCCAAAAACATCTTTGATTTAACACGTGTTTTATAACACTTCAGACTGATGATGTATATTTTATCCCCTCTCGACTTTCAGACAACTCTCCTACATTCCTTAAGGCAGTACATGGCTTATGGGTGCAGTACCATTATCAGTATCTGGTTCCCATTCCTCATCCATGAGGCGTGAATGTATTGGCAACTTGGGTGGCAATGGGAAACATCACAGCCCAAGCCAATACTGTCCTCCTTGCACTTGTACACACACTCACAGACGCACCACATAAATGCACAAAAATAATTTTCAGCAAAGGTTCTCTGGAATACAATCTAATTGCCACCTAAGACAAATTATCTGGTCATGATCTCACTGCTGTTTGCAGAACCTTGCTGTCAAGATTCCTACATCACAAAGGTGACTACACTTCAAAAGTATTTCATTGGCTTTGGGACATTGTGAAGTCATGAAGGTGCTTTAGAAATGCAGGTCTTTTCTTTCTTTCAATCAGGACTATAACACTTTCCGATTCTTTTTCTCCTTCCTTAGCTCAGGAATATTGATGCCAGTTGTTATGTTGTGGTCAACCCAGTGCTGACACATGCATAAATTCATCACCATGTTTGAGACCCAAACCAAACTACTGAGAATCCTAACTAAATATAGTTGGTGTTTGCTTGATTTGGAGCATACCCTACCTGGGAGGACAGACTTCACTTACCTAAACCCAGAAAACATGGGTGCAGGTTGGCAAGGACCAAGGTTTAGACTCATCCAAAACTCTGCTGCCCGTATCCTAACTCACAACAAGGCCCGTTCACCCATGGGAAGGGGACGACGTGTCGGACACTTCCCTTCCCTTCCTCAACTTCTCTGTCTCCATCTCTGGGGATAGGCTGTCTATTAATATAACCCCACCGACTCCCACAGCTACATCGACTACACTTCTTCACACCGTGCCTCCTGTAAGGACTCCATTCCATTCTCCCAGTTTCTCCATCTCCGACGCATCTGCTCTGATGATGCAACCTTCCACAACAGCGCTTCTGATATGTCTTCGTTTTTCCTCAACCGAGGATTCCTCCCACTGTGGTTGACAGGGCCCTGAACTGTGTCCGGCCCATTTCCCGCAACTCTACCCTCACCCCTTCCCCTCCCTCCCAGAACCCCGAGAGGTTCCTCACTTTCCACCCCACCAGCCTCCACATCCAAAGGATCATCCTCTGCCATTTCTGCCACGTTCAGCGTAATGCCACAACCAAGCACACCTTCCCCTCCCCTCCCCTGTCAGCATTCCAAAGGGATCATTCCCTCTGCGACACCCTGGTCCACTCCTCCATTACCCCCAACATCTCGTCCCCTTCCCACGTCCCCTTCCCCTGCAATCACAGGAGGTGTAATACCTGCCCATTTACCTCCTCTCTCCTCACTATCCAATGTTCCAAACACTCCTTCAGGTGAAGCAGCGATTTATTTGTACTTATTTCAATTTAGTATACTGTATTCACTGCTCACAATGTGGTCTCCTCTACATTGGGGAGACCAAACGCAGATTGGGTGACCGTTTTGCGGAACACCTCCGCTCAGTCTGCAAGCAGGACTCCGAGCTTCCTGTCACTTGCCATTTCAACACTCCCCCCTGCTCTCAGGCCCACATCTCTGTCCTGGGATTGCTGCAGTGTTCCAGTGAACATCAATACAAGCTCGAGGAACAGCATCTCATTTACCGATTCGGCACGCTACAGCCTGCCAGACTGAACATTGAGTTCACTAATTTCAGAGCATGACTCGCCCCTCTATTTTATTCTTAGTTTTATTTTTTATTTTATTTTAGTCTGTTTCATCATTCATTTTTTAACCATGTGCCTGCCCACTGTTTTTTTCAGGTTTGTACTTTTGGCCAGGGCTGTACATTATTCAGTCATTTAACACCTTCTCTGCACTAACACTTTGTCTTTCAGCACACCATTAACACACCCTTTGCCTTTGCTCCATGACCTTCTGGTCAGTTATTCTCTGTGACCCTCTGTTGTTATCCCTTTTGTTATCTTTTGCCCCACCCCTGCTTTATTTGCTTAAAACCTATTACATTTCTAACCTTTGCCAGTTCTGATGAAAGGTCACTGACCTGAAACGTTAACTTTGCTTCTCTCTCCACAGATGCTGCCAGACCCGCTGAGTATTTCCAGCATTGTTTGCTTTTATTTCAGATTTCCAGCATCTGCAGAATTTTGCTTTATATTATTGGAGAAAATGGGGTTGTTTTCCTTCGAGAAAGTTTTCAAAATCATGAGGGGTCTTGTAGGTGACCACCATTCAACCTGTGAACTGTATGTAACCTGGTATGTGGGGAAAGTAGTGTGCGTGGCTATGAGTGGTAAACAAGTCCACAGCAGGGATGTAGGATATGTGATGAGACAGCTATGTGGTCTAACTGAACTGCTGAAGGGGAAGTGGATGTACTAACACCTGCAAGGTCTGATGAAGGCATGTCTAACTTACCGCTAAATTTGTAACAGACACTCCATGTGGGCTGGCTGGTTGGAGACCGGGGGTCGGTGGAGTGAAGTAATGTCTTGTTATCAGACAAGGGCTGGAGAACAGAGAACTAGCCATGCAATGTGGTCGAAACTTGAGTGATGAGGCTACCAAAAATAAGCAGATGTCAAAACCGGTGAAAGGTTGACCGACTGTGGCTGACGTAGCGTACCCGCGGCATTAGCAACAGCTGACCAACCAATCACTGTGCATCGGGTAGTCAGGTCCATCCCATCCTGAGCTGATCACACAGGTAACATGCACGAAACAGGATATAAGAAATCATGCTCCGAAGTGCTGGCTAGCTAGCTCAGGACTAAGTAGTCTGATCAACTGCTTGGAGAATCGGAAGGGGAGGACTGATCACCTTCTCCGTTCCGACTCTCTAATGAACCTAAGTAAGCTAGCTTACATGGATGCGTGAGTATAATCTCTGTTGAAGATAAGATTTTGAAACATTGAATAACGTGCTATGTGTGAACAATAATTTGGTAGTCTTGAGTCGTTGATACCCAGAGTAAACCTCCGGACCAGTAGTGGGGATAGACTACAGATTAATTGGCGAGACAACCAGGAGGTTGAAGGTAAAGAAATGACTAAACTAACGATGGACGCGTTAGTACAAGGTTACATAGGGAAAAAGGTGCCCCTCAAGGAGCGATGGGGCAGACCATCCTCCGAAGTGAGCACCTGGTAGAGGAGGTGATTGAGTGGACACACGGGTCCACGGAAGTCGGCCATAGAAAGGGCCATCTGGCTGATGGCTTATTGGCAAAAGGAACAAAATGACCCGGAGGAGATGCAGAAGTTAAGATAGAAGTTCGAGGAGAGAGAAGCGGTAGTGATTAGATTACTAAAAGAATTGGAGGAACGACAAGGTCCCAAGGAGGATTTAGAAAAGCATGAGGTTGAAAAGGAAAAGTGATGTAGCCGACTATAGTTTGGTGAGAGTCAGTGTGTGAACAATCAGCACCAGAGTGACTCTCAGCCCTCCGCTGCAGGGCGGAAGAGGCCGAGGGACAGTGTGTTGACCTAAAGATTGTATACCAGTGCCTGGTTAAGGAGAAACAGCATAGTCAGTATCAAGAGGGAAATCATGGTCCTTGCCAGGAAAAGGTGTGCAGATTGAGGGAGGCGCTGAAACGAACTGAGGGCACAGTATGTGCAATGGGAGGAGTGGTGGACACTAGAGACAGTGAATCTGATGATGGGGAAGGAAACAAAAGGGCTGATAACTGGCAAAAGAGGGAGCTGAAAAGGGTAGTTCCTGGGACCCCTATGAATCCGGAATGGTGGCAGCCATAACAGGCAAGCAAGAGGCCGCATCAGTGCCCTTACCGCCTAATCTCAAGGAGGTTCAACATAACGATCCAGTTTTGAAGACTATCATCAGGGCAAAACAAGAAGGGAAAGAATTGGAAGGACCATGGCAGGTTAGTGACATAATGGTGAGGAAAGACATGCTATTCAAGCGAGACAAGTAGGTGGTGTCTTAGGGTACCGACAAGAAGTGACACAGTTAACTCACAGAGACCCTGGCGCGGGGCATCCAGGAAGTGAGGGAACTTGGGAATGTTTTAAACAAGTAGGATGGTAGCCCGGGATGAGATCAGATGTAAAGGGATATGTGAAGGGATGTTTGGTATGCCTGGCGAGTAACCCAAATCCCCAGAAAAGGAAGGCAGAATTGGGAGTGAACCGAAGGGTGGAGGGACCCTGGTGGTCAATCCAGATTGATTTTATCGGACCCTCACCCACCAACAAAAGAGGGAATAAGCACTGCCTGGTGGACATAATGGTGAGGAAAGACCATAATGCCTGGTGAACAATTTCACTGAATGGGTTGAGGACAAGGGAGACAAACCCTTACAGTCAGAAACGGGGGAATTTATAATGGGGAGCAAAGAAATGGTAGACTAATTAAATACATACTTTGGTTCTGTCTTCGCAAAGGAGGACACAAATTACCTCCCAGAAATGTTGGGGAATATAGGGTCTAGTGAGAAGGAGGAACTGTATGAAATCAGTATTCGTGGGGAAATGGTGTTAGGGAAATTGATGGGATTGAAGGCCGATGAGTCCCCAGGGCCTGATAATCTACATCCCAGAGTACTTATGGAAGTGGCCCTTGAAATAGTAGATGCATTGCTGGTCATTTTTCAAAATTCTATCGACTCTGGAACAGTTCCAATGGATTGGAGGGTAGCTAATGTAACCCCACTATTTAAAAAAGGAGGTAGAGAGAAAACAGGGAATTATAGACCGGTTAGCCTGACATCAGTAGTGGGGAAAATGCTAGAGTCCATTATAAAAGATGTAATAGCAGAGCACTTGGAAAACAATGACAGGATCAGACAAAGTCAACATGGATTTACGAAAGGGAAATCGTGTTTGACAAATTTACTGGAATTCTTTGAGGATGTAACTAGTAGAATAGATGATGGATGTGGTGTATTTGGACTTTCAGAAGGCTTTCGATAAGATCCCACATAAAAGATTAGCGTGCAAAATTAAAGCACATGGGATTGGGGGTAAGGTACTGACATGGATAGAGAACTGGTTGGCAGACAGGAAACATAGAGTAGGAATAAACGTGTCTTTTGCCAAGTGGCAGGCAGTGACTAGTGGGGTATCGCAGGGATCAGTGCTAGGACCCCAACTATTCACAATATATATTAATGATATAGATGAGGGAATTAAATGTAATATATCCAAGTTTGCAGATGACACAAAGCTGGGTGGGAGTGCGAGCTGTGAGGGGAATGCAGAGAAAGCTCCACTGTGATTTGGACAGGTTGAGTGAGTGGGCAAATACATGGCAGATGCAGTATAATGTGGATAAATGTGAAGTTATCCACTTTGGAGGCAAAAACAGGAAGGCAGATTATTATCTGAACGGCGATAGATTGGGAAAGGGGGAGGTGCAGCAAGACCTGGGTGTCCTTGTGCACCAGTCGCTGAAAGTAAGCATGCGGGTGCAGCAGGCAGTTAAGAAGGCAAATGGTATGTTGGCCTTTAGAGCGAGAGGATTCGAGTACAGGAGCAAGGATGTCTTGCTGCAATTATACAGAGCCTTGGTGAGACCACACCTTGAGTATTTTGTGCAGTTTTGGTCCCCTTATCTGAGGAAGGATGTTCTTGCTATGGAGGGAGTACAGCTAAGGTTCACCAGACTGATTCCTGGAATGGCAGGACTGACGTATGAAGACAGATTGGGTCGATTAGGCTTGTATTCACTAGAGTTTAGAAGAATGAGAGGGGATCTCATAGAAACCTACAAAATTCTAACAGGACTGGACAGTCTAGATGCAGGAAGGATGTTCCCAATGGCAGGGGAGTCCAGGACCAGGAGTCACAGTCTAAGGATAAGGGGTAATCCATTTAGGATTGAGATGAAGAGAGATTTTTTCACCCAGATAGTGGTGAACCTGTGGAATTCTCAGTTGAGGCCAAATCATTAAATATATTTGAGAAAGGGTTAGATATTGTTCTTAGGGCTAAAGGGATCAAGGGATATGGGGAGAAAGCGGTAACAGGGTACTGAGTTTGGATGATCAGCCATGATTGCATTGAATGGAGCAGGCTCAAAGGGCTGAATGGCCTACTCCTGCTCCTATTTTTCTATGTTTCTCCTATAAGTCAGTCACAGCTTTGTGCACCACTAGGACTTTGGTCAAGGAGGTGTTCTTGAGATGGGGATTGACTGATACAGTAGAATCGGATCAGGGAAATCACTTCACTGGACAGGTGGTGCAGGCAACTCTAAAATTGTTGGGGATAGAGGGCAAATGGCATGTGTCACACAACTCCCAGTCATCGGGGATAGTGGAACGCAGGAACAGAACCATTAAAACAGCTTTGCGGAAAGAGCTGGAGGGATAGTCCCAGCGATAGGATGAAGTATTGCCCCTAGTCCTCATGCATATCAGAGGACAGAAGTCCAAAGGGACAGGTTATTCCCCCCATGAATTGATGATGGGAAGGCCCATGCGTACCCCCACCCACCTGTTGATACCCACGCTGACAGAACAGCAGGCCCAGGAGGTAACTAAACATAAATATACCCGAGATCTGTGGAACCAATTGCAATTGATGCATGAAAGTGCGGATAGTAATATCAGGGCAAAGCACCGGCAGAACAAACTACTGCTGATGCTGGGCAAGTCCCAAGAAATGGGACATTGGGGACCAGGTCATGGTAAGAAACTATGCAAGGGTGGGAGTGTTTGAACCCTTGTACAAAGGCCCAATTTACATTGTGGACAAGGCCAGTCCTATGGTTTATGCCATCCAATTGCCTAAACATGTTAAATGGTTCCACATTAACCAAATGAAGAAAGTGCATCTGCCAACCCATGAGATGGGAAAGGTGGCTAGTTGCACACCCCGAAAGGAACCTGACTCCTCCATAAGCCCATTAGTTTGGCACGAGGATGACAATGGTAACGACTCAGAAGGGTCGGAAGAGGATGCCTCTCCGATACCCCATTGGGACTGATGAGGGCGACAGCGAGGTCGGCGACAATCCGATTGTGGGGTGGATGCCCCTCTGACCTTTCAGTCCCGTTGAAGTAACCGGAAACAGCAAAAGTTGCAGCACTGGGCTGAATTCTTTATGAATTTCTAACCCCTCTGGCAAGGCCTTTGAGTAAAAGAGTCTTAGCAACATGTAAATATTTTGTCTTGCAGAATTAATCACAGCTGACCAGTGACTGGAGAGGTCCATTATATCTTGCAGAATCTACTCATCATACTGATACTACTGGGATTGGGGACAGGCGGATGTTCAGTACATATTAATCGCAAAAAAAATTGCTGTAGTAACGAAGGCTCAGATGGCATAAAGATAGATGGCAACTACCAGGGCAATATGGACACAACCAGTATGATTGTGGTGAACATCACCATTGGGCAATGGGTATCTGTCAAGTGTCCGGAGGGAAACAAGATCGAGGTCTCCTCTGCAGATGAATACCCTCTCATGCTCTCCGTGAGAGAGCCCTGCAGCGAGAGTCACTGTAAAGTCCAATTTAAGTGCGTGAGACCAGGGGGCGGGTTGATCCTCCCCAGAACGGGAGGGGTAACACCGATAATAGTGCTGTGTGTCGGCAAGAATACCGTGGACGCAATTAATGGATTCCCCTTGCCCAGCATTAAGCCCTGGACCAGAGAATGGACTAGTCTTGACAAAAATGAATAAAGTTTTGTATGACAATGTGACACCATGAGTTGGTACTCATGGTCCTAAACATCTCAGATTTGGGATTACCCCTGTGGTGCTCAAATCTGACTAGAACATTATATGAAAGATTGGTGAAACAAGTGATTGAACAGGAAACCCAGGCACAGGGATCCCAGGCCAGAGCACCGGAGCGAGACTGGGCTTGGAGACATGTGACCGGGCCGAGACGAGGGTCTTGGGCAAATTTGAGAAGGAGTAAAAGAGGATTGGTGAATGATGTAATAACAGGTTTTAGTACTGGGACAGGAGTAGTAAACATCCTAGACCTAGCCAATTTGGACCAAAAGGTGAGGACCCTCTGCGCTCAGCTGAAAGAAATTTTAAGGGACGGACAAAAGATCCATACAGATGGGTTGGTGCCCACCGTGGAGGATCATGTGAAAACAATCAATAAATTGTCTCGGGAAGTGGAGGAGTCAGGAAAGAGAGCAGCTAAGAACGATGCCTGTTCTACCTATGGTATTTGGGTTGTCATACAGGCTCGGGAAAACCTGAGGCAAACTCACCAAGCAGAGGTACTCCTCTGGATCAGTAATGATCAGGTTAAGAACTTGGTTTCAAAACCCACCCGTTGCCAACTCAGAGGACTAACAGTGTGTATGCTACTAATACTAACTGTATTGAAAAGGGGGGAATGTTATTGGGAATGTTACTGTGAATCATGCAGCTAAGGATGTCTACCGGGTAGAGAACATTGGAGCAATGAGGGAAGGACACCATGTTGTGTATCATTACATTCACCCCTATGCGGTCCGCTCTAGAAAAGTAATGCTGGTAACATCATTGAGAGGATGTTGTATGGGAGAATCGACCAGAGTGTGTTCACATCCTGTCTATGCCACTGAGGATGCATTCTATGGTTTTAATGTGACAGTTAACTGCACTATGGAGGCAGTATCAGTGGTTATGAGTCCAACTCAGTTACATGAGTAAGTGGAAATATTGTGTGACTACCTCCCAGACATCATTCTGACATGGTAGGACACAGTGTCCCCTCGAGAATAGTACAGTTTGTTCTACCCCAATGCTTCCCTCAAGGATAGGCCAGATGGAACTGGTGGACAAACACATGCGAGAGGTAGTGGTCCTCAATGCCACTGAAAGTTTGAAGGATGATCTGGAACTATATGTTAGCCAATTCTCATACGCCATAATCCCATTGCCAGAGCATAGGACAGAGGTTAGACAAGGACTGGACCGAGTGCATAAGATTTATTACATCCTCCAGCAAAGGAGTGGGCAAGTGCAATGGGACATTGAGGAAATACAGGTGACCACCTGGTGGGCTGACCTGTGGGACTGGGGAATGAACGTGCGAGTTCACCCCTAGATCAGAATATTCTCACATGTTCTGACTGTAGCTCAGCTTATGGTGTTGCTCTGCTTCCTCATCATCCTCTGTCAGCTAAAGCAACAAACAGAGAAACGGGAAAAGCAAGCACTTATACGAGAGGATTTCCAAGAAGGGACTCCTCAGGGGAGGTTGGAGGATCACGTTGGAAGGTTTTATCTAAACTTAACTGGACCCTGAAGGGGCCAGGTAAGGTTTAAAGGGTGGAGCTCTATAGGTGACCACCATCCAACCTGTGAACTGTATGTAACCTGGTATGTGGGGAAAGTAGTGTGTGCGGCTAAAAGTGGTAAGCAAGTCCACAGCAGGGATGTAGGATATGTGATGAGACAGCTATGTGGTGTAACTGAACTGCTGAAGGGGAAGTGGATGTACTAACACCTGTGAGGTCTGATGAAGGCATGTCTAATTTGCAGCTAAATTTGTAACAGACGCGCCATGTGAACTGGTTGCTTGGAGACCGGGGGTCGGTGGAGTGAAGTAATGTCTTGTTATCAGACAAGGGCTGGAGAACAGAGAACTAACTATGCAATGTGATCGAAAATTTGAGGGATGAGGCGACCAAAAATAAGCAGGTATCAAAACCGGTGAAATGTTGACCGACTGTGGCTGACGTGGCGTACCCGCGGCGATAACAACAGCTGACCAACCAATCACTGTGCACCGGGTAGTCAGGCCCGGCCCATCCTGAGCTGATCATGCAGGTAGCATGCACGAAACAGGGTATAAGAAAGCGTGCTCCGAAGTGCTGGCTAACTAGCTCAGGACTAAGTAGTCTGATCAACTGCTTGGAGAATTGGAAGGGGAGGACTGATCACCTTCTCTGTTCCGACTCTGGGATGAACCTAAGTAACCTAGCTTACGTGGACACGTGAGTATAATCTCTGTTGAAGATAAGATTTTGAAACGTTGAATAAACGTGCTGTATGTGAACAATAATTTGGTAGTCTTGAGTCGTTGATACCCAGAGTAAACCTCCAGACCAGTAGTGGGGATAGACAGAGTAGATAGAGAGAAACATTTGCCATTGGTGGAAGGGTTGAGAACCAGAGGGCACCAATTTAAGATGAATGGAAAAAGAACCAACTGCGACATGAGCAAAAACGTTTTCACACAGTGAGTGGTTAGGATCTGGAATGCACTGCCTGAGTATGTATTGGAGGCAGATTCAATAGTGGCTTTCAAAAGGGGATTGGGTAAGCACCTGAAGAGAAAATATTCACAGGGCTATGGGGAAAGTGTTGGGAGGGGGGAACGGGGAAGGAGTATTACTAGCTGAGTTGCTCTTACAGAGAGCCAGCACTGATAAGAGGGGCTGAATAGCCTCCTTTCTGTGCTGTAACCATTCTATGATTCTATAGTATTAAACCTTCCTTGGTTAGTAATAGCACAAATGTGGACTTGACTTCATACCTTCACAATAAATTTGCTTGCGTTTAATTTACTGATAACCACAGAATCCAATTGTCTTTGACTGCCATCTTGAGTGAGGCAGGAACTGTAATTTTAGCGTCTGTGGCATGACTGTCAACCATGTTGAGTGTGGCAGTGGCTGTTTTAGGCTTTCTACAAACAAGGAGATAAAATGGAAGGATGAACTAACAATGATTTTTTTTTTGTTGGCATGTTTGAAATGTGAGAGAAATGTGACAATTTAGCAAAAGTTGGAAGACAATGAACTCCACAGAAACACTGTGCCTGCAATTTCTCACAAACCTGCTGTGGAGTTAAGAAGGGTATTTATAGGATGAATGACCTGGTTCAAAGGTTGTGGTTTTATCACATGATTGAGATGAGGTCACATAACTCTCAAGTACTTACCACAAACATCATCTGATAAGGAGATTCAAGTCAACTGTGGTCTTGTTCTTATCCTTGATATTTTTCTGCTGCTCAAGGTGAGGCACGTCAGTGTTCTGAAATGAAACACTTCCCACATTTCACAGCTCGGATCACCGCCAAGCACATTTTTGTCACATATAATGATCTGATCTGTTCAGTGCTTGACAAACACATAAAGGTAATTTTTTTCGGGTGCCGTGTCACTGGCAAGGCCCCACCTGCAGTCAGGGTGCATGCTGGGAAGTTGTCGGACGTGTCTAAGGCCCAAGTGGCAGCTCCTGGCCTTGGGAAATTTACCCGTTAATGCCTTCATTCTAAATTTCTCAGTAGTCATGGTTACCGCCTGCGAATAATAAAAAAAGAGAAACTCAGTACAGTTCCCTGCCACTCACTGCCCTTGTTTATCATGGACAGGCATCTATATCGAGCAAACAGCACTAACCATTTATCATAGCAATAGATGCTACTTAAACCGAATAAAGTGCACTGCTATTTCTTCAGGTTCACTGCTTACTGACATTTTATAAACTGATTTAAAACTTCTTTTTCAGTCTGTGTCCAATTAACATCTCGCTTTACAACATGAAGGGGAAGATGTTAGAAGCACAGAAAAACAGGAAGGTTTAAATAGAACCAAGACATTGTCGAAGAGACTGATCTAATCACGTTAAACGCATCTGCAGCCGCCCATAGTCTCCATCGTCCGTTCAGACAGTTAACTGTCAGCAAGTGGAGACTTCGGGCAGCTCAAATTGCTGACACAGTTAACATGTGATCAGGCCAAACTCTGCTACAACATCAACTTGCATTTATACAGCACCTTTAATGCACTAAAACGTCCCCAAGGCTCTTCACAGGAGCATTATCAACAAAATTTGTCACCGAGCCGTATAAGGAGATATTAGGGCAGGTGACCAAAATCTTGGTCAAAGAGGTAGGTTTTAAGGAGCATTTTTACGGAGAGAGGGTGGGAGAGATGGACAGGTTTAGGGAGGCAATTGCAGAGCTTAGGGCCTAGACAGCAATTCTTTGGCTCGTTCAGATGGTTTTACCGCCCACCACATATAGCAGGAAAATTGCATTAGTATGAATGCATCCACTATATCTGTTGGGGACCATACAGACATCTTAAATCCTCATACGAGAACTGCAGCACTAAGAAAACGTATCACCCACAGCAATCTTTAATATATGCACATACAATTGGTTGAGAGAGAACAACCATCAAATTAGTTTTTCAGCTAATAAAATGTCATTAACATAGAACCTTCTCCCACTTCCCAGATACAAAACAAAAATACTTTACATCCAGTGAAATAATATGAAATGTAGTCACTATTATTTGTAAGTGTCATTCCTGTCTCTGAGTCAAGACGTTGCGGGTTCAAGTTACAAACTAGATAGGGTGCGGTAGTGGGTGGTGGGGCACAGGGTGGGGGGGGGGACGGTGTTTTTTTGATTGGACACCCTAGGGAAAATTCCCTGTGCTAGACTTCTGATCCATTTGGACAATTGCACAATAACAATATATGTCTTGACTGGGGGGCAAAATACAAAGTCTCATAACCAAGTTACACAGCAGAGTGGATGAAGGTTCAAAATCATGAGGGGTCTGGACAGAGTAGATAGGGAGAAATTGTTTCCATTGGTGGAAGGGTCGAGATCTAGAGGACAACGATTTAAGGTGATTGGTGAAAGAACCAAAGGTGACATGAGGAAAAACGTTTTTTACACAGTGAGTGGTTAGGATCTGGAATACACTGCCCGAGAGTGTGGTGGAGGCAGATTCAATCGTGGCTTTCAAAAGGGAATTGGATAATTAGCTGAAGAGAAAAAATTTGCAGGGGTAAGGTTGGGGGTATGAGTTGCTCTCGCAGCAAGCTGGCACAGACACGATGGGTCAAATGGCCTCCTTCTTTGCTGTAACCATTCTATGATTTTATGAAAGGTGAGCACATCTTCAATTTTATTGAAAGTTAAGAAGCACAAGTAATGAAGAATAATGTAATAAGACTAAGAGGGAGTTAGCAGGAGATTTTCCATTTCAGTGCTCCAAATGCTCCCAGGAGCAAATATTGGGAAACTGCACGCCCCCATCTCACAATCTTCCATCTGTTAGAATGAATAGCTGAAAAATCATGGGCTGCGAGTGTACAATTTCCTGATATGTTGGGAGTGCTGGAGTGGAGAATATCCCCTTAGATCTTTAAGGTAAGCAGGCCAATAAACAACAAAAACGTGCAGTTATATAGCGTCTTTAATGGAGTAAAGTGACCCAACGCACTTTGCAGGAGGTTTATCAAATAAGATTTATCATCGGGCCGCAAAATGAGCCAGGAGGACAGGCTTGGTCAAAATGGTAGGTTATAAGCAGTACCAAAGGAGGGGAGGGAGGTAGAGAAGTCTCACCTCTCCCTGGTGATACACTCACACACCATGAAACCCACTGCTGTAAAATAGTGCACAGACATGGCAGGTTGATGATGTGTTCCCCAATATTTAAATTTTTAGCCACACACCCCGGACTTTCTTCTGCCCATCGTTAGGGAGTTACCGTCGAGGCCATTGTCTCCAAAGCACAGCTAGAACATTTTTCTTTCATCTTCCAGTTAGAACACTTTCACATCTGAGTAGCACTCAACAGTTAAAACATTACGCAACATGGACACAGTGCACTGAAAGAATTTAGCAGGAACTTTAAAAAAAAACTCAGTTGAGTAATTAAAAACCATCGGCGACAAGAAACTTTTTTTTAATTTCCAAAATATACTTTATTCATAAAAATCTGTAAAAAAAAATACATGACAAAACAGATCCAAACAGCACCAAGTCAAAAAAAAAATACAAACAGTGCAAAGGAGGTCAGTTTCCTTCAATACAGGAGTGAGATGCCTCACAACCCTTCCATTTCATTTTTCATGCCATACGCATTTTACAGCAAACGGAAATTTTCCCGATACATTTCGAGGGGTTTTCCATGGATCCAGCCCCTCCGTTCTGCTTGGTGGGGGGACCTTACACTGTGGTCTTTCCCCACTGAGCCTTTGCTGCGGCTGCCCCAAGCTTTAGTGCGTAGTCCTGGACCTTGGAATGTGCCAGCCTGCAACATTCGGTCGTGGACAACTCTTTGCGCTGGAAGACCAGCAAGTTTCGGGCAGACCAAAGGGCGTCTTTCACCGAATTGATAGTCCTCCAGCAGCAGTTTATCTCGGTGTGCGTCCCTGGGAACAGCCCGTAGAGCACGGACTCCTGTGTTACAGAGCTGCTTGGGATGAACCGCGACAAAAACCACTGCATCTCTTTCGGCGACAAGAAACATCTACAAGAATTTCGCAATATCAAGTCTACACTTCAACTCAATGGATTTCCTTCCCACAAGATCAACATACATACATCTGTTACTCACACTGGAACAACTACCTCAAACCAAGACAAGAGTCAGCCTCCCATACATTGGGTCCACCTCGCACAGACTACAATGTATACTGAAGTCAGCGGGCATAGAAGTCCGACACAAGTCGTCTAAGCAGCTCCACTCCAGCCTCTAGAACCACAAAGACAAGAAATCATCTCACAACAAACCAGGAATCTACACCATACCATGTGACTGCAGACTCATCTACATCGAGGAAATAGGCTGCAGCCTACCCACCAGAATCAAGGAACACCAAGCTTGCTTCAAGCACAATGAATGGGACAAATTAGCTATCGTCAACAACCACTGCATCGAATGGTCCAACTTCAAACTCATCTCATCCATCAAGCACTGGCATACTAAACACATCAAGGAGACCATGGAGATCTACCAACAACACACCGTCCCCCTAGACAGCGACCTACTCAACGGTGACACCTGGCTAGCTGCTCAAGAATCATACCACCATCCGTTCTGCATCCAACATACTGAAGTGCAACCAACTCTAACATACAACCCTCCACACACTCAAGAACACAAGAACACAAGACCACCACACAGTAAGAACATTAACATGTACTGACCTACCACAGGATACATTAGCCGACCAATCAGGAGCAAGAACAATAGCATATACCAACCAATCACAGAACACAACAGCCAACCAATCAGCAGCAAGAACAATAATATGTACTGACCTTTCACAGACATGCTAAGCCTGACCAATCAGCAGCAAGATCCCGACCACATGCCCATCTTCCACCACATATAAACCCACCTCTTCCACAGATCCAGTCTTTTCTCCAGAAGATGCGCAGAATACATTGTACGAAACATCGAGTGCTAACAGTTCTAAGAACTCTTCTTACAAGAAAATAATTGCTCTTTTCAGAGCAATTCACATGTTGTAAATCGCAAATCATCTTACTGAACTTTCTCACTCACACTCTCACCATGAAAACCTTCAAACGACATTTAATTAAAAACCAGCAAACTTGAAATGCAGCTTCTCAATGCTGGCAAGCCAATGTAGGGCTATAATCAAGGGCATGGCTCTTAGTGTAACTGGATGCCGACAAACGAGGCCACCCAATGCTCATCAAGGAATGTTCTACTTACATCAGAATACTTTTCCGGTAGAATTTCGGTGGAGTGGGAAATGTTGGGGGGAAAATAAAAAAATAAAAAGAAGTCTTGCATTTATATCGTGGCTTTTCGCAATCTCAGGACATCCCAAAGCTTTTTGCAGCCAATTAAGTACTTTTGAACTTTAGTCACTGTTACAATGTCGGAAATGCGGCAGTCAATTCACTGACAGCAAGCTTCCGCAAGCAGCAATGAGATAAATGACCAGATTATCTGTTTAATTGATGTTGTTTGAGGGATAAGTATTGGCCAAGACACAGGGGAGAACTCCCCTGCTCTTCTTCAAATCGTGTCATGGGATCTTTTATGTCCACCTGAGCAGGCGTGGCCTCGGTTTAATGTCTCATCTGAATGTGCTTTTTACTGCATGGTTTTCAGGCACATGTCTTGGCAGAGCAGTGTGGAGTTGAATATTGCAGTGAATTTTTCCAGCACACAGAATTCAGCAGGGAAGCATCAGGTTTTAAATCCAACGTAAAACAGGAGTTGGTAATGCATGTGTTCACTGTTGGTCCTGGTATTGCTAGAACAGAAGAACACAAGAACAGGAGGAGGCAATTTAACCCCTTGAGCCTGTTCTGCCCTTCATTTAGTCATGGCTGCTCTTTTTCTTAACTCCATTTATCTGCCTTGGTTCCGTAACCCTTAATAACCTTGCCCAACAAAAAATCTGTCTGGTCAGGTATCTCGCTGAAGTACTTTATCTCTTGGTTTATATGATCTTTCAGCATTGCTGTTGATTGACATACTCTTTCCTTCAGGATACGATAGCATAGTGGTTATGTTACTAGTCTAGTAATTCAGAAGCTTGGACTAATAATCCAGAAACCTATGTTCAATTCCCATTGTGGACACTGGGGAATTTAAATTCAGTTAAATAAATTAAATCTGGAATAAAAAGCTAGCATCAGTAATGGCCACCATGAAACTGCTGGATTGTCCATAGATCACTGAATGCAGCAGCACAGGTAGATAAGGTGGTTAGGAAGGCATACAGGATACTTGCCTTTATTAGCCGAGGCATTGAATATAAGAGCAGGGAGATTATGATGGAGTTGTATAAAATGCTAGTTAGGCCACAGCTGGAGTACTGTGTACAGTTCTGGGCACCACACTATAGGAAGGATGTGATTGCACTGGAGAGGGTGCAGAGGAGATTCACCAGGATGTTGCCTGGGCTGGAGCATTTCAGCTTTGAAGAGAGACTGGATAGACTAGTGTTGTTTTCCTTAGAGCAGAGAAGGCTGAGGGGAGACCTTATTGAGGTATACAAAATTATGAGGGGCATAGATAGGAAGAAACTTTTTCCCTTTGCGGAGGTGTCAATAACTATAGAGTTAAAGTAAGGGACAGGAGGTTTAGAGGGGATTTGAGGAAAATAATTTTCACCCAGAGGGTGGTTGGAATCTGGACCACACTGCCTGAAGGGGTGGTAGAGGCAGGAACCCTCACAACATTAAAGAAGCACTTAGATGAGCACTTGAAACACCATAGCATACAAGGCTACAGGCCAAGTGCTGGAAAATGGGATTAGAATAGATAGGTGCTTGATGACCGGCACAGACACAATGGGCTGAAGGGCCTGTTTCTGTGCTATATAACTCTATGACTCTATGACTGTATGTGTGTGCACATATGCCCAGATCTCCATTTTCCCCAGCCACAGATGTGATGCAGAACCAGTAATATAACTTGAGTTCGCCTATTTTAAAACAGATCCTGATCTTAAATGTATAGAATCACAGCACTGAGTTCATTACCTAGGTTGACTTTCCATTATGATACTAAGGGAGATCTGCACTGTATGGGGTATCAAATCAAAGCCCTGTCTGTCTGTTCCAATGGTTTACGTGGATTTTAAAGACCCAGGGCACTCTTTAAAGTAACAAATATGTCCAGGTGTCCTGCTAGCATTCCTCATCCAACCAGCACCATCAAAACAAATGCACTTGTTATTTATCTCCCTGTTGTTCATGGTACATTGATGTTGGTAAAATGACTGCCATGTTAGCAACATAACAATAGTCATTGCACTTCACTGTGTGTGTACATTTTTAGAGATGCAATAATACTTTTCATGTAAATCTTTTCTTTAACATTAAAAATGCAATGATAGGATTAAAAAGAAAGCCTTGCATTATATAACACCTTTCACAATCTCAGGACATCCCAAAATGCTTTACAGCAAATGAAGTACTTTTGAAGTGTAATGTAGAAAACACGGCAGCCAATTTATGCACAGCAAGCTCCCACTGACAGCAATGAGATAGTGACCCAGTAATCTGTTTTATAATGATGTTGGTTGAGGGATAAACATTGGCTGGGACACCCTGCCCTTCTTCAAAATAGTACCACGGGATCTTTTACATCCATCTGACAGGGCAAACGGGGCCTTGGTTTAACTTCTCAGCTGAAAGACAGCACCTCTGACAGTGCAGCACATCCTCAGCACTGCACAGGAGTGTCAGCCTGGATTATGTGCTCAAGCCTCTGTAGCGAGTCTATGAACCTACAACTTGCTGACTCAGAGGTGGGAGTGCTACTCACTGAAGCATGCAAATCTTTTTGTTAACCTTACCAATGTAGTGATGGAATTAAAAAGAAAATTTATGTACTGCCTTTCACAAGCTCAGGATATCCCAAAGTGCTTCACAGCCAATGAAATACTTTTGAAGTGCAGTTACTGCTATGAGGTAGTAAACTCTGCACAGTTTACATAATTTTCATTTTGTCAATCACACCTTTAGTGACCTCAATCTGTACAGATATATAACATTTCTACTAATTGGACATCTTCAACATCAATCAAATATCAGAATATACATGGATCAGAATTACTGAGATCCGGTATGGGTTTACTCAATTGCCATGTGCCAGTCCTTTTCTATTTGTCCACCTTATACTTTTATATTCATGGGATGTGGGCGTTGCTGGCTAGGCCAGCATTTATTGCCCATCCCTACTGTTATCCAGTCCAGGTTTTTCTATTGACTGTTCTGACTGGTCTAGAAGTTTCTTGAATTGTGATTTAATTTAATGACAAAAGGAAAGTCATGCAGTTAATCTCCCCATCTCCTTTGAAATTCAGACATAAATACTGATGTCAGGCCCAGTCAATCAGAACCATGCATTCCAAGTTTCAGACATGAATCTTATTTTTACTTTAAGATTGCATATTTTGACAGTAGTCATGCATGTCCAACAGTGACATTCCAACAGGAGAAAAAGACATGATGGAACCTCTACTTACATCATGGTTGTCAAGAGCAAAAGAAAATATGTGACCTTAAAACTACATGATGCTTGCAGTTATATTACATTCAAAATTTCACACAATGGCTGGGATTAAAAATGCGGAGGCAGGAGCCCCGCCCATCAGATGCAATTTTGCGTGGCTCAGACAATTAGTTTCCTGAGGTTGTGGCTTCCACCCACAAGACTTGCCGGCGCAGCTCTTCTGTACCGGTAGCACCACCAAGAGTGGTGGCCACTGCTGGGACTGCAGTAGGCCCTCGGATCCAGATGGAGGCCGGAGTTCACATAAGTGGGGAGAGCTCACCGGGGCCAGTCAGGCAGGACAATGGCCAATGAAGCTGTTTTCAGTGGTGTTGGTTGGGCAGGGAACATTGGTCAAGAAACCAGGAGACCTCCCTTCTTTTAGTACTGCCATGGAGTCCTTAACGTCACCCAAATTACCTAGATAATCAGACAGGAGATTTGGTTCAATGTCTCCTCTGAAGAACGGCACTTCTGACAATGCAGCAGTCTTTCAATATTGCACTGGAGTGTCACCCGAGACTATGCACTCAAATGTTGATTTAGCAGGTAGAATGCTATCAATTAGGCCAGGATATCACCATTATTTGTAATTATTACAGGAATTTTATTAGTAAGTTATAAATTTATTAATTTTAGTTATAAAATCTGATCTAAAAAATAACTATTCTTTAGAGTTTGCAGTTTCTCTAAGACTCGGTCAGTAAATAACACATCGGGAAAGATTTTTGGTTTGGGCACCAAATGGGCATGATAACTGTAATAGAGTCATAGAGATTTACAGCACAGAAACAGGCCTTTCGGCCCAACGCGCCTGCGCCGACCATCAAGCACCCGTCCTAACTAATCCCATTTCCCCATACTTGGCCCGTAGCCTTGTATGTTATGGCGTTTCAAGTGCTCATCTAAATACTTCTTAAATGTCGTGAGGGTTCCTGCCTCTACCACCCCTTCAGGCAGTGTGTTCCAGATTCCAACCACCCTTTGGGTGAAAAATTTTTTCCTCAACTCCCCTCTAAATCTCCTGCCCCTTACCTTAAATCTATGCCCCCGAGTTATTGACCTCTCCGCTAAGGGAAAAAGTTTCTTCTTGTCTATCCTATCAATGCCCCTCACAATTTTATATACCTCAATCATGTCCCCCCTCAGCCTTATCTGCTCCAAGGAAAACAACCCTAGCCTATCCAGTCTCTCTTCATAACTGAAATGCTCCAGCCCGGGCAACATCCTTGTGAATCTACTCTGCACCCTCTCCATTGCAATCACATCCTTCCTATAGTGTGGTGACCAGAACTGTACACAGTACTCCAGCTGTGGCCTAACCAGTGTTTTATACAGCTCTATCATAACCTCACTGCTCTTATATTCTATGCCTCAGCTAATAAAGGCAAGTATCCCTTATGCCTTCCTAACCACCTTATCTACCTGTGCTGCTGCCTTCAGTGATCCATGGACAAGCACCCCAAGGTCCCTCTGACCCTCTGTACTCCCTAGGGTCCTACCATCCATTGTATATTCCCTTGCCTTGTTAGTCCTCCCAAAGTGCATGTACCATCAGTGCCCACACAATATGGCAATTGGGAGCACTGAACCACTTTCTAGTTCAGGTATCTTCAACATTTCTTAGTGAGCTGCCGGGGGTGGGGTGAGAACCGGTCAGCAGTAGGCCAGATGATTTTGTCGAGCTCTGAGGAGAACTCCCTGAGTCCTGACCCTACAAAAAAATGTTAATAGAAACTCATCCCCCCCCAAAAATCCTACCTTTATGGGGAGGCTTCCAACAGACCCTTTAAGTTCACTAGTCAGGCCTGCCATTGTCTGGAGAAATTATACTGGAATGGGCAATTTGCGCTTCATCCATTTTCCCTTGAAAGTTGCATTCAGGGTCTTACCATAAGCATTAAACCTTGATGTGTATGTTAAAACAGTCTCCCGTCTGTTTTGGGTGAGAGTGTTGGCAGCCCATTTAAAGGCCTGCCCAAACATAGATTCAGACAGGCAAATGGATACACAAGGTCCCACCCAGGCTTTCCAATGCTGACTGCCCATTGCTCGGGTGCACTGCCAGAAGTGCCATCCTTCAGATGATCTCAGCCAGTATAGTGCCATGACTGGGTGCGGCATTGCAGGGTTACTTATTGTGCTGAGATTGGGTTACCAAGGAGAAATATTATTTGCCATTTTTGATCCCTGTACAATAATCATGAGTGTGTGTGAATGTTACATGAGAACAGGATTGGCCTGCCAACACTTGCTAATTTTCACTATCAAAGTGCGTGCAAAACTGGCAGTAGAGAAGAGGCTACTCATTACACACGCTGCCCACTTTCTCCTTTCCAGTGAATGCTAACCCAAAAATGTTACAACCTTATTTTAAAAAGGGTGTCAGGATAAACCCAGCAACTACAGACCAGTCAGTTTAACCTCGGTGATGGGAAAGCTTTTAGAGACAATAATCTGGGACAAATTTAACAGTCAAGTGTGCGTTAATTAAGGAAAGTTGGCAGAGGTTTGTTAAGGCTTTAACTAATGTGATTGACTTTCTTGATGAAGTTAACAGAGAGGGTTGATGAGGGTAATGCAGTTGGTTTAGTGTACATGGACTTCCAAAAGGCATTTGATAAAATGCCACACAACAGGTTTGTCAGCAAAGTTGAAGCCTATGGAATATAAGGGACAGTAGCCACTGTCTGGGTGAGTGACACGGAACAGAGAGTAGTGGTGAATGGTTGTTTATTTTGGACTGGAGGAAAGTATATTAGGACCATGGCTTTTCTTGATCTAAATTAATGACCTAAGGCTGAATTTTACATGGTGGCAGTCCGCCCACATGGATGGAGATCCGAAGGTGTGGGAATGCCAGCCACTGACACGAATATTGGAGCAGGACGGATGGCGGGAGCAGTTAAGTAATTAATTCGATAATTTGCATTTTTTTACATATTTAAATTCTACTCCTGTCGCCGAGCGGCAGGGGGCTGCGACGAGGCCTCGCCACCACCGGCAATATCGGGCCGGGCCTTCCCAACATCGAGGCCCATAGTGGACCTTTGCCAGAGGCATTTTCCAGCAGCCCCCACCCCCCCACCCCCCGCCACGACCTCCAATGTCGGAGGAGCTGTAAAATCTAGCCCCTAGACTTGGATGTACAGGGCACAATTTCAAAATTTGCAGATGACACAAAACTTGGAAGTATTGTGAACTGTGAGAAGGATTGTGATAAACTTCAAAAGGACATAGACAGGATGGTGGAATGGGCGGGCATGTGGCAGATGGAATTTAATGCAGAGAAGTTTGAAGTGATACATTTTGGTACGAAGAACAAGGAGAGAAAATATAAAATAAAGGGTGCAATTTTAAAAGGAGTACTGGAACAGAGAGACCTGGGGGTATATGTGCACAACACTGACTACACTTCAAAAGCACTTCATTGGCTGTAAAGCATTTTGAGATGTCCAGTTGTCATGAAAAGCATTTGGTAAATGCAAGTCTTTCTTTTTTTTTCACATCATTTAAAGCAGCAGGGCAGGTTGAGAAAGTATATGAAAAGGCACACAGGATCCTGGGCTTTATAAATAGAGGCATAGTGTACAAAAGCAAGGATGTTATGATGAAGCCTTTATAAAACACTGGTTCAGCTTCAACTGGAATATTGTGTCCAAGCCTGGGCACTGCACTTTAGGAAGGATGTGAAGGCTTTAGTGAGGGTGCTGAAAAGATTTACGAGAATGGTTTCAGGGATGAGGGACGTCAGTTGCATAGATAGATTGGAGAAGCTGGGATTGTTCTCCTTAGAGAAGAGAAGGTTGAGAGGAGATTTGATAGAGGTGCTCAAAATCATGAGGGGTCTGGACAGAGTAGATAGGGAGAAACTGTTAACCAGAGGACACCAATTTAAGGTGAATGGCCAAAGAACCAATGGCAACATGCAGTGAGTGGTTAGGATCTGGAATGCACTGCCTGAGTGTGTGATGGAGGCAGATTCAATTGTGGCTTTCAAAAGAGAATTGGATCAGTACCTGAAGAGAAAATAATTGCAGGGCTATGGGGAAAGAGTAGAGGAGTGGGATTAGTTGGGTTGCTCTTGCAGAGAGCTGGCACAAACATGACAGGCTGAATGGCCTCCTTCTACGCTGTAACCATGGTTACAACCAGGTGAGAAGGGGTCCAGTGGTTGCCTCTCAGCCTTTGCCTCGTTTCACCGTAACAAGGTTTTATTGTGTTTTTAGCTCCCCCTTGTTGAATTCTTGTTCACCGCTTTCTAATTATAAGGCAAAGAAATGAGCACAAACAGGCTTTCTTAAGTTTAAAGAAGAAAGGTGAAATTTATTAAACTTAAACTTAAACTCTGATTCATTCGCACCTACGGATACATGACGTGCCCACACTAACATGCATACATGATACATACATGCAAATAGAGACAGAAAAGAGCAGAAGAAAAATAAAGTAGAAAGGTTTGAGGCAATATCTGAAGAGTTGTTGTTACGATTCTTCGAGCTCACTGTAGAATCCTTTTGTAGGTAGATCTTGCTTTTCGTTGGGGCCCAGTATTCTTCTTAAACCTTGTTCACTGTAGGAGACTTTTCTCTCTTGGGGTTCATGTATCTTTGGTGGGTCTTGGAGTTGCGTGAGAAAGAGATGGGAGCAGACAGGACAGGAGAGGAGGTCTGCTTCAGTCCAGGAGCAAATAGCTTTCTGCCAGGCTCTTTGTTCAAATTCTACAATTCAGAAAAAACCCAGACTGCCAAGCAGGTTAGTCATGTGACTAACTGGTTTGACTATGACTGTTTGTGGATTGTATTGGAGCAGGGGATAGCTCCTTTGTCTACAAACACTGTCTGTTATATGCAAAAATGTCTTTCCAGCCAGGGGCCTGGCAACCCCTTGTCGTAGGCCTTCTCTTCTTCCCAGTAACAACTTGAAATTTAATGTCCATGTGGCAAGATTAATGTGCCTCATTCTTGGCAGGTGGGGGCCTGCATGACACCATCCTATGATTCAATATGATAACCTGAAGGTGAGACCTAACTGAGGTGTTCAAATTTATGAGGGGTTTTCATAGATCAAGTAGAGAGAAAGTGTTTCCTCTTGACTAAGTTGGTCAGTAACCAGAGGTCATAGGTGTAAAATAATTGGCAAAAGTACTATAGGGGAAATGAGGAGAAATTTTTCCTCACAGAGAGTTGCTAAGATCTGGAACCCACTACCTGAAAGTGTAGTGTAACCAGATTCCACAGCAACTTTAAAAAGGTAACTGGACACATACTTGAAGAGGACTAACTTGCAAGGTTATGGGGAAAAAAGCTGAGGTGTGAGACGAAACTGGACAGCTCTTTCAGAGAGCCAGCACAGGCATGATGGGCTAGATGGCCTCCTTCTACGATTCTAAAACCCTATCCCCTAACTCTAAATCATGCAGTGTCAATAGTGCCACACAGGGCTGGCTGCAGTGTCAATAGCCGCCATCAATGGGGCAGGTGAGCCGTGTTATCAATAGCCATCACATTTTCTGATACGACAGTCGAGTAACCAGGAAATATATCCTTATAACATCAATTAAAGATGAACTGAAAAGTATTTGTAAAAGGAGAGTGTGACATTACAGGCAAAGGCCAGGGAAATATGATCGGACCAGATAGTGCCATTTTAAGAGCTTTGGCACAGTAACAATGGCAGTTACAGGGGTAACTTCAACCTAACGCGTGGGCAGGGAACTGAAACATTCAAGTTGGCCGCCCATTTTACAACTGCAACGGATCTTACTCTCTGCTAAAGATAATGGTAAAACCCATCACAGGGTAAAAAGGGCGGCCGACACAGTCCAATCCCGCCAGGCATGTTATGTTAAAATGGCCTCTGATGGCACAGTGTCTTGAGGGCAGGAGGGAGGAAAATGAGGGGGGGGGGGGGTGGTGGGGTGGGGGCGGGTAAAAAATTGTTTTTGCGCAAAATAGGTGATAGCAACTCGGCAGGCCCTTTTACACTCCACCCAATTTTATTTTCCTCGTTGTTGCTTTGCTACCATATGTTTTGCATTGGCCCCCAGGGCAGATTTCGCCTCCAGGAATTTTTTCATAAATTTATAAAGGTTGCGATTCTCCAGTTCCTTACCCTTGTGAGTCAGGCTTTTTCTTTCTAGTTTTGAATTTATACAAAGACTGAGGAACTAACCGGGTTTCCACTTTGCTGTTCAGGTGTCATTTCTGGTGCGTATAATTCCAAGTCCAGATTGGTTTCTTGGCGCCAACAGTATCAACCTGTGTGAGAATAATACGTGGAAAGAATCCTACACATTGGATCTATTCCCTTGGGATGCTGGGACAGACAGTGGATTTACATTTTCATCTCCAAACTTTGCCACCAACCCTCAGGAGACAATATTCCAAATAACAGCCAAGCGTCCGTCCCATCCGGCCAATTCCTTCTACTATCCACGCCTGGAAGCGCTGCCCAGAATGGGCCACGCAGAGTTCACTCTGCGCTCCACAGTCTCGTCCAGTCAGGCACCGGGCAAGGGACCTGAGCAAACACAAGCAACCCAAGGAAGAAAGCAAAACTTGGTAGAACTTCCACAGGTCAACTGGACGTTCGCTGAGAATGAGACGAAGGCAGATGTTGTGCTCTTCAAAGCCGATGATGTTTTCAATGACGTGCTTGAAAAGCCGTTGAAGAAGGAGGCTGGAAGTAGGTACAACCCAAGTAGAAAGCGTACGTGATAATCTGAGCTGGACCATGCACTCACTGGGATAGGAACAGGAGTAGGCCATTCAGTCCTTTGAGCCCCTTCTGCCATTTGATAAGATCATGGCTGATCTGCTCCTTTATTCCATTGACCCACCTTAGCTCCATAATCCCTTGATACCCAAAGAAAAAAAACTATCTGTCTCAATCTTGATAGCTCCAATTGTCCCAGCATCCTTAGACTTTTTGAGGGCAGAGAATTCCAACTTTCTGACTACCTTTTGTGTGAAAAAGTGCTTCCGATTTTGCTGCTGACAGCCGAGCTATAATTTTAAGATGAAGCCTCCCCCCCCCCATTCTTGATTCCCCCAGCAGGGGAAATAGTTTCTCCATATCTAGCCTTTTAAATCCATTTAACATATTAAACACCTTGACCTGGGAGTACAGGCCATGTTGATGCAACCTGCCCTTGTAATTTAACCCTCTAAGCCGTGATGGACTCCAATTTCCTCAATTCGTGATCGTTGGCCAGGAAATTCCTGAGCTTCACCTGGGCTTGCACTGCACTTCCGGTGAAGTAATGAAGCAGCAGTTCGGAGGAATTCGCCAGCCATTGTGATAGGCGAAACTAAAACAATGTTTGGTGCCATGAGTCGACTCCTAACATTTCATTTATTTACTTTTGAGAGGTAATTTAAGGCATCCTGATGCAGAACTTCATCTACTGGGATCACATATTGAGAATTCGGATACAGGATTCCTACAATTTTCCACCCATTAATTTTTGCACCAAGAGTGTCAATTCATGAGATTACCCATTTGGCTGGTGGAGGTCATAGAACCTGATGTTGTGATCCCAAGCTCCCAGTAGAAAGCCACTATAATGTTGCAGCTCCACCTTTGGCTCGTGCCCCCTTTGAAAGTGTCTTCCCTACTAGAAGAGTGTGACCATGGAATTGATCCTTGTTTTTTTCCTCCATTTTCTTCCACTCCAGAGACATGAGCCCAAAGTCTAAGGTGACATTCCCAACGTAGTACTGACAGAGTGCTGCACTGTTAGAGGTCCCCTCTTTCAGATGGGGGGCTTAAACTGAGTGCCCGTCAACCCTTTCAGTCAGACGTAAAAGCATTATTTTGAAGAATAGCAGCGGAGTTCTCCATAGTGTCCTGGCCAACATTTATCCCTCAACCAACATCACTAAAAACAGATAATATGTTCATTAATAATATGCACATTGCTGTTTGCTGTGTTGAAATTGGCTGCCGTGCTTCCTATATTACAACAGTGACTACACTTCAAAAAGTGCTTCATTGGTTGTAAAGCACTTTGGGATGTCCTGAAGTTGTGCAAAGTGCTTCAGAAATGCAAGTTCTCTCTTCTTTTTCTGTTTACTGCTATACTCAGTGCATCCAGGAACATTCCCCTGTTGTTTCTCTTAAGATGTCACGGCTCAGGTTGCCTCCTTGGTGAATCCTCACTGTGTCAAAAACTGAGACTCATCAATTTTTCCCTGTGGTTAAACCACAAAAAAGTGGAAAACATAGCATAGGTGAAACCTTCCTCATTTCCCTTTTTATTGTGTGACCAACGTGAAGTCCAAGATACCACTAGGACTATAAAGAGTAAAAGGGAAAACAAGATAAATTGGCTAGTTGTGTTTAGTGATACCAAGATTCAATTTTAAAAGCCTGACGATTGTAGAATGAAGAAAAGTGACTGGGGATCCAGACTTCTCTGGGTTTTTTTTTCAGTCCTGTACATTCCAATGCACATAGCAATGACGCTGTACTGAATTCTAAACCTGCAGCTCTGAACACAGACGATCTACTGGTGCCAAAAAAAAAAATTCCTCAGCAACTCCCACTGTTACTTTCTAGAGCTAAAAGAAACCAGAGATTTACTGGCTTCCACTGATGGCGGGAATGGGTTTTTTTTTCCCTTCAGCCTAGATTGTCATCTTCAACATTCCTAGGGCAGAACACCATGAGCCAAGGAGCTCAGTCAGGAATCTGGGCCTGTGACTTCCGCTGGAAATTGAGGAAGTCACAACCCCAGTTCCTGATATGGAGTCCCACCAAGTGAAGGTCTGCTGCAGGGGGAGTATGGATTAAAAATACACCCTTTTTTATCGGGGAGGAGGTTGGGGGCTGGGGGCAGGGTTGGGCGGTGCTGTGAGAAAGAGCTCTCTTGCCTGACAAGTGCTTTGACAAGAGACACTGGGATTAAATAAAGTTACCCATCACTTGGCCTTAATGGGGCAATAATGGTCTCAATTTGGGGTCAGTAGCCTCACCGCCCTGTTAACACCTGTGATGCGGTTGTCCCCATTTTAAAAAGGATTCACTTCTGGGTGTCCAAACCACCCTTCTAATTCAGGCGATAGCCCACTTTTATTATAGAAACTGGGGCCCTATGATGTAAATAGAACCACGATTGCCATTTTAGTCAGACTCGCAGCAGCCAGTCTGTGACTAGTTCCATGGGCCATGGAGCAGGAGGGGCCTCGATAAAGGCAAGCAGGAGTGCTTCTCCGGTGACCACAGAAATATTCTTGGCCACTGCCACTCAGGGACCCTCCCTCCATGATTGCACCCTCCCCCCCGCCCCAAACACAACTTACCTTCCTGGCGGCATCTCCATTCCAGTTAACTTTGCTGAATCTGGCAAGCTGTGTTGTCAGGCTTGCCTGCCGAATGCAAATGAGGCCAGGGCCTCAAAATCACAGGGTGTGTTGGGGGAGCAGAGGCACTTCACCTGGTGACTGGGTGGCCAAAAGTCAAACTAGATGTCTCTATATCCGATAGGGTTGCCAACTCTGCTTGGTTATATTCCTGGAGGTTTCATCACATGACCTTGCATCTCCCACCACCTTGTCTTCCCACCCCCCCACCCCTTCCAGGCCCTTGCCATTGGTCGCCCAACCTGCCCATCCTATCCCACACCAAGTGGATAGTGAAGAGACTTTACAATGATTGGACAATTCTCAACTGTCAGTCCAACAGCCCTTTTTCTCCCCATCTCCAATATTTTTAGAATTAATAAACAAAAATGTTCAAATAAAATGAAAATATTTTACCTCCTGGTTGCTCTCATCAGTGTCTTGGAGATTAATCTTCAATTTCTGGAGAGCCCAGGACAATCCTGCTGGGTTGGTAATCCTAATACCTGACTTGGGCCTATTCCACATTGAGTGCAAAAACCTGGATTCGTGTTTCCAATCTTGGCATTTGAAAACTGATGAGTATGAAAATTCACCACAAAAAAGCATCTTTTTTTCCTCTGACAACTGTTATCTCTTCCATTGACATTGGGCAGCTTTACATGCTTTCTGCTGTACTAGTATTTGTACTGCACCACTAATGGTGGGCTGTCTAAAGCCAGGGATTATCGGACAACCTGCATAAACCAACACATTAACACAAGGTTATCAGCAAACAACCTCAGCAGGCAATTAATCCACCAGCTACAACCTCCAGGAGAACCAAATGATTTCTTTACTCAGTCCCTATTATTTGATTTATATTAGGTCCCCCCATCCCAAACATCTTGTGAGAAAGGGTGTGGGCAAGTGATTTATCACCTCCCGTCTGCTCACCCGTCAGCCATGACATAGGAACAGGAGTGGGCCATTTAACCCCTAAAGCCTGATCTGCCATTTAATGAGATTGTGGCTGATTTGTGACCTAATTTCATATCCCAAACTCTGCCCCATATCCTTAATACCCTTGGTTAACAAAAATCCATCAATCTCAGATTTAGGAACATGAGAAATTAAAAAGTGACCTGGCATCAACTTCCATTTGCGGAAGAGAGTTCCAAACTTCATGCCAGCCAGCCAACCTTCTATCCATGCGAATATGTTACCACTTGCACCATGAGCTCCTACTTTGCGCAATAACCTTTTATGTGACACCTTGTCAAATGCCTTCTGGAAATCCAAGTACAGTACGTAAATAGGCTCCCCTTTATCCACAGCGCATGTTACTTCTTCAAAGAACTATTGTCCAATAGAAAAGACAGGTGTGACTACAGAAGCACTGTTTTAGCCTCATGCACTAATTTCAGTAGAAAACGCCTTACGCACTCTCAGACAATACTGATAAATGTACATTACTATCTACCACCATTCAGTGTCCAAGGAACTAAAGCACTCACAACCATTCACAAAATACCAGCTTTTAGTCTTTTACAGACAAATGCACAAAAAGTTTAAAGATCACATGCATATGGCATACAAATGAATATCGAGATCACACGCCCAATTGCGGTGTCTATTACTAATTTTTTATTTACTAATCAGAAATCCAATTAGCCACATTTGGATTCCCAATTAGCCACATGTGACCAGTGGATAATGTATCTGACAACTCTGGGTTAAACTATGCCATGTGGATTAGGAATTTAAGTGATAATTCCAGGTATCAAAGTAATATTTCAGCATTTATTGGCAACAGATTAGCACCTCATTGGGAAGTGAAGTCAAAATGCATAGCCATGCACTGAGCAGTAACCACTGAATGCAATTACATTGTAATATAGCAGTAACAAGGTTTTTTTGTTACCCTTCAGATTCACAGGAAAAGGATTTCCCCGGTACACCCCTGGACTGCGAAGTCTCTGTCTGGTCTTCCTGGGGTCTCTGCAGCCACAGCTGTGGGATTGGCACCCGAGAGAAGACACGGTTCATTGTGCAGCATCCCGCCAATGACGGGGAGACCTGCCCAACCTTGCTGATCCAGGAAGAATGTGAGGAATCCCCTTGTCCAACTCCAGTGGCAGACAGCAACGTCACTGTTTCAGACCCAGCAGAAGGAACTGCGATGACACACTTTGTGACAAACCTGAATGAAAGCATAGACTCCAATTCATTGGAAGAGCCCTGGTCACAACACAATGAAACAGGAGGAGAACCAGAGAACATCACAGCAGTAGCTCATTCTGACACAATCAGAGTCCAAGAAAGCAACAAGCTTTTGAAATTCACAAGTAGGTTACTTTTGCCCTTCTTTCCTGGAGCAAATCTTCTTGTTTGTGTGCCTGCAGAAAGACCACAGCGACTATGGGAACTGTACATGGCACAATGTCCTTGGTTCAATCCCTAGCCTATGATAAGTTAGCCAATTCCATTGTTGTAATGTAGCAGGTAATTTGCACATGGCAAAGTCCCAGAAACAGCAATGTGATCATCTGTTTTATTGATGTTGCTTGAGGGATCAATATTGGCCAGGACTCCAGGAGGAATGCCCCTGCCATTTACATCCATGTGACAGGACAGAGAGGACCCCAGTTTAATGTTTCATCTGAAAAACAACACCTCTGACAGAGCAGCACTACCTCAATACTGCACTGGAATGTCAGCCTAAGTTTTGTGTTTAAGTCTCCAGGATAGGACTTGAACCTACAACTTTCTGACTTAGAAGCCAGAGTGCCTGCCACTGAGCCACAGCTGACACACTGGGACTTACCTATTCCCCTGTCAATGTACCTAACTGCCTCTTATGTCACTCCAGAGGTTTTTTTCCACTATCCTAGAAATTTCAATTCCACCAGTCTCATCAACTTTAACCAAACAGCCTTTCTTAATGGATGAGTCTTACTAGTGAATGTAATCAGGCTACTAGAGCCTTGAGGTACTTAGCCAATTCTGAATTTGCCCTCAACTGATATATAAACAATTGCACTTTCAACACAGGTCACTTAATAACAATGGAGAATAGGATCATTGGGAGTCTGAAGCCAATTGCTAGCACACCCTAGCTGGGGTTGGCTCACTCATCAAAGACTGAGACTGAAACAGGAAGACTCTGGTCTTCGGGGTTGGGTTCCACACTGGGCAATGTATTAACTATTGAGTTATCAGGGGAAACAAGGTAGGGTTTTCAATAAACATTTCCATTTTACTATAGTGACCACTGATTGAGACAATTGTTGACTTTAGGACCTGGGAACTGAGTAGTTATATTTTAGCTTGATGAGCAAAGGCAATCAAAAATGAAAATACTAAAACTGTAAATCTGAAATAAAGACACTAAAATTTGTAGAATTACACATTGAATCTACCAGCATCTGAAAACAGCAGATGAGGAAAAACCTTTTTACTTAACGAGCGATTAGGATTGGGAATGTGTTGCCTGATAGGCTGATGAAAACAGATTCAATAGGAGCTTTCATAGGGAATTGGATAAATACTTGAAGGAGAAAAAAAAACTGCAAGGATATGGGGAGAGAACCGGGGGAGTGGGACAAACTGGATTGCTCTTAGAAAGAGATGGCACGGATTCGATGGGCTGAATGGCCTCTTTCTGTGCTGTATTATTTGATGATTCTGTGAAACATTTTTTGTGCACTGGTAAAATTCAGTTCTTATGGTTCTGAACTCATGCAAATCTCATCAACAATGGCCAGGGGCAATTTTTGTTGACAGCTCTCAGCCAATTTTAAGTGGTTATGACACGATGCACTTTCTGCACAACAGACCAAATGCTAACAGCATTTGATTCTCTGGTGTAAGGTCATTTGTATAATTATTCACAACGGCTGCTGCAGACTCAGATGGATTTAGGGAGCACACTAGGGGGCTAATTTTGACTGTAGCTGCTATCCATTCAGCCGCCCATTACACATTTCATTGAAAGCAGCTATCTGAAAGTGACCTTTTCCCTCATTATATCTATGTGGGCTATTTCCAAACTAAACTGTACTTTCACCATGGAAACCACTAGAGAAACAGGTAGTAACAGACTACCAGCACTTCAGAGCTGCTTATTGCTTTCAGATTATCCCAGCTCATGTGGCAGTCGATTCTATTTATATTTCTCTCTCTCACCTGCAGATAAAAGCCAGGGAGACTCAGAGGCTGGAACTCAACCCACTGAGAGTCCACCAGCATTTCGAAATGCTTCCACTGATCAGTTCTTCACTAACCTGACCTCAACCACAACATCAGAAGGGGATGGATAGGAAGCATCCCAATCTGCCAAAGTCACCAGACCCCACTACTGGTTCCATTTACCTGTACGGTTAAAAAGAATAAAATTGTTTCAAAAGCACGTGTATACAGTGTGATGTCGATGAACTGAGAAATGTGGAGCAAGTGGAAAGAATAATATCAGAGAGACAGGCATTGGATACATTGGAGGTACTTTATGAGTTTATACTCTCATGGCACAGCTTTGCTCAACAAGAGCGGATTGATCACCACACCCAATTCTAGTCACCAATGTAGAGCAGGCAAGAGCCACTAGGCTGATTCCCTCTTCTGGGAGGTCTCAGTTATGAGGAGTTACTGAAGAAATCAGGGCTCTTCAGCCTTGAAATGATATTCCTGAGCAGTATATGGAGGTTTACAAATGGTTAATGTGTGGAAAAGATAAATCCAGAACACTGCTTTAAATTAAATTGCAAGCATAGGAGGAAGAGCCACAGGGTTAAACTGGTACATGGCAAATGTAGGATTGAGATCAGGAAGTTTTTCAGACAAAGGCAAAAACCATGGAATCACTTAATCATTGGGCCTTCAGGTCATTCCAGATAAATCAGTCATTCCTAATCTGTAATTCACTTGTGATTTTGGGAATTTGGTTATGGGAAACAGTGTGCCTGGCTGTACCTAGAGTTAGTAGACTACTAGTTGCAGTAATAACTAACTACTACAACTTGGTAGCAAAAACAGCCTGTTTAAAGTTTAAAAGAACAAACGGGTTACTCAAATAATGGGAAAGCTATCTTGTGAACATCAGTTTTGTCCTTACAATGAAGGTTGTACTAGAACTAGAATACTGATAGAGCTTCACTGAAGGACATTGAAAATATGTCAGAATTAAGCATTGTTAAGTCTAACGCTTTGTTCTCCTGCAATTGGCCAGCTACTTCAGGCAAACAGCCTCTCCTACAAGTTCAGTTCCAAAATACCAAACTCCTGAAATTCCTCTTTTGATGAAGAATGAAAGAATGCCTCATGATGATTGACCCCCTAAAGAAATCACAATCATGGAAAACACATGTTTCCAAGTCATGAATTTCCATGATTTTGTTTGCGAGCCATCAGTTCACAGAATTGTTACAGCACAGAAGGAGGCCATTCATCCTGTTTTACCTGTGCCATTCCCCTGCCTTCTCCCCGTAACCCTGCACATTCTTCCTTTTCAGATAATAATCCAATTGCCTCTTTAATGCCTCGATTGAACCTGCCTCCACCACACTCTCAGGCAGTGCATTCCAGATCCTAACCACTCACTGTGTGAAAAAATTTTTCCTCATGTCATCATTGCTTCTTTTGCCAATTACCTTAAATCTGTGCCCTCTTGGTCTCGATCCTTCCACCAATGGGAACAGTTTTTCCCTATCTACTCTGTCCAGACCCCTCATGATTTTGAAAGCCTCTATCAAATCTCCTCTCAACCTTCTCTTCTCCAAGGAAAACAGTCCCAACTTCTCCAAACTATCCACATAACTGAAGTTCCTCATCCCTGGAACTATTCTCATGACTCTTTTCTGCTCTCTCTCTAATGCCTTCACATCTTTTCTAAAGTGTGGCACCCAGAACTGGACATAATATTCCAGTTGGGGCCAAACCAGTGTTTTATATAAGTTTAACATTACTTCCTTGCTTTTGTACTCTATGCCCCTATTAATAAAGCCATGGATGCTGTATGCTTTATTAACCACTCTCTCAACTTGTCCTGTTACCTTTAAAGTTTTATGCACATATACACCCAGTCCCTCTGCTCTTGCATCCCCTGTAGTATTGCACCCTTTATTTTATATTGTTGCTCTGTGTTCTTCCTACCAAAATGAATCATTTCAAACTTTTCTGCATTAAATTTCATCTGCCACTTGTTTGCCCATTCCACCAACCTGTCCATGTCCTTTTGAAGTTCTACACTATCCTCCACAAAGTTCTCAATGTTTCCAAGTTCTCTATCATCATCAAATTTTGAAATTGTGCCCTGTACACCAAGGTCTATGTCATTAATATATATCAGGAACAGCAAGGATCCTAACACTGACTGCTGGGGAACTCCACTACAAACCTTCCTCCAATCTGAAAAACATTCATTAATCACTCCTCTCTGTTTCCTGTCACTCAATCAATTTTGTATCCGTGCTGCTACTGTCCCTTTTATTCCATGAGCAATAAATTTGCTCACAAGTCTGTTGTGTGGCACTTTATCAAATACCTTTTGGAAGTCCATGTACACCACATTAACAGCATCACCCTCATCAACCCTCTCTGTTACCTCTTCAAAAAGATCCAGCAATTTAGTTAAACACAATTTACCCTTAATAAATCCAAGCTGGCTTTCTTTAATTGACCTGCATTTTCCCAAATGACTATCAATTTTGTCCCAAATTATCGTTTCTAGATCATCTCCACCGCCGAAGTTAAACTGACTGGTTTGTAGTTGCTGGGCTTATCTTTACACCATTTTTTGAACAAGTGTGTAATATTTGCAATTCTCCAATCCTCTGGCAATACCCTTGAGCCCAGCGAAAACTGGAAAATTATGGTCACAATTTCTACTCTCACTTCCCTCAGTATCCTTGGATGCATCTCATCAGGTCCTGGTGCTTTATCAACTTTAAGCCCATTCAAAACCTCTTCCTTTAAAGTGTCTGAATTAACTCCTCTTCCACCATGACCTGTGCAGCATCTTTTTCCTTGGTAAAGACAGATGCAAAATATTCATTTGTTATGACCGGGTGAGAAAGGGGTCTCAGGCTCCCCTCTTGCCCTTTTCCTGGTTTGGCCGTAACAGTGTTTAACTTTTAAAACACAGTGTTTTTAGCTTCACCTCAGTGAGTCTGCTTTCTAATTGTAATTGTAAATGAACCAACCAGACAGGCTTTCTTAGGTTTAAACAAGAAAGATGTAAGTTTATTAAGCTCACCACTCTAACTGTTAAAATTACTAAAATACGCGATGCAGCCACGCTAGCATGCATACGCGATAAGCACACAAACAAATAGATACAAAGGGAAGAAAGAATGGGGGGGGTGGTGGCCATTGAAGTAGGGTAGTCAATAAATAGAATTCAGTTACTGTCTTTCGGTTTGGATGTAAAGTCCTTGATTGGAGTTGAAGTCTTGCAGTTCTCGCTGGGGCCCAGTGCACACTTTCAAACTTGTTTCTCTGGTACCAGAGGGCTAAAGAGGTCCTCTGTCGTGAGGCTTAAGCTGCTTCCGTGGGTCCCTGGGACTTTGCTTGAGAGAGAGACAGGGAGAGAGAGGGGCCTTCCTTCTCTTTTGTCTTCAAATTGCAGTCTGCCCCTAACCTTTCTGTGAGGCACAATTCAAACAGTTCCCAGTCTGAGCAGCAGGTAAGTCATGTGACCAACTCTTTATTTGAAACAGCATCTTCTGGGGAGGATCGTTTATTCTTCAAAGCTTACTAGGCACACACAGCGGTGGCGGGGTGGTGGTGGTAGTGGGGGGTGGGGGGGGTGGGGGGTGCTGCGGTTGAGTGCTGGCTGTTACACAGACAAGATACGGATCATCACTGTTGCCCAGGCCAATCTTGTTAATTGAATCAGTGATCATTTCCATTGTCTCTCTGTTCAACTATCTCTCAGAATGCAATGTGCAGCCATGTTTTAGCTGTCAGCTCTGTCCTTTTAAACAAGTTATGTTCAATGTCCAGTAAAAAGTTCAAATAGTGTTCCATATGAAGAAATTAATAAGTTTCTATTTGGTCGGTGTGGTTTCCGTCGCACATTTAATACCTCATCCCTGCCCCGTGCCTCCATGTGAAAAGTGAACTTTCTCCCTTATTAATAGAGGAATTTCACTCCAGGGGAGAAGGATGGGTGCTGAAAACTCCAGGAATGCTCAAGTATTCATTTGAATCTTATCTGTGGCTACTTTAGAAAGATTGAGCAAAGAATGCTGTAGATGTTGGGTGAGGTGAGATCATTATAGAGGTAGGACTGGGTGAAACCATTGCAGCAGTAGGTTGTGGTGAGACCAGTGAAGCGGTAGGGTGGGGTGAGACCATTAAAGAGGGAGGATTGGGTGAGACCATTGTAGAGTTGGGTGGGGTGAGGCCTTTGTAGAGGAAGGTTGGGGTGAGACGATTGTCAAGGTGGGGTTGATTGAGCCCAATGCAGATGTAAGGTGGGATGAGGCCATTTATACACAAGACCGAGGATTTCGCACTAGCAGAGCTAGCCAAGTGCAATACGACTGCATTATAAGGAATCCTCTCTGATTGTCGGGTGTGCATTACATTACTGGGAGCTACAGTTCCACAGCTTCATTTTGGTGTCTTTTTGCACATGAGGGCTGTGTAAAAATAATTAGACTATTAAATAGCAGCAACTGCTATTGAGAATAGAACCTTCTTTGTTCTATGCAGTTTGAAGAAACATGAACTTCTCCTGTGTTCTGGGAGCAGATTGACGAGTGGAGTTAATTTGTCTCTGATATTCCGACATGTAATTGCTGCTAATCATGTTACAGATTCCATGGTGCGGACCCACGACCCATTGCTTCTGAGTGCAGCCACCAGCTGGGAGCAGTGCACTGTTTTGATACTGGAGCTGAGCCACTATAAATCATGTCACCAAATTAATATTAATCATTAAGGTTCTGCACATACCAAGCAAATCAGCTCGTAATGTAATGGCTGGTTCACATGAGGGATTGAGTGATCTCATGGGCTGTCCTTTCACCTTTGGGACTTGAGCCAAAATCCGTCTTAAAGCTCATGGAGCAATCAACTTGTCTGTCAGGCATAACGGTTTCAGTTTTGGGCAGCCTCGGCCCAGTTTCTAGTGGGCACATGGTTTGCAGTGCAAAGGGTAGAGAGAGGCCTTCTGTAATTCTTCATTAAATCCCTTATCTGTAACTGTCTCGTGACCGGTTAATTAGTCAGGCCATAAAAGCAAAATAATCGGTTAATAAGCAGTTGGCTGTTGTGCTCAAAGGTCAAATGTCAGCTTGGCTCGGTCGGTTATACTCTGGCCTGTGGCCAGCAGGTGGGTCCAGCTCCAGGACTTGCGCACATGAATAAGGCTGACACTTCCTGGGCGGGAGGTTTGCTAGAGCTAGAGCTCTTCGGGAGGGTTTAAACTAGTTTGGCAGGGGGATGGGAACCGGAGCCACGGATCAGTGGATGGGGTAGCTGTTGAACAGGCAGATACAGAGTGCAGAGAGTCTGTGAGGAAGGTTAAACAGTTGACAGGGCAAAGTTGCAGCCAGTATGATGGGTTGAAGTGTGTCTATTTTAACGCAAGAAGTGTCAGGAATAAGGGTGATGAACTTAGAGCATGGATCAGTACTTGGAGCTACGATGTTGTGGCCATTACGGAGACGTGGCTATCACAGGGGCAGGAATGGATGTTGGATGTTCCGGGGTTTAGATGTTTCAAAAGGAATAGGGAGGGAGGTAAAAGAGGTGGGGGAGTGGTATTGTTAATCAGGGATAGTATCACAGCTGCAGAAAGGGAGATCGTCGAGGAGGGTTTGTCTACTGAGTCATTATGGGAGGAAATCAGAAACAGGAAAGGAGCAGTCACTTTGTTGGGAGTTTTCTATAGACCCCCCAATAGCAACAGAGACATGGAGGAACAGATTGGGAGACAGATTTTGGAAAGGTGCAGAAGTAACAGGGTTGTTGTCATGGGTGACTTCAACTTCCCTAATATTGATTGGAACCTCCTAAGTGCAAATAGTTTGGATGGAGCAGTTTTTGTCAGGTGTGTCCAGGAAGGTTTCCTGACTCAATATGTAGATAGGCCGACTAGAAGGGAGACTATGTTGGACTTGGTGCTTGGCAACGAACCAGGCCAGGTGGCAGATCTCTCGGTGGGAGAGCATTTCGGTGACAGTGATCACAACTCCCTGACCTTTACTATAGCCATGGAGAGGGACAGGAGCAGACGGGATGGGAAAATATTTAATTGGGGGAGGGGAAATTACAATGCTATTAGGCAGGAACTGGGGAGCATAAATTGGGAACAGATGTTCTCAGGGAAATGCACGACAGAAATGTGGAGGTTGTTTAGGGAGCACTTGCTGCGACTGCTGGATAGGTTTGTCCCGATGAGGCAGGGAAGGGATGGTAGGGTGAAGGAACCTTGGATGACAAGAGATGTGGAACAGCTAGTCAAGAGGAAGAAGGAAGCTTACTTAAGGTTGAGGAAGCAAGGATCAGACAGGGCTCCAGAGGGTTACAAGGTAGCCAGGAAGGAACTGAAGAATGGACTTAGGAGAGCTAGAAGGGGACATGAAAAAGTCTTGGCGGGTAGGATTAAGGAAAATCCCAAGGCGTTCTACACTTATGTGAGGAACAAGAGGATGGCCAGAGTGAGGGTAGGGCCGATCAGGGATAGTGGGGGGAACTTGTGCCTGGAGTCGGAGGAGGTAGGGGAGGTCCTAAATGAATACTTTGCTTCAGTATTCACTAGTGAGAGGGACCTGGTCGTTTGTGAGGACAGCGTGGAACAGGCTGATATGCTCGAACAGGTTGATGTTAAGAGGGAGGATGTGCTGGAAATTTTGAATGATATGAGGACAGATAAGTCCCCGGGGCCAGACGGGATATACCCAAGGATATTACAGGAAGCGAGGGAAGAGATTGCCGCGCCTTTGGCGATGATCTTTGCATCTTCACTGTCCACTGGAGTAGTACCGGATGATTGGAGGGTGGCAAATGTTGTTCCATTGTTCAAGAAAGGGAATAGGGATAACGCTGGGAATTATAGACCAGTCAGTCTTACGTCGGTAGTGGGCAAATTATTGGAGAGGATTCTGAGATACAGGATTTATGATCATTTGGAAAAGCATGATTTGATTAGAGACAGTCAGCATGGCTTTGTGAGGGGCAGGTCATGCCTCACAAACCTTATTGAATTCTTTGAAGATGTGACAAAACACATTGATGAAGGAAGAGCAGTGGATGTGGTGTATATAGATTTTAGCAAGGCGTTTGATAAGGTTCCCCATGGTAGGCTCATTCAGAAAGTAAGGAGGCATGGGATTCAGGGAAGGTTGGCTGTCTGGATACAAAATTGGCTGGCCCATAGAAGTCAGAGGGTGGTAGTAGATGGAATGTATTCAGCATGGAGCTCGGTGACCAGTGGTGTTCCACAAGGATCTGTTCTGGGACCTCTGCTCTTTGTGATTTTTATAAATGACTTGGATGAGGAAGTGGTAGGCTGGGTTAGCAAGTTTGCCGATGACACGAAGGTTGCTGGAGTTGTGGATAATGTGGAAGGCTGTTGTAGGTTGCAACGGGACATTGACAGGATGCAGAGCTGGGCTGAGAAGTGACAGATGGAGTTCAACCTGGAAAAGTGTGAAGTGATTCATTTTGGAAGATCGAATTTGAATGTGGAATACAGGCTTAAAGACAGGATTCTTGGTCGTGTGGAGGAACAGAGGGATCTTGGGGTCCATGTCCATAGATCGCTCAAAGTTGCCACCCAAGTTGATAGGGTTGTTAAGAAGGCGTATGGTGTGTTGGCTTTCATTAACAGGGGGATTGAGTTTAAGAGCCGCGAGGTTATGCTGCAGCTCTATAAGGCCCTGGTTCGACCACACTTGGAATATTGTGTTCAGTTCTGGTCACCTCATTATAGGAAGGATGTGGAAGTTTTGGAGAGGGTGCAGAGGAGATTTACTAGGATGCTGCCTGGACTGGAGGGCATGTCTTACGAAGAAAGATTGAGGGAGCTAGGGCTTTTCTCATTGGAGCGAAGAAGGATGAGAGGTGACTTGATAGAGGGGTACAAGATGATGAGAGGCATAGAGAGAGTGAATAGTCAGAGACATTTTCCCAGAGTGGAAAGGGCTATCACCAGGGGGCATAATTTTAAGGTGATTGGAGGAAGGTTTTGAGGAGATGTCAGAGGTAGGTTCTTTACACAGAGAGTGGTGGGTGCGTGGAATGCGCTGCCAGCGGTGGTAGTAGAAGCAGATACATTAGGGGCATTTAAGCGACTCTTGGATAGGTACATGGATGATAGTAGAATGAAGGGTAGGTAGGTAGTTTGATCTTAGAGTAGGTCAAAGGTTCGGCACAACATCGTGGGCCGAAGGGCCTGTACTGTGCTGTACTGTTCTATGTTCTATGTTCTATGTTCTACTTCAGCGCTGCATCAGGACGCTGCTCTTTGGTTGAGATATTAACCCCTGATTTTAACCTAGCCACCCTGAGGAGGGGACGGGTTCAGATCAGACGCTTGATTGACTCCCTCTGCCTGAATTTACGCTCCATTGGCTTCAATTTGTACTTAATGTTTGTGGTAACATTGTTGCCTGCAATTGAAAGAGAATATGGGTGGTGGGAACAGCTGTAAATATGACTGTATTTTAAATGCCAGAGGCTTCATTCTTCATGGGTTAGCAGTTTTCCCTCAGCCGTGGAGTAAATGACGTTATATTTCTGTGATAGTCTCAGCAGCCCCAGCTTATATTCCAACCACATCAGTGGTCACAGACAAAGAACTGGGTGGATACAAGCTCACATGCACACGGCGAGGAAAGGAAAAAACTTGCAGTTGTTTGACAGACACAGATTTCCAGCTTCACTACTTCTGGCCCAGATCGTTTCTGCAGTCTGCGCAAAATCCATAAAGGATAGCAAATGGAAACCTCACAGACACACAAAATGGCAATCACCAGACCAAAAGAAAATGTAGTGCCTTTCAGAAAATTCAGGATGTCCCGAAGCGCTTTACAGCCAATGAAGTACTACTGAAGTGTAGTCATTGTAGCAGCAGCAAATTTATACACTGCAGCCAGAACATCTTCTTTTTTTGTGATTTTGGTTGAGGAATAAATATTGGGCCAGGACACCACGTAAAACTCTCCTCTTCTTTGGAATGGTGTCATAGGAATTTTTATGCCCAAGTGAAAGAGCAGAAAAGGCCTCGATTTAACGCACCATCTAAAAGACAGCACCTCTGACAGTGCAGCTCTTCCTCAGTAACTGCAATGGAGTATCAGCCTAGATTTGGTTGTCAGGTCTCTGGGGCAGGGCTTAAACCCACAACCTCCTGATTCAGAGGCAGGAGACCTCCCACTGATCCACGACCAAGTGCATTACATCAGTATAACATTATATCAGTCTAACATTACCAGGTTCCAGACACCTTTGGAGGCAGTTTGCTTCTTCACTTATATACGCAGTTCTGCAACTGAAGTTACATCTGCCTTTACCAGCCCAGGAAATGTAGGATGAAATATTCCGCATGCCCAATGATGGATATTGTACAAAGAGGTTTATGGCTGTACAGTGTACGACAGATTATTAAGCACTCAGCAGGCGAGGTTTGACCCTTTAGTTAACTAGTGGTGAGTGATTTTAATTAGGACTATTGTTCAGCTTTCATTCTGACCCTACAGTAAAGCAAGAGTGGAATAATCACAGCTTTGAAATGGAAAATCCTCCCAATCAATATTAGTCAGATAAGCAAACACCTTGGCATCCAGAGCTGAATAGAGAAGTGTGTGTTGTCACGGGTAATAGCCCTCAAATAGTCAGAAACTTGCAGCAGCTTGCGATCGAAATGCTTGAATACAGATATGTCTGGAAAATGTTGGATTGTGATTTGTTTATCTTACAGCCCAGCATTTAATGAGTTGCTTGTGATATGATGAATGATAGATTCACTATTCACTAATGTCTTTGAGGGAAGAAAATTTGCCATCCTTACCCATCTGGCCTATATGTGACTCCAGACTCACAGCAACGTGGTTGACTCTTAACTGCCCTCTGAAATGACCAAGCAAATCACTCAATTGTATCAAACCACTACAAAAAAAAGAACAAAAATGGACAGACCACCCGCATCGACCTAGGCACTGGACACGACAAAGGCACACTCAGTCCAGTTGACCCTGCAAAGTGCTCCTCATTAACATCTGGGACTTGTGCTAAAATTGAGAGAGCTGTCCCACAGACTAGTCAAGCAACAGCCTGACATCGTCATACTGATAGAATCATACCTTATAGACAATGCCTCAGATTCCGTCATCACCATCTCTGGGTATGCCCTGTCCCACTGGCAGGACAGATCCACCAGAGTTGGTGGTACAGTCAGGAGGGCGTGACACTGGGAGTCCTCAACATTGACTTCGGACCCAATGAAATCTCATGGCATCAGGTCAAACAATCTTGCTGATTATCATCTACCGCCCTCCCCCAGCTGATGAATCAATACTCCTCTACGTTGAATACCACTTGGAAGAAGCACTGAGGTGTACAGAATGTACCCTGGGTGGGGGACTTCAATGTCCACCATAATGAGTGGCTCGGTAGCATCACTAGTGACAGAACTGACCAAGTCCTGAAGGACATAACTGCCAGACTGAGTCTGTGGCAGGTGGTGAGACTACCAAAAAGAGGGAAAAACCTACTTGACTTTGTCCTCACCAATCTACCTGTTGCAGATGCATCTGTTTATGTTGTTCAGGAGTTAGTCAGCTCTGTCACTAGTGGTGCTACCGAGACACACAACCAACGAATCAGATCAAAGTTCTGCAGTCCTGCCACATCCAGTCATGAATGGTGGTGGACAGTTAAACAACTAACAGGAGGAGGAGGGGCCATGAATATCCCAATCCTCAATAATAATGTGTGATGCATGTGAATGCAAAAGACAAGACTGAAGCATTCGCAACCATCTTCAGCCAGAAGTGCTGAGTGGATGATTCATCTCGGCCTCCTCCTGAGGTTCCCACCATCACAGAAGCCAGTCTCCAGAGAATTTGATTCACTACACATAATATCAAGAAATGGCTGAGTGCACTAGATACAGCAAAGGCTATGGCACTGACAACATTCTGGCTATAGTGCTGAAAACCTTTGTGCTCCAGAACTTGAAGCACCCCTAGCCAAGCTGTTCCAGTACAGCTACAACACCAGCATCACCCGACAATGTGGAAAATTGCCCAGGTAAGTCCTGTCCACAAAAAACAGGAGAAATCCTATCTGGCCAATTACCACTCCATCAGTCCACTCTCAATCATCAGCAAAGTGATGGAAGGTGTCGTCTACAGTGCTATTAAGCACCACTTATTCACCAATATCCTGCTCACTGATGCTCAGTTTGGGTTCTGCCAGGACAAATTGGCTCCAAATCTTATTAAAGCCTTAGTCCAAATGTGGACAAGAGAACTGAATTCCAGAGGTGAGATGAAGCCCTTGACATCAAGGCAACATTTGACCGAGTGTGGCATCAAGGAGCCCTAGCAAAATTGAAGTCAATGGGAATTGGAGTAAAAGTCTCCACCGGCTGGAGTCATACCTAGTACAAAGGAAGATGGTTGTGGTTGTTGGAGGTCAATCATCCAGCTCCAGGCCATCACTGCAAGAGTTCCTCACGGTAGTGTCCTAGGCTCAACCATCTTCAGCTGCTTCAACAATAGCTATCCTCCATCATTAAGTCAGAAGTGGGGATGTTCACTGATGATAGGGCAATTTCAGTTCCATTTGTAACTCTTCAGATAATGAAGCAGTTCATGCCTGCATACAGCATTCAGCAAGACCTGGACAACATTGGGCTGTTAAGTGGCAAGTAACATTTGTGTCATACAACTGCCAGACAATGACCATCTCCAACCACAAAGAGTCCAACCATTTACCCTTGATGTTCAATGACATTACCATTGCTGAAACCCCAACATCAACACCATTGACCAGAAACTGAACTGGACCAGCCATATAAATACTGTGGCTACAGGAACAGTTCAAAGGCTGGGAATTCTGAGGTTAGTAACTCACCTCCTGACTCCCCAAAACCTTTCCACCATCTATAAGGCACAAGTCAGTAGTGTGATGGAACTCTCCACTACCCTACTCCAACAACACTCAAAAAGCTCAATACCATCCAGGACAAAGCAGCTTGCTTGATTGGCACCTCACCCACCACCTTCAACATTCACTCCCTCCACCACCATTGCACAGTGGCAGCAGTGTGTACCATCTACAAGATTAGATTAGAGATACAGCACTGAAACAGGCCCTTCGGCCCACCGAGTCTGTGCCGAACATCAACCACCCATTTATACTAATCCTACACTAATCCCATATCCCTACCACATCCCCACCTGTCCCTATATTTCCCTACCACCTACCTATACTAGTGACAATTTATAATGGCCAATTTACCTATCAACCTGCAAGTCTTTTTGGCTTGTGGGAGGAAACCGGAGCACCCGGAGAAAACCCACGCAGACACAGGGAGAACTTGCAAACTCCACACAGGCAGTACCCGGAATCGAACCCGGGTCGCTGGAGCTGTGAGGCTGCGGTGCTAACCACTGCGCCACTGTGCCGCCTATGATGTACTGCAGGAACTCACCAAGGCTGCTTCACAGCACCTTCCAAACCTGTGACCTCTACCACCTAGAAGGACAAGGGCAAGAGGTGCATGGAAACACCACCAACTGTAAGTTCCCCTCCAAGCCACACACCATCCTGACTTGAAATTGTATCACTGTTCCTTCATTGTTGCTGGGTCAAATCCTGGGACTCCCTTCCTAACAGCACTGTGTGAGTACTTACACCACACGGTCTGCAATGGTTCAAGAGGGCTGCTCACCGCCCACTTCTCAAGGGCAATTAGGGATGGGTAATAAATGCTGGCCTTGCCAGCGATGCCCACATCCCACGTATTAATAAAATATACATATGCATATGTGCTGATGTACAAGATTAGATATTTAGGTTACCGAGTTTGAAAGCAGGGGCACTGAGAGGCAGGTCATATTGTGGCTCACTCTGCTCATGTACCCCTGGCCTGATCTCACTTTTCCTCTCTACACTCAACCCTCCAACATTGTTCATGCCTTTTAACCTCCAGGTCTAAGGGAATCAAGGGATATGGAGATAGGACAGGAAAGTGGAGTTAAGGTAGAAGAGCTAGAAGATCAGCCATGAGCTTATTGAATGGCCGTCTCAATGGGCCGTATGAGCCACTCCTGCTACTATGCCACCCATTATACACCTGGCCTGATTTTCCTTTCCAATAAAGTCAATGGATGGGAAATTTGAGTGAACCGTATGTTGGGCAATGAATTCAATACCCGTCATTTTATACCATCACCCAAGATTACAATTACCCCTCTCCCTCTACAAATATCCAGTTTAGAACCACAGAACCATAGAAAAACTATGGCATAGAAGGAGGCCATTCAGCCAATAAAAAACTAGCAGCCCAATCTAATCCCACCTTCCAGCATCTAATCCGTAGCCTTGTAGGTTACAGCAATTCAGGTGCATAACCTTTTAAATGAGTTGAGGGTTTCTGCCTCCACCACAGTTCCTGGCAGTGAATTCCAGACACCCACCACCCTCTGGGTGAAAAAGTTTTTCCTCATGTGCCCTCTAATCCTTCTACCAATCATCTTAAACCTGTGCCCCTTGGTGATTGACCTCTCTGCTAGGGGAAACAGGTCCTTCCTGTCTACTCTATCCAGGCCCCTCATAATTAGTTTGTAACACTCTCGCCTTCGAGTCAGAAGATTGTGGGTTCAAGTCCCTTTCCAGGACTTCAGCACAAATATCTATGCTGACACTACAGTGCAGCACTGAGGAATGCTGCACTGTCAGAGGTGCCATCTTTCAGACGAGATGTTAAACTGATGCCCACTCTCAGGTGCATGCTAAAGATCCCATGCCATAATTTCCAAGAGTAGAGGAGTTATCCCCAGAGTTCATGGCCAATATTTATTTCTCAATCAACAGCACAAAAACAGATTATCTGGTTATTATCACTTGGCTGTTTGTGGGAGTCCACATTGGCTGCCACGTTTCCTACATTACAACAGTAACCACACTTTAAAAATAATTCATTGGCTGTAAAATGCTTTGGGACATACTGTGGTCATGAAAGATGCTACATCAATGCAAATATTTTTTCCTCACTCTCAGGGTCCAGTTCTCTCACTCCCTCCTCTCTAGTTCCCCTCTCTCAGCCTCCCGATCACCAGCTCATTTCCCCCAGGCTCCTGGTCTCCAGCTCCTCTGTCTCAAGTTTTTGAACCCCTGTTCCCCTCTCTCGGATTCCTAGTCTCCTACTTCCCTCTCTCCGTCTCCAGTCCCCTTTTTCCCAGTCTCCTAATCTCATCCCTCTGGATTTTGCTCTCCTGTGTGCAGTCTGGGTGCTGTTAACACAAATGCCCTGCCTTCTGGGAAGCTGCAGTAGCTGATGGCGTGTTTCAAATTTGGTTCCTGGATTCGGTCCAGAGTTTTTGTGCCATCCTATAGGTGGGTTGTTTATGTTAAATAGTAAAAATATTAAAATCCTGTGGGAGCATCGTGTCAGTGCATAGACGATAACAGGGCAATCCGATGAAGGGTCCATGGATCAGAGCTGCAACGATAATGGACAGGATTTTCCTGTGGGCTTCAGGATGCGGCCGTCAGGTTGAAATGGGGGTCAAAAGGCCGCACTGTATAGGAAACAGTCATTCCCCTGCGATTTTCCCAGAATTGGCCAATTAGAGGCCAGAGGACAGGCTCACCGTCCAATTAAGAACAGCAGGGAGGCTCTTGAAACCAGTGGGAGGCAATCCAGTTTGAAAGCAGCGGCAGGTAATTGAGGAAGAGGCCGTCCCAGATGGAGACACCCTCGCTCCAACTTATTCAAATTTAAAATAAAAAAAGTCCAATGCAGCCAGACCACCACTGCAGGGCGGCCTGCAGCTGCTGCTGAAACCAGGCCGACAGGGAGGGATTCTAAGCCTGACCGGAGTGCAGGACCCGCCATTGGTCTGCTGCTGGGAAGCCACCTCCAGACAGCTAAACTGCCCCCAGCTGCCTGCGGGGGCCTAGACGCCAATTGGAAAATTCCAGTCCACCTCCGACAATAGACCTCAATGGGCTTGCAGGCGGGTAGCCCTGCTGCCCTCCCATCCCGCCTCTGGAAAAGTGGCCCAGAGGTGGGATGGAGGCGGGGAACCAGCATGCATGCCAGCAGTGCCTCCATTCCTGCCCCCAGTGGGGGCTAAAAATCCAGGCCGATTCCCTAGGGAGACAGGAAGCAATTAGCATTGATTCATTCAAATGCAAATTAGATAGATTTCTTCCTGAAAATAACATTTTGGGATACAATATATGAATAATTTGATGCATGCCATGTGGTGAATGTAGCTTAGGAGGAACAGGTGACTTTGGACATATGGTCATTCCAAAGCTCTCCATCACTGGGGGTGGTTTCCTTGCCTCATCTCTGGATCTGTTGTAGACGCAGTGATGAAGATTGAGTAACAACTCCGTTATTGTTGTATCATGCGACTACTAGTATGGTTGAAGGTAAACCAGATGACCTTGGTTATTTTGTGTCTAGCAATGCCATTGTTCCTATGATCAGGAATCAATTACTACTACAATTGCAGTGGATGTGGTTTACATGGATTTTAGTAAGGCATTTGACAAGGTCCTGCATTGCAGGCTTGTCAGAAAAATGAAAGCCCATGGGATACAGGAGAATGTGGCAAGTTGGATCCAGAATTGGCTCAGTGACAGGAAACAAAAGGTTGTCATCGGCGGATGTTTTTTGCGAATGGAAAGAGGTTTCCAGTGGCATTCCACAGGGCTCAGTGTTGGGCCCCTTGCTGTTTGTGGTCTATATTAATGATTTCCACTTATATGTGGGAGGCATGATTGGGAAATTTGCTGATGGCACAAAAATTGGCCGTGTAGTTGATAGTGAAGAGGATAGCCGTTGACTCCGGAATGATATCAATGGTTTGGTTGAGTGGGCGGAAAGGTGGCAAATGGAATCAATCTGGAGAAGTGTGAGGTAATGTATTTGGGGAGGACAAACAAAGCGAGGGAATACGCAATAAACAGGAGGATATTGAGAGGGGTAGAAGAAGTGAGAGACCTTGGAGTGCATGTCCACAGGTCCCTGAAGGTGGCAGAAGATAGAGTGGTGAAGAAGGCATATGGAATGCTTCCCTTTATTGGCCAAGGTACAGAATACAAAAGCAGGGATGTAATGCTGGAACTATATAAAATGCTGGTTAGGCCACAGCTGGAGTATTGTGTACAGTTCTGGTCACCACCTTACAGAAAGGAAGTAATTGCTCTGGAGAGAGTACAGAGGAGATTTACAAGAATGTTGCCACGGCTTGAATGTTGCAGCTATGAGGAAAGATTGGATCAGCTAGGGTTGTTTTCCTCAGAACAGAGGAGGCTGAGGGGTGACTTAATTGAGGTGTACAAAATTATGAGGGGCCTAGATAGAGTAGACAGGAAGGACCTGTTTCCCCCAGCGGAGAGGTCAATTATCAGGGGGCACAGATGTACGGTGATTGGTAGAAGGATTAGAGGAGGCATGAGGAAAAACTTTTTCACTCAGAGGGTGGTGGGTGTCTGGAATTCACTGTCAGGAATGGTGGTGAAGGCAGAAATCCTCAACTCATTTAAAAGGTACCTGGACATGCAGCTGAAGTGCTGCAACCTGCAAGGCTACAGACCAGGTGCTGGAAGGTGGGATTAGATTGGGCTGCTAGATTTTTTGGCCAGCGCAGACCCGATGGGCTGATTGGCCTCTTTCTGTGGTTCTATGGTTCTAATCCTGCTGTCCCATTCCAGTGGCTTGAGCACACAATTTCGGCTGTTGCTGCACTGACGGAGGTGCCATCTTTCAGAAAAGACGTTAAACCAAGGCTCCACCTGCCCTCCTAAGTGAACGTAAAAGATCCCATTGCACTATTTTGAAGAATAGCAAGAGAGTTCGCCCAATGTCCTGGCCAACATTTATCCCTCAACCAACATCACTAAAAAACAGATTATCCAGTCATTATCATCTTGCTGTTTGTAGGGCCTCACTGTGCACAAACTGGCTGCCACGTTTCTTACATATCACAATGCTTCAAAGTACTTAATTGGCTGTAAAAGCTCTTGAGGTCATGAAAGGCGCTATAGAAATGCAAGTTCTTTCTTTTTACTGCCTTTAGCAAACTGGCCAACTGTAGTAATCGGTAGTGCTGTGTACACTCTGCTTGGCATTGTCCAAACAGATCCCAAAGCCAGTTAATGGTGCAGCTGCAGTAACATCTGGGCGTAAAGCCTTGAGGATTTCTTAATCCAAACATCAGGGCTGGTCTCAACATCTAATTACAGTTTCTCAGAGGATTAAACAGGGAGTGTCAGCCAAACACATCAACTTGGACGACACTGTACCTTGATCTCTCCACATCTTTAATTCATCTTGCTTGGCTAAAGTCATTTAATAAATAGAACTGGGAACATTTTGTGACATAATGCTGTTAAACTGTTGCTATTGCTAATTTATTACTGTTACTAATTTTAGTAAAACCTAAAAGATACAAATTGTAAATGGTTATACAATAACACAACTTTAATCTAGAAAGTGGTGCCAAGGTATGTCACAGAGGTACAATCGGACAAAATTCGACACTGAGGCGAAGGAGCCATTAGGAGAGGTGACCAAAAGCTTTGAAAGAAGAGATGGGTTTTATGAGGGCCTTAAAGAAGGAGAGGTTTAGGAAGAATATCCCAGAGCATTGGGCCTAGGCAACTGTCTGCACAGCTGTCGATGGTGAGATGAAGGGAGGGGGGAAAATGTACCAATGCCTAGAGTCAAAGGAACACACAATTTGGGGTGGGTTAGAATCATAGCATGAAACAGCACAGAAGGCGGCCATTGAGCCCATCGAACATGTGCTGGCTCTTTGAAAGATCTATCCAGTTCGCTCTACTGCCCCTGCTCTTCCCCCCATAGCCCAGCAAATCATTCCTTTTCAAGTATTTATCCAATTCCACTTGGAAAGTTACGACTGAATTTGCTTCCACCAAACGTTCAGGCAGTGCATTCCAGATCACAACAACTCACTGGGTAAAAAAGTTCCCCTCATCTCCCCTCCGGCTCTTGTGCCAAAAGGTTGTAGTGTCTGGAGGAGTTTACGGACACAGAGAGGGCCGAGAGCATGAAGAATTTTAAACATGAGGATGAGAATTTCAAGTTTGAGGCATTGGGCAACCATGTTGGTGTTCTAATACGTACAGTGGGCCTGATGTTCTGCTCATATGCTCCTGACCTGGAGCCTTGCCCATCAGGAACATATTAGGAAATCATGGATGCTCGATTCACAATTTTTCCCGATGGAAAATTTCAGGTCATCATTCTTGAAGATAAACTGCTGGCAGGTGAAGTTCTGCACTGGGATCGCACATTCAGGGCATCAGCCCTAGTGTTTACCGCAGTAGAGATTTCTGGGTGAGATGGTGTTGACTGTAGCACATGCAAGGGTTTAAATCACACTGTGTGGTGTTTGTGATAAAGCATTAACATGCTTGTATGAAACTTCACTCTTTTGACAAAGATGTCATATCTTAACAGGTACAACATCAAAGTGGAATTTCGTACTTTATTACCAATATCTGAAACAACTTGTAGCATCTTTAATGTAGAAGTGATTCATGGAGGTTTGAGGATAATGAACTGTGAGCCAAAGAAGGAGAGATTGAGAGGGCGGCCAAAAGCTCAGTCAGAGTCAGGCTTTCAGGAGGGTCTTAAAGAGGGTGAGGTGGGTGGAGAGGCAGTTGTTTGGGGAGGGGCCTAGGCACCTGAAGGCATGACCAATGGTGAGGCAAAGGCAGTACTTATCTCTAGTTAAAATCGATTGTGAAGTCATTATTAAATATCTCTGCTGTTTTCTGATCAACATCTACAAATTGACAATTGTCTCCTCTCAGGTGTACTACATTTTTACTGATTATACTTGTAAAATAGCTTAATGTCTCTTTTGATGCTTTTTGTATTTTTTTCTTCATACACCCTCTTAGCTTTCCTTATGCTACTCTTAACCTCTTACTTGCTCATACTCTTTTAGGAACTCCCTTCCTTTTCCCTACTTACAACCCCCTCCCACGCCCATCAATATATGGATAATTAAAATCTTGTAGAACGATAATTTTGGTATTGTGACTTATCTCTCAAATTCGACCAAGGAGTTCCTCCTCTCTTTCCTTCCCACAATTTGGAAGTCTTGTAATACTGATGGAACAAGCCCTTTCTTACCTTTGAGCTCCAACCATATTGACGCTATGTCTGTATCTCTTCCATGTCTACTTCAATTCTCGCTGCGGCATCCTTGTTATAATTATTCGTTCATGGGATGTGATCATCATTGGCTAGGCCAACATTTATTGCCCATCCCTCATTGCCCTTGAGAAGGTGGTGGTGAACTGCCTTCTTGAACTGCTGCAGTCCATGTGGGGTAGGTATACCCACAGTGCTGTAAGGAGGGAATTCCAAGATTTTGACCCAGCGCCAGTGAAGGTATGGCGATATAGTTCCAAGTCAGGATGGTGTGTGACTTGGAGGGGAAGTTGGAATGCCCAGTGCCTATAATAATTACAATCCAACCCACCCACACACTTGCTCTATTTTCATTTCCGGTGTATATTGGGTGGGCGATGGCGAGCTGCCTGTCTTAATTATGCTACTTATAGAGAGCTAGTCATTGGGAACGTGGAAAATTCAGGTTATGGGGCAGAAACTGGTAATACAACGATGTGTTTCAGTATTACAATAGCGTGTTTGGTAATGCAATGACATGTTTCAGTGACAGAATGATGTGTTTTAGTAATACCATGACATATTTCGAACGTGTTTTAGTAATAAAATGGGATGTTGCAGGGAGGTAACGGTGTGCTTTGGTAATAAACTGGCATGTTTCAGAGAGGTAATGGTGTGCTTTGATAATAAACTGGCATGTTTCAGGGAGGTAATGGTGTGCTTTGATAATAAACTGGCATGTTTCAGGGTGGTAATGGTGTGTTTTGGTAATAAACTGGCATGTTTCAGGGAGGTAATGGTGTGCTTTGATAATAAACTGGCATGTTTCAGGGTGGTAATGGTGTGTTTTGGTAATAAACTGGCATGTTTCAGGGAGGTAATGGTGTGCTTTGATAATAAACTGGCATGTTTCAGGGTGGTAATGGTGTGTTTTGGTAATAAACTGGCATGTTTCAGGGAGGTAATGGTGTGTTTTGATAATAAACTGGCATGTTTCAGGGAGGTAATGGTGTGTTTTGGTAATAAACTGGCATGTTTCAGGGAGGTAATGGTGTGTTTTGGTAATAAACTGGCATGTTTCAGGGTGGTAATGGTGTGTTTTGGTAATAAACTGGCATGTTTCAGGGAGGTAATGGTGTGTTTTGATAATAAACTGGCATGTTTCAGGGAGGTAATGGTGTGTTTTGGTAATAAACTGGCATGTTTCAGGGAGGTAATGGTGTGTTTTGGTAATAAACTGGCATGTTTCAGGGTGGTAATGGTGTGTTTTGGTAATAAACTGGCATGTTTCAGGGAGGTAATGGTGTGTTTTGGTAATAAACTGGCATGTTTCAGGGAGGTAATGGTGTGTTTTGGTAATAAACTGGCATGTTTCAGGGAGGTAATGGTGTGTTTTGGTAATAAACTGGCATGTTTCAGGGAGGTAATGGTGTGTTTTGGTAATAAACTGGCATGTTTCAGAGAGGTAATGGTGTGTTTTGATAATAAACTGGCATGTTTCAGGGAGGTAATGGTGTGTTTTGGTAATAAACTGGCATGTTTCAGGGAGGTAATGGTGTGTTTTGGTAATAAACTGGCATGTTTCAGGGAGGTAATGGTGTGTTTTGGTAATAAACTGGCATGTTTCAGGGAGGTAATGGTGTGTTTTGGTAATAAACTGGCATGTTTCAGGGAGGTAATGGTGTGTTTTGATAATAAACTGGCATGTTTCAGGCAGGTAATGGTGTGTTTTGGTAATAAACTGGCATGTTTCAGGGAGGTAATGGTGTGTTTTGGTAATAAACTGGCATGTTTCAGGGAGGTAATGGTGTGTTTTGGTAATAAACTGGCATGTTTCAGGGAGGTAATGGTGTGTTTTGGTAATAAACTGGCATGTTTCAGGGAGGTAATGGTGTGTTTTGGTAATAAACTGGCATGTTTCAGGGAGGTAATGGTGTGTTTTGGTAATAAACTGGCATGTTTCAGGGAGGTAATGGTGTGTTTTGGTAATAAACTGGCATGTTTCAGGGAGGTAATGGTGTGTTTTGGTAATAAACTGGCATGTTTCAGGGAGGTAATGGTGTGTTTTGGTAATAAACTGGCATGTTTCAGGGAGGTAATGGTGTGTTTTGGTAATAAACTGGCATGTTTCAGGGAGGTAATGGTGTGTTTTGGTAATAAACTGGCATGTTTCAGGGAGGTAATGGTGTGTTTTGGTAATAAACTGGCATGTTTCAGGGTGGTAATGGTGTGCTTTGGTAATAAACTGGCATGTTTCAGGGAGGTAATGGTGTGTTTTGGTTAACATAATAATGTGTTTTGGTAATGGAATGACATGTTTTGGTAACTCTATGGCATGCTTTTGTAACACAATTACATATTTTAGTCAACACAATAATGTGTTCTAATAATGCAATGACATGTTTTGTTAATTCAATGGCATGCTTTAGGAACACAATGAGATGTTTTACTTAACACAATAATGTCTTTTGGTAGTTCAATGGCATGTTTTGGTAACGCCATAGCATATAGTAAAATGGTCCCCCCATGCTCCATATCCCGGATATGTCCATGATGTACCCCCTCCCCAACCCTTTACACTTATTGGTACCTCTGCTTGGTCAGAATTCTTTCTCCCCCACACCCCTTCCTCCGCCACCCCCCCACCCCCCACAATCCCCCCAAACTCCCAGCACTATGTTAGGCAGCAGTGGTGATATCACAGCTACTCTCCAAATACACACTGAACGTAAAACCTATTTCACAAAAATGGAATTATATCAGCAAAACAAGCACAGCATTCCCACGTCTCAGTATGGGAGATAGAGACAGGGAAAGAGCAGATAGAAGTTTTAGAAAACACACTTAAGGAGCTTGTGGAGACACTTTATGAACTATTAAAATTACATACACAGATCTCAACAACAATTTTTATTTAGTTAGCACCTTTAATGCAGTAAAATGTCCCAAGGTGCTTCACAGAACACCTAATCACATAGGGAAATATTAGGCCAAGTGACCAAAAACTTGGTCAAAGATCTAGGTTTTAAGGAGGATCGTAGGGAGTCTTAAAGGAGGAGCGGTAGAGATGGGGAAAAGTTTAGGGAGGGAATTCCTGAGCTTCGGGCTTAAACAGTTGAAAGCACAGACAAAGGAGGTGGAGATACACAAGAGGCCCAAATTGGAAGAGCGCAGATGACTTGGAAGGTTGTGAGGTTGGAAGAGGTTACAGAGATAGATGGATTTGAAAACAAAGATGTGAATTTTAAAATTAAGGCAGTGCCAGAATAGAAACCAATGAAGGTTAGCAAGCACAGGATTGATGGATTAAAGGAACTTGTTGCTTAGAATCTCCTTCTTGATTTACCAGGTTTTCAGATGACACATTGAACCAAGGTCCCATCTGCTCTCTCAGGAAAGTATATGTTAAGGGCAAATCGTGTTTAACTAATTTGATTGAGTTTTTCAATGAGGTAACAGAGAGAGTTGATAAGGGCAATGCAGTTGATGCGGTCTATGTGGACTTCCAAAAGGCATTTGATAAAGTGTCACATAACAGGTTTATCAGCGAAGTTGAAGACCATTGAATAAAAGGGACAGTAGCCGCATGGATATGAAGTTGGTTGAATGACAAGCAACAGTGCTGGTGAACAGTTGTTTCTTTGGACTGGAGGAAGGTATGTAGTGGGGTTCCCTAGAGTTCAGGACTAGGACTACTGCTTTTCTTGATCTATATTAATGACATAGACTTGGGTGCGCAGGACACAATTTCAAAATTTGCAAAAGACACAAAACTTGGAGCATTTTGGTAGGAAGAATGAGGAAAGGCAATATAAAAAAAATACAATTTTAAAGGGGGTGCAGGAACAGAGGGACCAGGGGGTATATGTGCACAAATCATTGAAGGTGGCAGGCAAGTTGAGAAAGTGGTTAATAAGCTGTACGGGATTGTGGGCTTTATAAATAGAGGCATAGAGTACAAAAGTAAGGAAGTTATGGAGAACCTTTATAAAACACTGGTTTGGTCCAACTGTGTCCAATTCCGGGAACCACACTTTAGGAAGGTTGAGAAGGCATTGGATAGAGTGCAGAAAAGATTTACAAGAATGGTTCCGGGGATGAAAGAGTTCAGTTATGTGGATAGATTGGAGAAGCTGGGGCTGTTCTCCTTAGAGAAGAGAAGGTTGAGAGGAGATTTGATAGAGGTGTTCAAGATCTTAAGGTGTCTGGACAGAGTAGATAGGGAGAAACTATTCTCATTGGTGGAATGGTCAAGAAATAGACGACACTGATTTAAAGTGATTGGCAAAAGAACTAGAGGTGACATGAGGAAAACTGTTTTATGCAGCGAGTGGTTTGGGTCTGGAATTCACTGCCTGAGAGTGTGGTGGAGGCAGATTCAGTCATGGCTCTTGAAAGGGAATTGGATAATTATGGGAAGAAATTTTTTTTGCAGAACTACAGGGAAGAGGCAGGGGAGTGGGGTTAGCTGAGTTGCTCTTACAGACAGATAGCATGGACAGGACAGGCCAAATGGCCTCCTTCTGTGCTGTAACCATTCTATGATTCTGTGGTTCTATAGGTGTATGCAAAAGATCCCATGGCACTATTTCAAAGATGAGCAGGGGAGTTGTCCCCAGTCCCCTGACAAATATCTATCCCTCAATCATCATCACAAAAATAGATTATCTGGTCATTATCGTATTGCTGCCTGTGGGATCTTGCTGTGCACAAACGGGCTGCCAAGCTTCCTAAATTACAACGATGACTGCACTTCAAAAGCACTTCATTGGTTGTAAAGCGCTTCGGGACATGCTGAGGTTGTGAAAAGCACTATATAAATGCAGATTTTTCTTTATTTCTTTCACATGGTGTAGCACTAACTTGTGTGCCCGTGTTTTGTTGCTTGGCCTGTGCTAAGGTAGCTGAACTTGACACGGACAAGATTTGCATCGTTAGAATTGGACTTGTTGGAGCTGAATCTCCTTTGGTATTGGGGTGGAAAGACTGGATAAATGGCATGATCTTCTGCCAAAGTTAGGGTGGACAATCAGGAGAACCCCTTTTGGACATTCAAACCCTATGCCTCTAGGCTACAGAGAGAGGAAATTGGCCAAGGTTCCTGCTCCTGATCACTATCTAGTTACTCAAGCTGTAAACTGGATCAGAGCAGGAACAAGCTTGACTGTGATTCACCCCATGAGTAACTAGCCCGCTGACACTCACTGACTACGCTCACACATGAAGAATTTTACAGCACAGAAGAAGATAATTAGGACCATCATGCCTGCAACAGCTCTCTGAAAGAGCTATCTAGTTAGACCCACCACCCTTTCTTTACCAAAATAAGTTTCTTATTCAAATATTGATCCTCCTGCCTATTACAAAAGAACTATTATTGATTCTGCATCCACCAATGTTTCTTGGAGAGCACCCATGCCCTAAGAGCCCTATGCATTCCCCATGCCCTTGATGTGTGGCACTGGAGGCTGGTAACTGGTATGAATCAAAGCCCTCAGGAGTGGAGGGGAATAGAACACATTGGTGAGAAAAAATATCTTCTTATATTTCGGTGTCTGCTTTCTTTGTTCCATAATGACATGTAAAGCATCTTTGCCTGTGCATATTTTTCTCAGGCAAGCTGTAAACAATGTTGGAGAGATAAGATTATCAGTTGATTATGTTGAATTTGGTGTGACTAACAAGGATTATACATTCACAGCATAGCCTCCACATCCCTACCAGTATAAGAATCCCCCAGGTGAAGCCTTATCACTTAGTTACTTGATACAGGGCAGAAGCCTGAGGCCTACAGGCAGTCAGATATTTAACAAGGATTAAACCCAGTACAGATTAATCTGATAATTCATCTGACGTTAGCCAGCACACAGTTTGAAGCAACAGAGACTGGGAGAGATAGGGAGATGTCATCTGTCAGTAAAACTATGGCCTGCACGCACAGTCTTTCGGCCTGGTTTTGTGGCAAGGTTTCCTTTAGTGTCTTGATGGGAATTCGATGGGTCAGAAGTCACAGGTCAGTTTATGAATGCTTATCCGTTTGATAAAGCAGTGGAGGAGTGTGGGGGAGGGGGCGGAGCGAAGGGAAGCAACTTAGATTTGTCAACCAAATTCTCATCATCAGGAGATTATAGAGAAATTGAAAAATGGTGTCCGCTGTTTACACTGCTTGACATCAGAAATTAATCAAGGACAGGTCATCATAATCTGGAGGGCAGAGAACTGTCTGTGTTTCTCCAGAAATTGTGTGTTATTAATACTGCTGTGTAAACCATAAAGCCTTAAAATGACTCTAAATACATGCAAGCAATAACATTCCCCTGCCTTGGAGGCCCCAAGTTAAAACACAGACAGAGCTATAATGTGTTTGTTCATGAGACACTTAACACACATTTCTATCCCTTTAGAACTGACCCTTTATGATTAAACAGAGATAAGAAAATTAAACATTTCAAGAAATTTAACTCTTCACTTTCCCGCCAATATATCTCATATTCTAGCATTTGATGATATATATATACATTATTTAAATGTATTATTTCTCTGAGCCATACAGTGCGGAATATTAGTGTTGATTTTCCTGACCTTTGCTCCCAGGAAGTGGCCATTTACCCAGGCACAAAGGTTGGGAAAAGGGGGTGGAGATTTGCACTGCCACGACAGCAAATACCAGTGCTTCTGGGTCTAGATAGGAACAGCGGTCCCGTCCAGTACCAGAGAGGCAGGGGCCAGAAAACCGCCTATCGTATATCATAGGAACATTGGGAACAGGATTAGCCATTCAGCCCCTCTCTTGAAAGCTCCATTTCTCCTAGTATCCATAGCCTTCCGTGGAGCGTTCCAGATTTCCACTACCCTTTGTGTGAAAAAGTGCTTCCTGATTTCCCTCCTAAATGGCTGAGCTCTACATCTCCTCTGATTCCATCATCAATAGCTTTCCTGCATCTACCCAATCAAATCTTTTTAACTCTTTAAACATGTTGATCAGATCATCCCTCAATTTCTTATGCTCAAGGGAATACAAGCCAAGTTTATGCAACCTGTCCTCATAATTTAACTTTCTAAATTCCAGTATAATTCTTGTGAACCTGTGTTGCATCCCCTCCAAGGCTAATATATCCTTCCTGAGGTACAGTTCCAGAACAGAATGAAGTTTCATGAAGCACAAATCCGGCCCAATGGGATCGATACAAAAACCAGCAAAGGGTCACAAAGCAGCTTATAAGAGCTACTAAAAGAAATTATGAAAGGAAACTTGCAAGGGACATCAAAATCAATAAGAAGAAATTTTATAGTTACATAAAGGGAAAGCGTTGGTCAAGAGCAATGTAGGCCCACTAAAAGCTGAAAACGGAGATATTGTCATTGATAATGGGGAAATGGCAGACATGTTGAACAATTACTTTGCCTCTAAAATAAAAGCAAAATACTGCGGATGCTGGAAATCTGAAACAAAAACAAGAAATGCTGGATTCACTCAGCAGGTCTGGCAGCATCTGTGGAAAGAGAAGCAGAGTTAACGTTTCGGGTCAGTGACCTTAATTACTTTACCTCAATATTTACAGTTGAAAAGGAGGATAACTTGCCGGAAGTCCCGAAAAAATTAATAGCCGATAGGGGACAGGGATTTAAAACAATTAATGTAAGTAATCATCAGTAACAAGGAAATTAATGGAACTAAAGAGTGAGAGAAATCCCCAGGACCTGACGGTTTCCATCCGAGGGTGTTAAAGGAAGTAGGGGAGCACATTGTAGATGCCCTAATAGATTCAGGAGTGGTCCCTCTGGATTGGAAAGTTGCACATGTCACTCCACTTTTTAAGAAGGGTGAAAGGGGGAACCAAGGAAATTACAGACCAGTTATCCTGACATCTGTGGTGGGCAAGTTGCTGGAGTCTATAATCAAGGATAGGGTGACTGAACACCTAGAAAAATTTCAGTTAATCAGGGACAGCCAGCATGGATTCATGACCGGAAGGTCATGCCTGACACATCTCATTGAATTTTTTGAAGAGGTGACTAAGGTAGTGGACAGGGGAATGTCGAATGGATGTTATTTATATCGACTTCCAGAAGGCATTTGATAAAGACCCACATAAGAGACTGTTAACTAAGGTAGAAGCCCATGGAGTTGAGGGAAAATTATTGACATGGTTAGGAAGCTGGTTGAGTGGTAGGTGACAGAGAGTGGGGATAATGGGTAAGTACTCCGATTGGCAGGATGTGACTAGTGGTGTCCCTCAGGGATCTGTCTTGGGGCCTCAATTATTCACATTACTCATTAACGACTTGGATGATGGCATAGTAAGTCATATATCCAAATTTGCTGATGATACAAAGTTAGGCGGCATTGTAGACAGTCTAGATGATATCATAAAATTGCAAAGAGATATTGACAAACTAAATGAGTGGGCAAATCTGTGGCAGATGGATTTCAATGCGGGAAAGTGAGATTATCCATTTTGGACCAAAAAAGGGTACTTTCTAAATGGGAAGAGGTTAAGTACAGTGGATGTCCAAAGAGACTTGGGGGTTCAGGTGCATAGATCGTTAAAATGCCACGAGCAAGTGCAGAAAATAATCAAAAAGGCTAATGGAATGCTAGCCTTTATATCTAGAGGATTGGAGTATAAAGACACAGTGGTTATGCTGCAGCTGTACAAAACCCTGGTTAGACCCCACTTGGAGTACTGTGAGCAGTTCTGGGCACCACACCTTAGGAAGGATATATTGGCCTTGGAGGGAGTGCAACGTAGGTTTACCTGGATTACAGGGGTTAAGTTACGAGGAGAGATTACACAAATTAGGCCTGTTTTCGCTAGAATTTAGAAGGTTAAGGGGTGATCTGATCGAAGTCTTCAAGATATTAACAGGAAAAGACAGGCTAGATAAAGATAAACTATTTCCACTGGTTGGAGATTCTAAAACTAGGGGGTATAGTCTAAAAATTAGGACCAGACCGTTCAGGAGAGATGTTGGGAAGCACTTCTTCACGCAAAGGGTGGTAGAGGTTTGGAACTCTCTCCCACAAACAGCAGTTGAAGCTAGAACAGTTGTTAATTTTAAATCTGAGATAGATAGATTTTTGTTAAGCAAAGATATTAAGGGATATGGGCCAAAGGCAGGTCTATGGAGTAGGCCGCGGATCAGCCAGGATCTCATTGAATGGCGGGACACGCTCGAGGGGCTGAATGGCCTACTCCTGTTCCTATGTTCCTATGACTCTATACAAGTGAAACATAACTTCCTCCACCACCATCACCCTCACCTCCTTTGTATTCCAGCTCCCTTAAGTCCACTATTCCATTGGCCTTTGTATCCACGGACTATTATAACTCTGACAGTATGCTAGCCTAATTACTAACCTCATAAGTATTGGCCTGCTTATGACAGCCTTTGCATGCGTTAAGCAGCAGATAGATTTACCCTTATTTCCACACATTGAGTTTACAATCAAATATTCAAATATTACTGTCATGCTAGGCCCCACCTGCCAAGAACGATGCACATTAATTTTGTCATGAACATTGATTTTTAAGCTGTTACTGGAGTGAAGAAGGCTTGTTAAACAGATCAGCTGAGTCTGGAAAAGACATTAGCACATTAACAGATGGTGTTTGGAAGGACAAAGCAGCCATTCCCTGACATTCAAGCCACAATGGACGTTTGATCACCAGACGTTGAAGGTGGGGGAGCTCGCATTCCAGGTTGGCTGCTAAGATGGCCGTATACACAAATGGACATGGTCAAACCAGCTAGTCACATGACTAACCTGCTGGGCAACCTGAGGTTTTTGAATTTGTACAAACAGTTTGGGCAGAAAGTCACTTTGCTCCTGGACTGAGAAGATCTCTCTCCTGTCTGCTCCCATCTCTTTCTCACAGCCTCTGAATCCACTGAAGAAACATGAATCCCAAGAGTGAAAAGTCTCCTACAGCAAACAAGGTTTAAGAAGAAACTGGGCCCCAATGAAAAGCAAGATCCACCTACAATCAAGGACTCTACAGTGAGCTCAAAGAACCATAACAAAAACTCTTCAGATATTGCCTCAAACTTTTCCACTTTATTTTTCTTCTGCTCTTTTCTGTCTCTATTTGCAAGTGTGTATCACATACGCATGCTAGCGTGGGCGCGTCGTGTATTTGTTGGCGTCAATCGAATTACAGTTTAAGTTTAATAAATTTCTACTTTTCTTCTCTAAACCTAAGAAAGTCTGTTTGTGCTGGTTTCTTTGCCTTCTAATTGGAAAGCAGTGAACAAGGATTCACCAAGGGGGAGCTAAAAACATGGTGTGTTTAAAATTAAACCCTGTTACAGAAAGACCAGGTGAAGGCTGAAAGGGAACCCAAGACCTCTTTCTCACCTGGTCATAACATTACTCTCACAGTATTCATAATACATATACATATATAGAAGTTATAACATGGCAAAAAGCCATTTGGCCCAACCATTAACCCTCCATGTGAGAACATATTTCTAGTCCACCCTGTTTCCATAAAACTTCATTGCATTTCCTTTATCCACATATCCAATCTCATCTTCTTTGTTCTCTGTTTCTGCCTCAACCACTATCCCAATAGTGAATTCCACGGTCTCACAACTCTGTTTGTAAAGATATTTCTCCTGCCCTCTGCTCCAAATCTCTTACATTTAATCATGATACAGCCTAATTATGAAAGACAATTGCAAAAACAAGGTATATTTCTCAACAGCTCAGTGAGCGATTGAACCATAATGACAATCAAGCTGGCATCCCTGACCCTTGCCCTCTCCTTGAAAGGCCAATTCTTCCGCCGCGATGGCCAAAAAGTGGTGAGGATGCAGTTTGTTGGATCTCCACTCCTTCTACACTGGTCTGGGATTACCAGGATTTTCCTGAAGGGTAGGGAGAATATCGAACTTGGCCTGTGTTCAATGTAGGCACAGGTCAGTTAAAGGCATTCAGTTGCAACTGGAGTTGGTGGTTCTGGCCTCCTGCCCTATTGTCCTGTTGACTGAACATCAGCACCTTGTGGGGGGGGGGGGTACCCAAAATGCATGGCACTATGGTCTGTTCCCAAACCCCCTAGACCAGATTTGTTAAGAACTTTTAAACCCTTACCCCACCTCCTCCTCGCAAGGATGTTGAAGTCATAATGAAACCTCCTGGCTGCCAATTACTGCCAGCAGACACTTTCTTGTCCCTGCCACCAGTGCTAGGTCCTGCCAGAGGCTGGGCTTAAGCAAAGGAGAACCCAGGTCATGTAAATGACCCACTATGAGAGATGATCTCATTGAAACATACAAAATACTTACAGGGCTCGACAGAGTAGATGCGGGAAGGATGTTTCCCCTGGCTGGGGAGTCTCGAACAAGGGGACACAGTCTCAGAATAAGAGGTAGGCCATTTAGGACTGAGATGAGGAGGAATTTCTTCACTCAGAAGGTGGTGAATCTTTGGAATTCTCTACCTCAGATGGCTGTAGAGGCTCAGTCATTGAGTATATTCAAGACAGAGACTGCTAGATTTCTAGATATTAAAGATACCAAGGGATATGGGGATAGTGTGGGAAAATGGCATTGAGGTAGAAGATCAGCCATAATCTAGTTGAATGGCAGAGCAGTTCGAGGGGCCGAATGGCCTCCTCCTGCTATTATTTCCTATTTTCCTATGGCAGGAAACCTCAATGCTGCTGGACCTGGAATGGAGCAAAACACTTTGGCCCGCCATACCTGTCCAGCACAGGGGCTGAAATAT